>NC_137204.1:26606757-26614257 GCF_960531495.2 Zeus faber | reverse complement strand
CAACAGCGACAAAAACGTAGTTTGGTTTTGTTTGTATACATTCATTTACTGTACTGCATCATCTGAGTCGGTGGGGAGGGGGTTGCAGCCAGGCGTCTGATTGGTCCAGAGGTGTCACATGACGGTCACATAGTGGTCACATGGTGTGTGACGGGTCCCAGCTGCACCCGGGACCCCCTGTGGTGATTTGAGATTCATTGAGGGCAGCGTGTGTTTGCAAACACTTCAGCTGTTCAAACAATGTCCTGGTCGCTTCTGCAACACACACACAGTCACACACACACACACACACACACACATGTACTCACACGCACTCTCACACACACTAACACACACACACACTCACTCACTCACACACACACACACACACACACACACACACACACACACACACACACACACATGTACTCACACGCACTCTCTCACACACATACACACACACACACACACACACACACACACACACACACACACACACACACACAGTCACTAACACACACACTCACACACACACACACACTCAAACAGACACACCCCACACACACACACACACACACACAGAAACACACACACACACACACACACACACACACACTCACAGAAACACTTGCACGCACACATACAAATTCACACACACACACAAACTTACAAAACACACATATTTAGACTAACCCTCACTGCAACAAATGAATTAGCTCAAACAGAGACACACACACACACACACACACACACACACACACACACACACACACACACTCAAACTGACACACACACACGCACACATACACACACATGCAGACACACAAACATATCTATCTATCTATGTGAGATTGTTCATGCAGTAATGATTGGGTTGCGTGAGTACTGTGTTGCGTGTGCGTGTGTGTGCGAGCTTGCGTGTGCCTGCGTGCATGTGTGTGTGTGCGTGTGTGCGTGTGCTTGCGTGCGTGCCTGTGCGTGCTTGTGTTTGTATGTGCGTGTGTGCATGCATGATTGCGTGCATGCTTGCGTGTGTGCATGCGTGTGCTTGCGTGCGCGTGCGTGTGTGCGGGGTGCACGGGTGGTTGCTTGTGTGGCCGACTCGCCTCATATTGGAACTACCAAGGCATGACTGCCCATTACATGGCTCCTTAGCCACACGCAGACATATCTCATCATCTCATCATCTCATCATCTCATTAGCCCTGGGACACGCTTCCATTCCATCCCATAATGTGGTCACTCGTAAATGAACGAGACGGATATTTATATATGCGCGTCCATTCAGGCGACCGCCACACCGTTCTGCACTCAACACAAAACACAAAAGCTGCCGTTTAGCTTGAGAGCATCTCCACCCGGTGAGAGTGGAGGTGAGGGTGGGGGGAGGGTGATGGGGGAGGGGGGTCGGTCCGGTCAACAGCGCTTTCATGCAACCACTCAGCAGTCCTAGAATGGTGCTCCACCCTTAAATTAACCGCTAGCGACGTGCCAAACAACCCAACGTGCTATCGAGACGGCGTTGTCCGTTGAGAGGAGGCCACTGGAGGTGGGGGAGGCGGTACACCTGTCGGAGGAGGGTGGAGGGTGAGGGACCCAATTTCCTTCCTCCCTCCGTTACCCCCCCCTCCGCCAGCGAGGGGGACATCAGGCTTTGACACGTTGCTGGAAGCAGAAATTACCCTGTGATTTACCTTCCCTAAGCCCCAGAGCTGACGTAGCTTGGGTGGCTTCCTTCAGTGGCCACTATTTGTCGCGAATAGTCACTGGTTTCCAATGTTACTGGCAAAAACGGGTTTGTCTAGCTCCGGGTCGCCGCCTATAATCAACCCGAGGTGCTATGAGGAGGTGCTCATTAACATTTTCTGTTTAGAGAAGAGGAGTCGGAGGTGGAGGCGGCGGTGCACCTGCCGGAGGAGGGCGGAGGGCGAGGGGCCCCAAATTCCCCGATCCGTTCCCCCGTCGGCTCCTTCGACCGTCGGTAATGGTCCAAGATTGGACCTTAGAAGTGTTTGAAGAACAATCAAAGTGCGGTTTCCACTTTTTGCGCCGTTTTGCCGAGTTCAGGGTCGCGGTGTACATCAAGCCGACGCGCGCATTGAGGAGGTGCTCCAGCGTTGACCTGCTCCGCTTTCCCGTCGGGGGAGGCGGAGCACCTGCCGGGCAAGAGAGGGGTGTACCCTCCCCACGTAGTCGCCGACCCCTCTCGGCGAGGGGACATCAGGCTCCGACACGGTGCTGGAAGCAGAAAAACACCCAGGAGTGTCTAATGAGGCGTCCCCGAAGAAGAGGTAGCGTTTCAGCGTGTGGTTTATTTTTTTTTTTTTGGAGGAAAGGGGGCTTTCGTGGGCTCTGGGCAGACCCCCGCCAGCACACCATCTGTAAGCCACAAACACTCCATCGTAAGCGCACTCGCATGTGACTCACAAGCAGCATTAAATCAGTTTAAAGACGTGATGCACATTTAACCTTGTTATACTCGGGTGATTTCGACGTTGGGAGCGGAGGACGGCGTAGGAGGAGGAGGGGGGGGGGGCACGTGAAGGAAAAAGGAGAGCAGTACTCCTGGAAAATGAATAGACGATGAAATAATGGCAAACGGTGGAGGCCCGATGAATGGCTTCCTGTGATTATGTGTTAATAAAGTTGCTTATTAGGGACGCACGCGAAGAGAGTATCTGTATCTCGACGAAGGGGAACAGATCTGATTGCATGAGCCATATTGAACACGACCGGTGAAATAATGACTCGGAAAAAATAACTTCTTGACACGTACGGTAGAAGCATGCTACGGATGTCCCCTATGGAATAAAAATAGATTATGTTGTAATGACCCCAAAATGATTTAGTCTGTACTGCTCAGCAAAAGTTATAGATCGGATGGGAATGATGTTGATGCGGTGATCATTTGTTTGTGCTGGCATGCGATCTATGTGCATATGTGTGAACGTGTTTCTGCAATCTGACGATGGTAAAGTGGCAGCCATCTGTGACTGAACAGCCCGTGTCATGTGGATGTCACCATTAGCGGGGCGGCCCGCATTATGTTCGCAGGCGCGCTGTCTGCGTGGCGTTGCATGTGAATCAAGGACCGGTGAGGGTGATGGGCGATGGCTTATTTAACCCGAAAGCAATCAAGCGTCTTGCCTTTATTCAGCTGCTTCAGGGTGACTTATGTTTGATGGCAACTCTTTACTCGGATAGTCTAATGCTAATACAGGGGCAGTGGCTCAGGAGGTAAAGCGTCTAGCAATCGGAAGATTGCCTGTTCGGTCCCCGGCTCCTCCTGGAAGCGTGCTCAAGTGTCCTTGAGCAAGACACTTAAACTCCAACCGCTCCCGCCTTGCCTGGCTTCTTCCATCGGTGTGCAAATAAGTTGTAAGTCGCTTTGGACATAAGCGCTTGGTAAATTACCAAATGTAATTAATACTCCACTCAGTATCAGCTGACTCTCGGTTGATACTTGCAGCCAATGTTACCTAAGTCAGTCCCACTAGCGTGCTTTTTTCTGAGAGTCGGTCCTTGACGAGCCACTCAGTGAAATAATTTGTTAGATCATCCGAGTTTCAATTGTTTCATTTAGTCGGCGTATCACATGGTGAGTGAGGAAGGACTTCCCGAACAACTGATTGACAGTCATAAGAGTCATTTTTCCTTTCCTTTCTGCCTTTCTTTGCCTTGGACCGATTTGCCGGAGTGACTCCTGTCTCCCGAGTCATTCGACACAGTCGTTTTTAAGTCTGGGATCACTTTCTATTTGTAGGCCACAATATTAAGCACAGTTCTATGTGTTTGTGACGTTGTCAGTGGTTTTTCTTCATAGAAAGTGGTGTGCCATGGGATTATTTCATTATTGCTTTGTGCCACGGTAGAAAAATGCTTTGGAAGCTCTGACCTAAGTAATACTGAGTTTAATATCAATGTGGCTGCACATTGGGCCCTCCCTTAACCTTGGATGTTTGGATGAATTTCAGTTTTGAAACATCCCTTGCAGATGCTTACCCTGACTTGAACCACACCAAACATAACCTTAACCCTGAGTTGTTGGGCAATTTACTGACACCACTTACTGAGTTGGGCATGGATGTGTGCAGTCCACAATAAATAAAGTGTAACAGCTGTTTTTTGGGTTTTTTTTCCCATTGATGTCAACTGATCCGCCTGTGTGTCTCGTTTCTTCCAGGTGATCTCGGCTCTGTCAAGAATCTCCCACCACAGCATAGCGCAGATCAAAGGGATCAGGTGAGTGAATTCACCACACGCCCTCGCTTCCCGTTAGAACAGCGGCGGCGGCGAATAAACGGTCGCTTTCATCTCAAACTGCAGCTCTGGATGCACTGTTCTGTTTCTGAAGGACCTCAAAGGTCTGTGAAAAGCTGCTGTCGGTGTCGCCCAAAAGGTGTTTGAATAAAGAACAGGACGGCTCCACTGATATATATATATATATTTTTATAAATGTGCATTTGTGTGTAATGTACAATTTGAAACGTTCAAATATAGTTAATATAGATTAATTGGAGCACTGTCCCGAATGTTTTTGATTCTGTACAATTTGTAGGATTCAGCACCCGGTCTTAACTATTGCCATATGGAGCTGAGCGCATTTCTTTTCATAGAATCTCTCACAATGGAGAACACAAATAGGCACATAAACACCCTAACGCCCGACAGCAGGAGCAATACCCTCAATCACAGCACGTGGTGTTGCTTCATCTGTCATCGCGGCATTAATTTGGTTAGTACAGCTCGTGCACTAATGTTTCAGCGCGGATGTTGTGGAGAATCCTTCGGAATGGCTTTCTGATTCCTCTTCATTGGCTCAATCTGTTTAGTGCGCCACGGCTCTGTTGCTGAGGCATAAAAAAGCTATTTCATCCGGCGAGGTAATGAGTTGACAGAGCGTGCCCATTGGGCCCAGTGCCAGGAGATGCAGAAAGGCGGGGGGAGCACAGAATAGACAGAGAGCTAGAGAACGATAGGCCTCCGCCATTAATAAACACAACACGGCTCGCTGACAGAATGCATCAAATCAGCGGCCAGTCAGGCTATACGCAGTCATCCTTCTCACAGACGGTCCAGGACGACTGTCTGTCTGTCTCTTGCAGCCTTGAGCGCAGGACGGTTTCTACTTGGTATGGACATGTGACAAACTCCCCACAAGGTTCCTGGGGTGGATATGATATATGCGTCTACGTTCCAGGCATTGAGTTCAGTGCTTATGCTGCATGTATGCTCAGTGACCCTGGCCGACCCAGCTACCGGGCCTCCTCGCACACTTAGTGGGATCTCTGCTGGGGGCAAGGGCAACTGGAGTCTTTGCAGAGGTTCAAGGCCTGTCAGCCCCGTTCAGCCTCATTCCAGAGGCCCTTGTCATCAGCCCTGCACAGTGGTAGTCATATACTGTACCACAAACTTAGTTATACTGTTTCAACTCATGCCATGGTGCTACCGGTTACAACATTGTATAGCCGACTCTTGGTGGGAACTGCTTAGCAACAATCGATCAATCCCTTTCTTCCATGCCCGTGGCACTAACATGCTATTTGGGCAATCATAATTATCTTATAGCATTCTAAATTAAACTAACTAACTGTGTTAATGCACTCAAGAAGCATCAACAACAGATTGTGATCTGATAGCTCAATACATGAGCAGCCATGGCATAAATGCAGCTGCTTGTTGTTGCAGCTCCATTTGTTGTTTGCCAAAGTACTCTGGACGGCATGAATGCATATCAAATTTCAGCTACAGTGCAGGCTTCCATGCTGGATCAAAGTACAGGAGAAAATATTGGGTAAGTATGGTATTTTATGCCTGAGATATGACAACGCGTTAGCAAGCTACTTCTTTTCCGTTGCTATAGGTCAATATTATTAGTTCCGCAGCAACCGATGCAATGTGTATTATACTATAAAGTGAAGACAAATGGTGTTGTCACATGTATTTACCCTGCACTTCATGGCCTAAATCCTTTTTGTGTGGTCACAGTTGGAAACCATACCCCGTGCCACGCTTAGTCCTCTTTTCACCAGAGGGTTGCCTTGGAGAATTAAGGCCCGAGTCTTGAACATTGCTCTATCCACAAGGGTCTAGGAAATCTAGACACGTTCAAAAAGGCAAGACCCAGGAAAGAAGTGAGCGGAGAAAACACAACATCATTTCAAGGCAAATTGTTGTATTAGATACAATAAGATAAGATAGGATAGGACAGGATAGGACAGGATAGGATAGGACAGGATAGGACAGGATAGGATAGGATAGGATAGGATAGGACAGGATAGGATAGGATAGGATAGGATAGGATAGGACAGGATAGGATAGGATAGGATAGGATAGGATAGGACAGGATAGGATAGGATAGGATAAGGTAAGGTAAGATGATATACCATAGATAAGATAATATAGAATAGGATAGGATAGGATAGGGTTAGGTATCATAAGATACTATAGTATAAGATAATATAGGATAAGATTGGTTAAGGTAACATGAGATTATATAGGATATGATAGAATAGGATAGGATAAGATAGGGTAAGGTAACAAAAGACAGGATAGGATAGGATCGGATAACGTAGGGTAAGGTAACATATGACATTAAAGGATAGGATAGGATAAGATAGGGTAAGGTAACATAAGATAATATAGGATATTATTATATAGGATAGGATAGTTTAAGATAAGATAAGTTTATTAACACTTTATTTACAGTTTATTATTCACCGGAGGGAAATCTATCCATCTATCTCCAAAATGAACATGAAGTAGCACTATAATAACTAGTGACTAGTGAGTCCAATATATGCAGGTGTCAGTTAGTACGATTACTGCATTAATCGTACTAACTGTTACAGTATTAGTACTAGTTACAGTATTGCAGCATTACCAATAAAAGTGGCGCACAGTAGTAACAGTGGCCAAAAAAACTGTCACCCAGTAAAATCAACAGCTAAGTTCCATACATTAACCATGTAACGGCATCCGTCAAAGAGCGTCAACAGTCGATAAAGCCGATTGTAGGAAGTTGTTTAAAAAATGAAACCAGTTGTTTCCCCAATCGAGTAGTCCCTTTTGGGGGGCTCGGTGGTGAGCACTGTCCACTCACAGCAACAAGGTTCTGGGTTCAACCCGACCGGGGCCTTTGTGTGTGTTCTCCCCATGTTTCCTCGGGCTTGCCCCACCCTAAAGACATACATGTCAGGGTGCCCGCGAGCAAGGCATCGGTCAAGTGGTCGCCCGCTGCTCCGAGATACACAACATTAGAGGATGGGTCAACTGCAGAGAACTGGTTTCCATCAGAGGGATTAATGAAGAATAAAACAAAGTAAATAAATACAACAAATAAGAATATATGTATTTTTTTTCCCGGAGCCCATGCACTTGATCTGTGGTTGTTGGTATGGGTTTGTCCATTGACGGGAGGTTGAAGCGTATTGATCTCCTGCTCGATGCCTCGTCGCTGGAACTGCTCTATGATCATCCCCCGATGCATCTCTGTCGTCGTGCGAGCGGCTGAGGGAGGGA
>NC_137204.1:26556757-26599257 GCF_960531495.2 Zeus faber | reverse complement strand
TTTTTCCCCCCCAAGGGAGACTAGACTGTTTGTTCAGCGGAGGAGTCCGTCCCGCAGCCGTGAGGGATCCTCCCTCGCTCTCGTCTCCATCACCCGAGCTAAAAAACATCACGCTACATCGTGTTGCCGTCGCTACGCAGACCCTCGTTGTCCACGGCGACCGAACCCGTCTTACTCCGGATGTTTCGCTTCTTTGTTTTCTGATCGGCTGGATTAACAGCCGCATGTACAGTGTCAGCAGGGCGACCCGTCATCGTGTACTTATATTTACACAGGTCACAGCAGCCCACATCGAGAAATGCAATAATAATAAAGTCATAAGAATGAAAAGAGAAAATAAAAATGTGCAATAGGCTTAATGGAAATATTTAATAATAATAATAAAATGTAATGGAAAAATGATTTTCTAGACGATGGAAAAATGTAAATCTATTCAATAAATCCCAAAAATGAACAGTAAACAGTACAAAAAATGAACCTCACAACAAGAAACAAGCAAAATAAAACCTAACCTAAAAATAAACAATTTCATAATAAAAAGTCATAATATGCAATATGCAATAAACCTAATGATAAACAATAACAATAAACCTACAAATAAACAATAACAGTAACAGCGGTAATATGCAATATGCAATAAACCTAATGATAAACAATAAAAATAAACCTCAAAGTAACAATAATAAAAAAAAGAATAAATATAAAAAAAATATTTTATATATATATATATATATATATACGTGTGTATATATATATAAAATATTTTTTTTATATTTATTCTTTTTTTTATTATTGTAACTTATGTATGTGTGTATATATATATAAAATAAATTAAAATAAAGATAAACATGATATTTAGCAGTTGTTGTGATGTTAACACTATACCAAGCAAACTAGTCTTGCTCCACTTTAGCGATGCGGACGTAGCGCTGCTCAGGTTGTAGATTCTTCAGATCCGAGTGGTTTCCATCAGGCCGGGTGGAGGTCAGGACGCGACTCTTTGCACATATCTACACGGTCACGTCGGAAGGTCTCACGCTGTCAAGATGGCGCCTGGAAGCCGCGGCCCCCTGTGAGCTCACTTTTTTTTCAGAATCATGTTTTTCCGCCAAGTAGGATGAGAAAGTTTCACAGTCTGAGAAAATAAATAAATACAATAAAATAAATAACAAATAATAAATAAAGAATAATAAATAAATAACTACAGACATAAAAACATAAATACATAAATACAAAAAAAAAAGCCAAATATTCAGTAAAAGACAAAAATACAGAGCAGAAATATACAAATACATAAAAATACAAAATGTGATTCTATGCACAGGATCAATGATCATTATAGGTATATTATGTATGTACTGTGAACCATGTACTTGCTGAATTGTTACTCGGGGGGGGGGGGGGGGTTCATTTTCAAAACCCTGTTTGGAGCTTACTTTAGAATGATCAATATACAATACCTTTGGGGAATATGAAATTCAGAGTACGATTCTGAGAAAGCTAAATGTAAAATGTGTCTAAATCTACTGTTGGTGTCAGGGAGAAAAACGTTTCAGAACTTTCCAAAACCCGAAACGACAGTATTAGCAACAAAAACAAAAAAAATAATAATAATAATAATGACAATAATAATAATACTGGTTATAATGAAAAGTATGCATCAATTCTACAGCGGTATGGCCCTTTAAATCAATTAATGTGGTGAAAGCCGGGGTCCTGGGTCCCTTCCCGCGGCCGCAAAATGCCCCTGTCCCGGCCGGCTGCAATGGCCGTGTCCCGGGGCGGATGGAGTGTGAAGATTCAAGATTCAAGGGGTTTATTCGTCACATACATATACATACTTTCATACATATATGCAGTGAAATGTCAAGCGGGGGCGGGTGGAGCGTGGTCTGGTCTTGGTTGAAGTATTTTTTTTTCTCGCTCCGTTTCCCAGCGTGGAAAGGTCGATGGGCGGGAAATAACAAACCCCACCTAGGACTCCACCCGCTCTGGCTTCTGTTTCGAGGCTGATGACCCCACGCAGGTGGCTTTATTGGTATTTATTCCTGGAAGGTTGATTAGCTCAGGATAATAAATGATAATCGAGATGTCACGTCAGAGGAACAATAGGGTGTTTTGTTTTTTTTTGTTTGTTTTTTCACAATATTTAAATTTGATCCAGTGAGGCAACGACCACGGTCGCTGAGGAACCTGGTCGTGGTTAATAAATCCGCACGGCCCTGGGATGGAGAAAAATCAGATGGAAAACAGATGGAAGCTCAATTCAGTTCAATTCAAATCAATTCAGTGCAGTTCAAATCACATTCTTAAAGCTTGATTCAATGCAATTCAGGTCAATGCAGTTCACTCCAAATTAAATGACATTAATGTAATCTAATTACATTTAATTCAATTTAAATTATATTAAATTACTATTCAAATATAATGTAATCTAATTCCATTTAATTCAATAGAAATTATATTAAATTACTATTCAAATATAATTTAATCCAATTACATTAAATTCAATTTAAATTATACTCAAATGATATGAAATTTAATTTAATCCAATTATCAATGGTGCATTTCAACAAATCCGCTTCACGTTGTGCAGCCCCTGACATCACAGGCCTCACTGAATACCAAAATAATCCCCCCCCCAAAAAAAAATAATCCCCCAAAAACATTTGAAGCGTCAAAAAACAAGATGTTTTAAGGACATGGTGTCACAACCCCCACTCCTCCTCCTCCTCCTCCTCCTCCTCCTCCTCCTCCTCCCCTAACCCTAACCCTAACCCTAACCTCAACTTTTCCTCCTCTGCCTGCTTCTCCTCTTCCTCCTCTTTCTTCTCCTCCTCCTCCTGCTCCTCCTCCTCCTCCGCTTCCTTCTTTCTCCTCCTCATCCTCATCCTCAACTTTTCCTCCTCTTCCTGCTTCTCCTCTTCCTCCTCTTTCTTCTCCTCCTCCTCCTGCTCCTCCTCCTCCTCCGCTTCCTTCTTTTTTCTCCTCCTCATCCTCATCCTCAACTTTTCCTCCTCTTCCTGCTTCTCCTCTTCCTCCTCTTTCTTCTCCTCCTCCTCCTGCTCCTCCTCCTCCTCCGCTTCCTTCTTTCTCCTCCTCATCCTCATCCTCAACTTTTCCTCCTCTTCCTGCTTCTCCTCTTCCTCCTCTTTCTTCTCCTCCTCCTCCTGCTCCTCCTCCTCCTCCGCTTCCTTCTTTTTTCTCCTCCTCATCCTCATCCTCAACTTTTCCTCCTCTTCCTGCTTCTCCTCTTCCTCCTCTTTCTTCTCCTCCTCCTCCTGCTCCTCCTCCTCCTCCGCTTCCTTCTTTCTCCTCATCCTCATCCTCAACTTTTCCTCCTCTTCCTGCTTCTCCTCTTCCTCCTCTTTCTTCTCCTCCTCCTGCTCCTCCTCACCCTCCTGCTCCTGCTCCTCCTCCTCCTCCGCTTCCTTCTTTTTTCTCCTCCTCATCCTCATCCTCAACTTTTCCTCCTCTTCCTGCTTCTCCTCTTCCTCCTCTTTCTTCTCCTCCTCCTCCTGCTCCTCCTCCTCCTCCGCTTCCTTCTTTCTCCTCCTCATCCTCATCCTCAACTTTTCCTCCTCTCCCCGCTACTCCTCTTCCTCCTCCTCTTCTCCGAGGATAATCCCTCTGTCCGATGCACAAACATCTCCCGCTCTGATCTCCTCCGTTCCGACGGAGGGATAGAGCGGTAGAGCCTCCAGCATCTTCACCTCCACAGATTTCCCTTCCCCTCCCTCCCCCCTTTCAGTTCACACGTCTGCTCGTTCCTTCCTTTCTGGTCCTCCTCCCACGCCCGGGGAGCCTTGTCAGCATTCAGCCCCGGTCCTTCGTCCTTCATCCTCCATTCTCCATCCCTCGCTCTCCTTAATAAGGGAAGAGGAGCATGAACCATGCCACCTCAATTAAAACTTCAAACACCAGCGCAGGGACAATGCTGAATATTAGATGGAGGCCAGTGCTCTGCTCCGCCTTTTTTAGTATTTTATTTTCTATTCCTGATTCACACAGAGAATATTTTCATATTTATATATATTATGTGTGTGTATACAGCATATATATATATATATATATATATATATAATTTATTTTGATACTATATACATATGGTTTTTATTCATATTTTTTTCTTTTATATACAGTATATATGTTTTATATCTTTTTAATATATATATTTTAGGATGGTGTATGTTCTGCCTACAAAGCCAAGTGTCAGAATCAGAGTCAGACAATTTGCCTAAAAAAGCTGAATCGTCTCAAGAATAATAATACAAATAAAATACAATTAACTAAATAGAGACAAATATAAAGGAAGAGAAATAGCCAGATACAGTATATAATATATAAAAACAAAGAATATAAAATATGTGTTACCTATGGTTAGGTAGACTATAAGGTATATTTAATTATCTGCTATAATACTATGAACTAATTAAGCATTTAGCATTTTTAGGTTGTGGCAACTCAGCAACTGTTATATTTTGGATGTCTTATGTTGTTTTTTTTATCTTAATGTTGTACCTAATTGTGGGAAGTAATCTGGGTGGGGTTTTTTTATGAGTGCGTTGTGTACCAAGGTACCAAAAAACAACATCATTCTCAGCAAGGTCAGCCAAAACTATGTTAATCTGAAAACACAATTATATTTTGAGGTCGTGGCAACTCGGACCAATTAAATGAGTAATTTGGATGTTTCCTTATTGATTTTGATATAATAGCTTGTTGCGTTTGACTCAATATTTTTATCAAAGAACATAATTTTATACAGAGAAGCTCAGCATAGCACTGGAAGCTAAAATGACAAAACTTTATGCATGTTAGGCCATAATAACATTTTGAGGTTGTGGCAACTTGGCAACTCAGTTATTCTGACCGACGCTCATTTTTTTATTACAATTTTTTTTTACCATTGTAATTTTATACCTAATTCACCCGTGTTAATTAACAAATTTGATTTAGTTTGCGAGCTAATGGCCATCCCTGCTGAGCCATCATCAGCGGCTGCGAGCCATGTCTACGTATTAATTGCTTTTTAGCAAAGCGGGGGAGGACGGAGCGAGACCCCAGAGGGTGAGGAGGAACCCCCCATGTGCTATAGATAGATAATTGCCAATTAAAGGTCATGATGCTGGATGGCGCTAAAGCTACAGCAACACGTTAGAGAGGACGAGCGCTCCGTGAGGGACGAGGAATCAATGTTTTGTTTTCTGGGATAACAGGAAGAAGCTGGACTGTTAGGGCTCACTGGCAGGGCTCTTTAAGCACTGTGAGCAAAGGAAGGAAGGTTAGGGTAGGTAGGTAGGTAGGTATGGATGAATGGATGGGTAGGTAGGTAGGTAGGTAGGTAGGTAGGTAGGTAGGTAGGTAGGTAGGTAGGTAGGTATGGAGGAATGGATGGGTAGGTAGGTAGGTGAGTAGGTAGGTAGGTAGGTACAGTATGGATGGATGGGTAGGTAGGTACAGTATGGATGGATGGGTAGGTAGGTATAGATGGATGGACATGTGGGTAGGTATGTAGGTCAGTAGGTAGGTAGGTACAGTATGGATGGATGGATGGGTAGGTAGGTAGGTAGGTAGGTAGGCAGGTAGGTAGGTATGGATGAATGGATGGGTAGGTAGGTAGGTATGGATGAATGGATGGGTAGGTAGGTAGGTATGGATGAATGGATGGGTAGGTAGGTAGGTATGGATGGATGGACATGTGGGTAGGTATGTAGGTGAGTAGGTAGGTAGGTACAGTATGGATGGATGGATGAATGGGTAGGTAGGTAGATAGGTGAGTAGGTAGGTAGGTAGGTACCGTATGGATGGATGGATGGGTAGGTAGGTATGGATATGGATGGGTAGGTAGGTAGGTAGGTAGGTGAGTAGGTAGGTACAGTATGGATGGATGGGTAACTAGGTATGGATAGATGTATGGGTAGGTAGGTGAGTAGGTAGGTAGGTAGGTAGGTAGGTAGGTACAGTATGGATGGATGGAGGGGTAGGCAGTCGTGGAGGGAGGTAAGTTGATCGGTGGATGGATAGACAGACAGAAGGGCAGACAGTCCGACAGATGGATAGACAGGTAGACAGGGAGACAGACAGGTGGATAGAGTCACCCCGTGCAGTGTCCGTCCATCGTTTCAAGCCGCCTCCCTCCTTCCGTCCGTCTGCCCCTCCCAGCGAGCACGACCTCGGCGAGGACGACATCTACGACTGCGTGCCATGCGAGGACGATGGCGACGACATCTACGAGGACATCATCAAGGTGGAGGTGCGACAGCCCATGGTGAGCCACCCGCCAGCTTTCTGTCTCACTTTCCAAAGGACAGCGTGGTCCGAAGGGGGCCGCTGTCTCACCCCTAAATAACCTTGAAATCTACTTTCTGGGAACAGGAAACTCGCGTTTCGCACACGCACGGTTCCTCCTGTTTGTGTTCAACTGTTGTTATAAATAAAGCAGTGATATCACACTTTTATTTAAGACTACCTCCTGGAATTGCCGCACTACATCCAGTTTGTTTTATTATTTTGTATATCTACAGCGGAGCACAGTCAGTCGGGCGGCGGGCGGCGTGCAGGGAATACTCAGTTTTCCATCGCATTGACTCGA
This sequence comes from Zeus faber, assembly GCF_960531495.2. Lineage (NCBI taxonomy): Eukaryota > Metazoa > Chordata > Actinopteri > Zeiformes > Zeidae > Zeus > Zeus faber. The sequence goes on along the minus strand of NC_137204.1, from coordinate 26,592,662 downwards.
GTCTGTTTTTATGAATGAGTTAGTGAGTGTGCTGGGTTCAGGTGTTTACAAAGGAACACAACTACAAAGTGTAACAACATCACCAGAGAAATTACGATAACAGATTTGGGTTACGGTGTTAAATTAATAATATTAATAACGATAATAATAATAATAATAATGATAATAATAATAAAAATAATAATGATGATAATAATAATAATAATAATGATAATAATAATAATAATAATAATAATAATAATAATAATAATAATAATAATAAATGAACTTGACCTCCTCCCCCACGCTGCAGATCAGATACATGCAGGTAAGTCATGCTGCAATGCTCCTCCTGACTCACCTGCCTCACCCCACCCCCCCACCCCAAAGAAAGGATCTGCATTAGCTCTCTCCCAACCTCCCTCCCTCATCCCTCCCTCTCTCTCCTTCCTTCCTTCCTTCCTTCCTTCCTTTCTTCCTTCTCCCCTCTCTCCCTCCCCCTCCCTCCCTCCCTCAAGCACTCCCTCCACTCTCCCCCCTCCCTCTGCCTCTTCCTCCTTCTCTCGCTCTCTCCCTTTCCTTCCCTCCTTCCCTCCTTCCTTCCTCCCTCCTTCCACCCCGCCCCCACCCCCCGCTCAACCTCTCTCTCCATCCCTCCCTCCCTCAGCCATACGGCAGCTTGCATGACTTAGGAGAACAACTGTGGAAGTGGCCTGACTTCCCAGATGTTGGAAACACACACACACACACGCACACACACACACACACACACACACACACACACACACACACACACACACACACACACACACACACACACACACACACAGACACACACACACGGGACATGGACATCACACGATGCCCTACACGTGTCAACCGCTGCTCGCTTTACACACAAGCAGATTGTCAGGGCTAATCAAGGCTACCGCTAATTGCCGTGTCCTTGTGTAATTAAGAACTTTATGTAATTGAAATGTTCATACTGTGTCATATCGGGGCTCGGAGTTCTGCTTCTCAGGGGTGGGGCAGAATGCAACGTCCAAGTGTCAACAAATAAGTCAGGTTTAAGTAGGAAATATATTATTATTATTATTATTATTATTATTATTATTATTATTATTGTTATTATTATTATTATCATTTATATGCTTGTTATTATTATCATTATTCTTATTATTAATGGTCCGGCCCGGGGGGGGGGGGCGGCGCATGCTGCGTTCAAGTAAACTCGGAAAATTGCTCCATTTTAGAGAACCCGGAAACTGTAAAACGCACCCAACACTAACACTAAACTAAACTGGACCCTGTGTACTGCCTGCAGATATAAATTTATTATCATTATTATTATTACTTTTATTATTATTATTATTATTATTATTATTATTATTATTATTATTATTGTTATTATTTATGTTTATAATATATATATATATATATATTTTTTTTTTTTTTACTTAGAACTTGAGCCACTGTTCCCAGTGTGGTATTGTAGGAGTAGTAGTAGTGTTTAGCTATTATCTAATTCCCATCAGCATGGCATGGCATGTTACTTACAGTACTTCAGACCATTTTCCCATTCATTCATTTATTCATTTATTCAGATGTGATGGTCAGTGCGTTTGTATCAATACAGTCCGTTATCCTCAAACCACGGCATAAACACTAACGCTGCCCTCGTCTCCTCCAAAGAAAATGGGGATGACGGAAGATGACAAGAGGAACTGCTGCTTGGTGGAGATCCAGGAGACGGAGGCCAAGTACTGCAAGACACTGGAGGACATTGAGAAGGTGAGAGTCCTGGAGACGCTTCAGTACCTTCCACCCAGAGACCCACACCATGCATGCAGAGCCACATCAAATCTAAGAGGAAAGCTATGGTGCACATGGCCGGGTGGTATATCCATATAGTATCCATATCCCTATATGAGACGAGATATCCTCCATCTGGGATTTTTGTTATCTTAATATTGTGATTAATTTAAATAATAATAATATTATTAATAATAATAATAATAATAATAACCTTTTTATTTATAGCACCTTTCATACACAACTGAAAGTGCTTCACATTGATATAATATTAAAAATAATAATAATGATAATGATGATGATGATGATGATTTCTTACAGTTTTTCATTATTATTTCTCATATTCTTTCTATAATTTCCCTTTTTAGATTTATGATCTTTCTATGTCTCTTTCTCTCTCTCTCTCTCTCTCTCTCACACACACACACACACACGCACACACACACACACACACACGCGCACACACACACACACACACACACACACACACACACACACACACACACACACACACACACAGACGCACACCCCCAGCAGTGTGTGTGAATGTCAGCTGTCGGCAGTTTCATGCAGAGCAGCACAAATGTCAGAGGATCTGATCAATAAGGTTATTATTGGCACGGCTGCACAAAGGAACGCTGCTCCCTGGGGCTCTACGTGTAGATACACACACACACACACACACACACATGCGCGCAACAATAAGTTATTATTTAGGTTTAATTGGTTTATTTTTGTATATTAACAAATATTTCCCTTTTAGTTATTTTAGGGTTTGTTTATATTGTCATTTTTTCATAATTGTAATTCCTTTATTATTATGGTATCTGTTCTATCCATTCAGTTGTCCATCCACCCAGCCAACCATCCATTCATCCATCCCTCCATCCAACCATCCACCCATCCACCCATCCACCCATCCACCCATCCATCCATCCATCCATTGATCCATCTATCCATCCACCCATCCATCCATCCATTGATCCATCCATCCATCCATCCACCCATCCATCCATCCATTGATCCATCCATCCATCCACCCATCTATCCCTCCATCCATCACTACCTCCATCCACCCATCCATCCATCCATCCATCCATGTGCCTCAGCTGCTCCCCTGACTGTGTTCATCAGATGAGCAGGGATCTGTTGAACCTTTGTGTGATCACAGGGCTCGTTTGGCTTAATTGAGTTGGGCTTAATAAAGCCCGACGTGTCTCCGTGGCCTTTTAGTCCACACATTTGTAATCGTTAGCGTCATGAATGTGACGGGCAGGAAAACAGGCAGCCCTTTACAGAAGCACAAGAAGGCTTTTTAATACGCTAAGATGCTAACTGACCGACGGACGGACGGACGGAGAGAACTATAATAATCACCCCCCTGCGCCTTTCCCCCCGTACAGAACTACATGATCCCCCTGAAGCAGGTCTTCAGTCCGCAGGAAATGGAAGCCATCTTTGTCAACCTTGAGGTGAGTACCCTCGCCCAGGGGCGGGGTGGGTGTGGGGGTTGGTGGGAAGGGGTGGTAGGGTGGGGTGGGTGTAGGGGTTGGTGGGATGGCGTGGTAGGGTGGGGTGGGTGTAGGGGTTGGTGGGATGGGGTGGTGGGGTGGGGTGGGGGGGGGGTGTCGTGGTATATATTGCATGTTCCCTCTTTGAATTGTGGCAGGTCTACACGAAAAAATAATAAATCTCCCTCCCGTTGGGAGAGGGACGCAGGGATGACTGACGTGGGTGGAGGTGGGGATGGACGTTTGGACACCTGGGGTGATTTATGGATGGAGGGACGGAGGGATGGAGGGATGGAGGGATGGGGTTTTGGATCAAGGACATATGAATAACCAGATGTATACAATGAAGGGACGGAGGGACGGAGGGACGGAGGGACGGAGGGATGGATGGGGTTTAGGATCAAGGACGTATGAATAACTAGATGTATACAATGAAGGGTGGATGTGTAACCTAGTGTGTGACGTCCCGTCAGGATGTGATCAAGGTTCACCTGGCGCTGCTCAGAGCCATCGACCTCAACATGGTGACCGGAGGAAACGGACTGGGCAAGATCTTCCTGGACTTCAAGGAGAGGTAAAAACAATAAATAATAATAATAATACATATAATTTTATATATATATATATATAAATCAAATAAATAATGATTATTTAAAAAGTAATGATACATAATAAAATAATGATAAAAATGATATGTATTATTAATAAAATAAATAATGATGAATAGAAAGGTACTAATAGATAGTTAAATGATAAAAAATATACAACAGAAGGAGGCACGCACAACATTTTATCCCAAACTCTGTTTCCTACCTGGTGTTTATATAGTGTCCAAAAAATAGACAGACCACAAAAATGGTGAGAAACAGTGTAACGGTCCACAATTCAACACCAAAATTCAGTACGACATCGTTCAGTCTTTTCACATGTTTTCATTTCATTACTTTCTAACACGTGTTTAAAAACAAACCACTGAACTAATTTTCAGGGAATTTAATACAAAAAAGCTATTAAAATATTAATCATTAAGAAAACATGAACATAAATATATACATAATAACAATAGAATAATTTATAATAATAATAACAATAATTATATTATTAATTAATTAATTAGTTAGTTATTTAATTCATTAAGTTTTTATTTATCAATATACTACTCATAATATTACTTATTATATTCATATTACTTGTTATATTATTTATTATATTATTGTGATCATTCAATCAATCAATCAATCAAATCAGCAACAGCCATACAATAGCTATAGGTATATAATACACATAAAGCACATAACATAGCTAAAACAATATTAGGTCTTTAAAATTAGCATAATTTAAAATGCCTGAAATTATAAATACAGACACAAATTGTCAAAAAATATAAATATAAGTGGAGTTAAAACATTAACTTCTGCGGGGACAGAAGCATTTGTTCATTTAACTGATTTCACTAATGTGTGTAGACCCGCGTGTCAGCTGTGTTAATTAGTGAATGTTTTGATATACTTTTTGGATGAATCAGTATTCCCTGTGCGGTGGTTAACGCATGCTGCCGCATCAAGATGCAGCATCCGGGATAAGACGGGAGGATCGCCCGGATTAGTGTTCGAGGAATAAGTCAATTAAAAACAAAGGATGCTTTGGGGCGGGGGCGCAAAACGCTGACGGGGCAAATCCGCTCAAAGTCATGTCACTTAGGAAAAAGATAGGAGGATTGTGTCGACTCAGTTTGTCTGTAGCCTCTATCAGCTCCACCCTTCTCCATCCTGCCCCTCTCGGTATCTCACCCCGTTTCGTCGATACCCAGATATCCGTCCCCGGTGGCTTCCTAAAACTCCCGGCATTACACAGGATTTGTCTGTTGTCTGATATCAAACAGGCATGATAAAGGGAAGGCAGGTCTGTATCAGCCTGGCTTTGACCCTTCTCCTTGTTCCTCTGCATTATCTCTGTGTCTCCCCCTGGGGATTAACACTAGAAACACGAGTAACCTCCTCCAGTCCACTTCCCTCTCTCCAGCTGTAACCACAACATCGTAAAAAGGCTTAAGTAAGATATAACGTACAGCCAGCCAGGTGTTATCGCACACCTTCCCTCTCGCCAGCTGTAGCCACAACATTGTGAAAAGGCTTAAATAAGGTATAATGTACAGCAAGCCGGGGTTTATCACAAATTAACCCTCCTGACAGGGTGGGGCAACGGGCAACGTGAACAGAGCCCCACAGAGCTGTGTAATAATTTAGCTTAAATCTGGTAAAACCATGTTTAACCACATTTTAATCAAAGTTGTTGACCTTTTACCCAATGGTGGGGCACCATGGGCATTACCACTGATGCAGAGAAAGACAGAAACTATAACTCTAACAGATGCTTTAATCAATTAATTTAGTCTGAAAATGCCCCCCAAAAATAATGGAATGAGCCAATATTGTACCAAAATAAATCAAAATTAGACCAGAAACTGGAGACCATATGACTTAGACATGACCAAAATTAGAGGGGGAGAATAAATAGGGATATGTTATTTTATTCATTTATGAATTGAGAAACTGTGGCTGTGCTCGTCTCTCCGTGTGTACGACACGACCAACCGAGCTTGCATGTGGTGTTTCATATTTACACTATTTAAATATGTTTTCCTGCGACAATATCAGTTATGGAAATGTCAGGGTTGCCGTCGCCTGTCGTGCAGAAAACACTCCACTCACTGGGAGAAAATACCGAAATACCAAACCTTGTCACAGAAAGAACGATCGAGTGTTTTTTATTGTAGCAACATACTATACAGTACACCAGTACTACCATTCATAATATTGACCAGACTTTGTGTTACTATGAACTATTTACATTTTCCTTGAAATTGTCTCCTTCACTAGTTAACATTCTGCGACTCCCTGTTCTGTTGTTTTTTCATTTTTTTATATTTTCTTATAATTTATAATTTATTATAATTTATTTTATCTCTTTTTTGACTTGCATTGTTCTGTCTGACTTCTGCTGCTGTAGCACATGCATTTACAAATGATTTATCTTTAATTATATTAAATGATATTATCTCAGAACCTGCAGACAGGGTTCTGTCTCGGGACTGAACATCTCATTATTTTCCGAAACAGACGTTTGTTTCTTTTCTTTTCTTTTCTTTTCTTTTGTTTATTTCTCTTTTCTTTTCTTTTTTCTTTTCTTTTCTTTTCTTTTCTTTTCTTTTCTTTTCTTTTCTTTTCTTTTGTTTATTTCTCTTTTCTTTTCTTTTTTCTTTTCTTTTGTGAAGTCTCCTCTGTTGGTGTAGCAAGCTACGTCATACAAACACATGACAGGAACGACTCTCCTACAGACAGAAAAGCATCTCTCGCTCTCTATCTTTCCCTGACCCCCCCCCCCCCCCCACACACACACACACACACACACACACACACACACACACACACACACACACACACACACACACACACACACACACACACACACTGCTGTCCCTCTCATCCCGTTTATACGATCTAACATTTTGATCCGATTGAGCGCTGCTTTGCAAATCTCAACTCGCACGCTATTCTAGGTCCTGGTCCAGGCCTGGAAACACTGAACGGGGCACAAACAACAGAGGGGAAAAAAAAATATATATATATATATATATATATAATGATAATAATAATTATAATAATAATGATGATGATAATAATAATAATAATAATAATAATAATAATAATAATAATAATAATAATAATAATAATAATAATTAAACCAATACACGCAACAGAATCTGAATTGTAAAAAAAAAAGAAAGAAATAGAAGAAATATAATATATACAGAATGTACAGAATGTGCTCTCTGCACCAGATAAACATAAAACACAAAAGGCTCTGACTGGGGTTTTGGATGTGGTATAAATATACATACAGTATAGATATGATTATAATAATATTTATTATAATAATAATAATAACAATAATAATAATAATAATAATATTTATAATAATAATAATAATAATGTTATTATTGTTGTTATTATTATTATTATTATTATTATTATTATTATTATTATTATTATTATTATTATTATTATTATATATTGTTATTATTATTATTATTATTATAATATGATGATGATTATTATTATTATTATTATTATTATTATTATTATTATAAATATAGCTGCAGGCAGCAATACACAGGGTGTCGTTTAGTCTTTTTAGGTACGTACAGTATTAACATTTTCCTGGTTCTGTGAAACGCAGAACAAGTTACAAAAAGCTGCCGTCTGCTTGTTGGCTGTAAATCACGGTTTGTCATTGATATAACTCACCGTGATGCCGTGCGGGGCAACGGCAACGGAGTGACGTAATGACGCGTGACCACTTTCTGTGGCTTATTTATAGTTTTCCGGGTCCTAGTTTACCGAGCACATGAAAGGCATCATGGACTCCCACAGTTTGTATGTTACGACTTCCTCGAATCCCACAAAGTAAGGAGGGGCACAACGCCGCGTCCTACACGGGGTCGGATGCCAACAGAATGCCTTTAGTTCCAAAAAGAGTGAAAAAGAGATAAAATATCGGGGGGAGTGCTTCTTTTTCTTTGTTCAATAAGAAACGGAGTAAAATAAAATAGCCTAAATCCAAATCCCCAAAAATACACGTTTTTTTTAATTTGGAGGAACAGGTAAAGGGAACGCACAGCGGAGCGCTGCTCACGGGTACGCTGGCCCCTTAGCGCCCTTCATGCTCCTGCTCCTCTGCTTAAAGTGGAAGAACGGCAGCAACCCTTGCGCGGTAGCTGTACGTACCCATAATGCCTTGAAAAAAGACATCCATCCTGGAAATCTCGCCCCCTCCCAACTTTGTAAATAAATATCGCTCCTTCCGTTCGCACTGGAGCCTTCGCACTCGGAGGGGGAGACGAGGCCCGAACATTATCTTCCGGTGACATTCATCTGAAGGCGGACGAGGGCGTGTTTTGAGAAGGTGACTCATTTGATTTGCAGATGAGCCTTTGCTTTCTCTGTGTGATTGGCGTTTCTGTTCCTCCAATAATGAGGGGTGGGGGTGGGGTGGGGGTTGGGGGTGGGGGTATTGGATTCACATTTAAAGAGCGACTTGTGCAGGTCGGCGTCCCCAGCGAAACCGATGCGCGGGGAAATTATGTCGCAAATTCCATTCCCATTTTTTGGGGGGGTTTTTTACTGCGAATTACAGCTGGACTCTTTTTTGTAACGCACTTAGCCACGCCCACCTAAAGATCGGACACCGCCCACGAGCTTGAAGGTGACGTCACATGATTATTTTGGATTTGGATTCATTTCCCGGTTTCCTGCTCGTATGAAACGACAAACGTGAACCTAACAACCTCCCAGCGCTGCCGAGCGGAGTGGTGGGGGGGACTTGATTTTGTAAAAATTGGATTTTCTTTGGTGTAAATGCTCTTTACTTCTGGATAATAAATCCTAAACACGGTACCTCGCCTTGCTAAATAGCTGTGAAAGGAAGTGACTGACGGCCACGCCCTCCTGTGACGTCAGTGGCCCAGGTGTCAAGAAAATTGGCTTTTTAGCAGCAAAATTGGCCCACAGACATGTGTCCTGTATTTTGACAAACACAATGTTGTTGCTGCTGGTGATTTATAGTCCATAATAAGCTAATTGAAAATCAGCACTGAACATTATTTTTACTTGTTTTTCACCTTCTTTTCTTTACTTCGTCCAATTTCACCCTCAATTTGTCAGTATCAATAATATGCACACCGTACCATACTTCCTCAAATATAAACAGGTTGTCAAATAAAAACCAGGCCTCTAATAAATAAATGAATGGGGGAAAAACCTGATCGGAGCTGCGGCGCTGTTTCGGTGCAGAAACAAAGCAAAAGCTTTGCCCCCAAACAAAGCAAATACAACAGTTTGTTTTTATTGTAGATGTATGTAATTTACTCCATTTCCTAATGCCGCGTAGCCGATCGCAGATCACATCTTGGTGCAAACGCCCGCCCTGAGTGCTCTCGCTCTCCAGCGCTCCAAGCAGGTAGTGGTGCGTTCAAGGCAAACCCCCCCGTCGGCTACCACCACAAGTGCTGCTTTTAGGGTAGCTAAAAAAGCTCTACTACGAGGGAGAGCAGTTTTTGCCTCTAAAAAAAAAAAATAACACAAGCAAATTAAGAAAATATTTTCACCAATATGACAACACGTGCGTAGCATTTACGGAAGTGGCCGCGCCATTACGGAAGTGAACCACCACGGATCTTTATCTGCAATACAACACAATATAAATATGTGCAATTAAAGATTTTTTATATAAATCCACGGTTTTCATTTCATTTCAGCCATTTAAGTGTAATATTCCAGAGAAGACTTTTTCTTCATTTGCTTGTGTTTTGTTTACTTGCATGCCTTTTCTTAGGTTGCAGTGCGTAGAGCTCTCAGGGCCACCGTTATTTTCAGCTTCAAATATATGATATCCGTGCACTGAGTTTTTAATTATTTGGCTAAAGGTTTCTCTATCAACCTTTTATACGGTTAAAGGTGATCTCTCTTGACACAACCACTAAGCTTTATGCGAATAATTGCGCGGTGGCGTCATCAATATGCAAACGAGCGCATGACGTGATCTGGCGGCTCCTAGTGACTTTTGGAGCCGGTGCGAGCGACTTCCATCTGCAAAGAGTTTGGCAACACTGCTTCCTGGACCAGGATGGGCTGTAATTAATTTGCTTTCCTCAGCTTGTAAGTCCCCGCGACCTTTGCAACAATGCGCTCGTTGCTGCCACTTTAGAAGAGCGGATGAAAAGCCCTTTCCCTCTCTCCACACTTATCATTGTAGTAAATGCCACGTGGCAAATGTCAACGGTTTTATCTCAACTGCGCCTGGGCTCTCAGCGGCACCAGAGCGCGGTGGAGTCAGCAGGGAGAGCGGCCCAGGCTAAGATTTCGAATTGAAGCGCTCCTTTTGGCCGCCGTCATCCACTCGCATTTGCAACGCTCCCCGGCCCATTTCTGGATGTAATCTGAGCCGGCGGTGACCCCGCGACCGCCGCCCGCCGAGTTTTATTGGAGGTCTTTTCCTGTGCATCCTCCTCCAAATTTGCTGTTTCCTGGAGGTGTCGAGTGGACGAGTGGCCACGCGTCGCAGAATGTTATCCGGCCTCGCAGACTGTCGCTTCTGCTTTGCCGGGATGTTTCTTTCACGGGAGGGGGGGGGGGGGTGGTGAAGACTCGGGGAGCAGTTATTCGAAATTGTATTTTCTGTGAAGTAACATGCACGGCAGCGTCCTGCTAATGAGAGAAGTGGGGGCATCGTAAAAGGGCATAAACAGGGAGTCCAACCCACTCCGGCAAATTCTGTCAAGCTGCGGAAAGCCCACCCTTCAACCCACGGAGACACCTAGAATCAGAAGCGAATTCTGTTTAAGTACCTTTTCATATCGGAGGGATTTGTTGTGGTACCGAATGGTGCGTTGCTGTAAAGACAACTGGCTTAAAAAGCTGAAAGGAGAAAAAAAACAAAAAAAAAACAAGAATTGCCAAATGTCCAGAGAAAGTCAAACAGCCAAATAAAGAAGAGAAATCTGCAAAAATTAACTCAATATGTACGGAATGGAATGGTTTTAAAATATAATATATGCAGATATTAGAGGTTGTTGGTGAACTTCCTCTTGTTTAACTCTCAAAGTTGGCGGGACCTTCCCTCGCCTCTCCCTTCTCCGCCTCCTCGCCAGGGAGTCCAGCCCTGGGTGTCGGGGAAAGGGGGGGGGTCTTCAGTGTCAACGGGGCTAATTACCGGTGACGGGGCCACGGCGGTCGGCCTGCTGCAGGGTCCGTGTACAGTATGTCATTATGTGTGTCAGTATCAGCGTTATTATTATCCTCTTTTGTTCCGCCACGTTTGTTCCTGAGGCAGCGGAACAAAAGCCAGAGCCTGGGTGTAAACCAGAGCAGGAACAAAGGAGGAACAAACCCTTCCCTTACAAGGCCCGTGTCAAAGCATCGCAGGGGTAGCTTATATTAGCTTATTCGCTTATATACTGTATATATATATATATATATATATAGATGGATATATACAGTTATATACAGTGTATATCTATGGTTTATGAAGATGCGGCCGCCTAGAATTGCTGACCTGTCCGTGCTCATCTAAATGGAATGAATGGGTATATCTGTCTGGGGGCCGGCTTGGGGTGGCGGCATCTCTGAGTGGCTGGTACTGTACGTGCGGACCTCTTGTGCCCCGCCCGTCAATATTATGATGTTGGCCTCGTAGCCGGACGTGGCTTTGAGTGGTGGAGCTTCAGGGCTTCCCAAGGTTTGGCCCTCGGGCGTCGGAGTCCTGGCTGCGTTGCTCCAGGCTTACAATGGCACATTGAACTCTTAACACACACACTCTGAAATACACACACACACACACACACACACACACACACATACACAAACACACAGACACTCACACACAAACATATACTGTATGTGTGTATTTATTTCTGTGTGTGTGCGTCCAAAATAAAAGGATGCCCTCTCTCTAACCCTGTCCAGCTGAGCTCTGGCTCGCCCCGTCGCTCGGTTTCAAGCGCTCTCGCTTCTCCCTCATTCCCATTCTATTAGTGCTGGCAAATGGCTCTAAAGTGATACATAATTTATCCCTGGCACCCGCGGGAACATTCTGTTTATAGTCTCCCAACGCATGAATGAATTTAAATGAGCGTGCAAAACAAAAAAAAATGAGCCGTTAAAGACCTGGCATTCATAGATGACGTGGAAAAGGGGGAGCGTTCGGAGCAAACTTCTGACCTTTATTCACTTTGCTTTATTCATAAAGGACCCATTGAGACACACGGTCAGTATCGGTATCGGTATCAGCACCAAATTGAACATTTTGCAAATAAAGTCACCTTTAAAACACTAATATTTTTCATGTGTTTTACTGGAAATATTCTGAATATTCTATTTTGACCGGATATTGGATCAATCCTTAATATCCAATAAGTTTTCCATGGTTATTTGACAAACTGGGGGTTTAGGATTTAGGCAGTGGCAACTTTTGATTTCGAATCAATAAATAGAATACATTAATTTTGAATAAATCCGATTATTTCTTTATCCATTGGTCCATCCAATAGTTAGCTTATGTATCCAATCTCTCATTTAACACAATGATGTTTAAAATATTGTGCTCTGGAATTTGGCTTTTTGTGGCGTTTCAACATTTTTTTTCGGCGAAAGCATTTTCACCAATAAATAAAAACTCCCCCCTGTGTAGCGTCTCCACCACTCCTCCACTTGATTGGGTTCTTCTGTCCGTGGAATTGAATCATAAAAGAAGACCTTCATGTCTAATTATGTTCTGCTGACACTCGTTATGAGGGCGGGGCCCGGACAAGCCTCAGTATGCAGCACAATATGGCCGCCGTCAGATAACTGGGTGCGACGGCCATTAATCTCCATCACTTTGTCCTTCCAGAGTTAATTGGAGACGAGGGGGAGCGAGAGGGGAGCTGTCTCCCAGAGTGAAGAGCCGCTCCCTAATCGGAGAACCTCCAGCCTGGGAAGCTGGAGGCAGGGGGGCATAAGGTTCAGGTTTCTGAGGACTGTGATTTTCTGAGGACCAGGAGGTTCTGAGGACTGTGAGGTTCAAGTTCAGAGGAGGTTGGAGCGGTCCCTAATCAGATAACCTCCAGCCTGGAGAGTTGGGGGCGGCGTAAGGTTCAGGTTTTCGAGGGTTGTGACGGTTCTGACGTGGGACGTTCTGAGGACTATGAGGTTCTGATGAGAGGGATGTTCTGCGGACTATGAGGTTCTGAGGACTGTGAAGCGTTCCCTAATCAGAGAACCTGCAGACAGGGAAGCCCTCAAGTTCAAGCTGAGTTGAGGGGTGGTTGGACCTTGGGGTCCAGGTTTTTGAGGACTGTGACATTCTGAGCATTGTGAGGTTCATTTTCTGAGGGCCATAGGTTTCAATGGGGCTGTTTCAATGTACTGACGACATTGCGGTTCTGAGGACCATGAGGTTCTGAGGACTGTGAGGTACAGGATGCTGAGGAGAGTGAAGTTCTGAGGGTAGTGGGGGTTCAGATTTCTGAGGACCATGTGTTTCAGCTTTCAAGGACCTGATGGTTCAGTTTCTGAATACCTGAAGGTTTGGAGGACCGTGAGGTTCTGTTGCCGAGGACCTGAAGGTTCAGTTTCCGAGGACCTGAAGGTTCCGAGGACCGTGAGGTTCGGTTTCCGATGACCTGAAGGTTCGGAGGACCTGAAGGTTCGGAGGACCATGAGGTTCAGTTTCCGAGGTCCTGAAGGTTCGGAGGACCTGAAGGTTCCTGAGTACTGTGAGGTTCAGTTTCCGAGGACCTGAAGGTTCCGAGGACCGTGAGGTTCGGTTTCCGATGACCTGAAGGTTCGGAGGACCTGAAGGTTCGGAGGACCATGAGGTTCAGTTTCCGAGGTCCTGAAGGTTCGGAGGACCTGAAGGTTCCTGAGTACTGTGAGGTTCAGTTTCCGAGGACCTGAAGGTTCCTGAGTACCGTGAGGTTCAGTTTTCGATGACCTGAAGGTTCGGAGGTCCCTGAGGTTCAGGCCCTCCTCCTGTATGGGCTTGAACACTGCTTGCTGATGACCCGATCCGCTCAGCAAATCAAACAAACGTGCTGTAGTTATGGAGGATGGGGAACGTTAACCTTCCTTGAGGGATTCAAATGCAATATGTCAAGTTTCACGCAGGAATGAATAAAGGTCAGCGCTTTTTATGTCCTTGTCTCTGGAAGAAAGAGACATGGATCATGTGTGTTTTTACTTATTATCATAATAGGCATGATTTCAAAATTCAACAGAAGGGCTTAAGCTTAAATCTCTGCATGGTGTCAGCTGGATCCGTTTTAAGTTTGGAGAAGATTGATTGAAACCTTCGCTCTTTTCCTGTGGCCGCACCGCCGCTCATTTGATGTCGGGGGCGCAGTATCACCCGTCTCTTTGCGGCGCCGCTCTTGTCTCATCGCAGATCTGTCGGCGGCAGGATTAGACTTCGGAGGTGCCAGGTTTCTGCGCCGCTCAAAATGCAGATGAAGAGCGCCGGAGTGCCAGCAGCACCGGAGGGCTTTTGGCAGTGCCAGCGGTGCCAGTGCCCTACTTTGAGTCAGCGAGTCGAGTGCAGCGAGAGGAAATGTGTGCCACATCCTCCAGACGGGATGACTTTGAACTACTTCCAGATTTGAACCCGCCGATCCGTGTCAGCCCAAGTCCCATTGTGTAATCTAATGAACACAGGCTTCATATCCTCCCCCGGTCTAAATTAAGAGATTTATTTTGGTCTTTTCTCACCGAGATAAGAGGAACGCTTCAAAGGGACGTCGATAGAAATCATCATCTTTCATTATTGCGCTGTGATTACGGGTTATTTCTGAGAGGGATGCCTTGCCTCAAATCGCCGCCCGGGGATTAGGGTCCATTTATTACTAATTCATGGTACTCGTATATATATGCCCTAATCATAACACATGCATCACGTGCCCCATCACCCCAAATTTGCGAAATGGCTAACTAACAGTTGGACCTTTTAAGTAGTGATATTAGTTCTGTTTTATACGTTTTTAGTATTAGTAGAATTCATAACTGCTCTTAGTGACTGCACCCAGAGGCATTGCGAGCATTCAATTCTGAGTTAGCAGTGGCATTGAGTTTCACCGCATTTTATATAATTGAGTCATATTTCCGAATAAGCTTTTTTTTTCCCACTGCGTTGGCACCCGCCCTATTTTTCTAAGTTATTATTTTTAATTATGCGGTGTTAATAAGGCCAAGAGGATTAGAAATCCTCTTAACCTCGAAGGAGTCGTTTTAGTGCTTGCTCTGCAAACACAGAACCCCCCCCCCCCCCGTCACAGCTGGACGTACAAGGTTTTCCTCTTGACAACAGCGATGCATATGTTAAATCTTGCTAACGGATAATTTCATATTTCACCGCTGGGAGCTCGGTGGGGGCTGTGATGTTGGCGTGATGTGTGGTGCGGCCGTAGTGGTCCTTTTAGTATTGGATATAATTAACTGCTCAGAAATGAAATGGGTATAATTTGACAGTCCAGCATTTCTCTGCAATTACCCATGTTGTTTATATCGTCAACAGAGAGGCTCCGTTTGCTGCGGAAGCCACCAGGGGGGCGATGTGATGTGACACGTCTGATATGACGATGAGGCCGTGACGTGTCAGGGGTGTCGGGTTGTGTCTCCTCCTTTCCAGGTTGCTGATTTACGGCCAGTACTGCAGCCACATGGAGAACGCCCAAAAGACACTGGACGAGCTCATAGCGACGCGGGAGGACGTCAAGATGAAAGTAGAGGTAATGCCTCCCTCCCAACATTTATGGAAAATCAACACTGGTATTACACATGTATGCACAAATGTATGCGCCGGTCACGTTTGCATTGTGAAAGAAGAATTTATGTCAAGTACAATTATGCTATAGCGATTATTGTCAAGGGTTTGGCAGTTGGGTAGGTTTTTGGACCAATTTACAACAAAACATCCTGTTGCTTTCCAAAGCCAATTTGCTGTTGTGAATGACCAGTTGTGCTTTTTGTCACCGTCACCCACTGACTGCCGAACAATGCTCCTAAAACATGCAAATGGAACGAGATTGAAAGCACTTAGTCACGGTCCCATTTGTTGGAAATTCATCCAAAAATCCGAATCCCCCGACTGCGGTGCCTGATTTGGATCGTTTTCAGGCGGTGTCGGACGAGACCACCTGTTACGCACAGCCGCAAATAAAATAAATATTACTATCGCAGCATTGTCCAATGACTTGCGCATGGAGGCATTTCTTGCAGGTTTATTCCGCAACGGGGTCATCGTCGGGGCTTCAGGAGGAGTCGACGGCTGCAGATGTGCGCGCACATTTTTTCAGTATCTCAGGACGGAAACGTCTGTATTCTGCTTCATCGCATCAGAGAATATGGCAATCAAGCTGTTTTATTGTTTCCCAGCAGGTTGGAGCATTTAGGTTTTTCCAACCACCGTGATGACGCGGCGCTGATGGCCCCGCCCAAATGGCGTCTGTATGCCTTTGCGACTAAATCCATACCCTAGTTCTATTCAAACGTTTCAAATGAGGGAAGAGACAGGGAAGGGCAGCACAAATGAACTTGTGCTCATTTTGTTTTTTTTCTCACAAAAGATGCTGTTCCCAACGTATTTATAATTTAGATGCGGCCAAAGCCCTACGGGACCCCAGGGAGCATCATGGGAAGTTGTAGTATACTCCTGAGGGAATCTCCGGGGGCATAACGGTCACAGTCCAGCCGGGGAGGACAGAGCTGCGGTAATGAGAGGAAAGTTTCGAAATAATTTACTTTATTTTCCCCAAGTAGTTTTGGAGATTTGGTTTTGGAGCGTGCGGTGTCCCCTGCTGGACCTCACTCTACTATTACTATTCTCAAATGCCGCCAACCCCCACCCCCGTGTAATTCTCAGCACCGCCAACCTAGACCGATCGGGCGAGAAGGTTAACACTGTTCCATAATGGAGGGGATTAAGGGAGATGAGCTTTTAGCATGGTGAGAGGAATGGCTGAAATTGGATGTGTTGGGTGTTTGGTTATTGACAAAATGGAGGTGATTACCGCCTGGGAAGCAAAAATAAATAAATAAATAAAACCCACAAAGATTGGCTCCGAATAGAGGCGGCTTTGTAACCGGGTAAAATGGCTTCTCGCTGTCGAGTTACACAGAACATGGCTTTTTGTATTCATAGAGGATTAGAGCTGTTCCCGTCACTGCAGGGACGTGGAAGCACTGGGGAACAAGGGAAGTTCCTCTCAATCCGAGGATTGTAAGTGGGTGTGTTATCGGGTGACACCGAGGACAATGAAAGGGCGTCTTGTCTCGCATGTCTTGTCTTGCATTCTACGGCTTACACTCCTTTGGCCTTCTCCTTGGCTCCTCCGCCCTGTTATAACTCCATCCGCTATTCCGAGGAATTCTTCCCCATCAGCATAAATGGTAATCGTGCCGTTGAAAATGGTCCAAAGAACTAGAGGTTTGTGTCCCTCGTCTCTTAACTATTGTCCGTGGAATCCCGCATGAATTTCTGGAGGGGACGGATCAAATGCCGCACTGAAGACCCTAAACGATGAAGGAACGACTGTGTTGCCGCGAGAGTAAACGGATTATTACCAAACAGCGACGAGAGCGGCCAAGTGTCGCAGCCAATGAGGAAGTCCTTAAAACTGCCGTTTGGCATTTGGCCATTAGACGTTGCTTCAGGAAAACCTCCGAACCGAGTGGAAGTCAGTGGGAAAAGGGGGAATCTTCTCACTAGAAATACAAAGTGAATGATGTCCTTTCAAGGCGTGAGGGTTCTGATGGCCAAGTTCACGTCTTCCGATGGGCGTGGTCTCACTTGGTGCCACAGACCTGAACGTCCAATTTTTTTTATCTACAGTCTCTGATTATTGCCCAATTCAGAGCACATGTGAGTCACACTGTTGCTTGTGTTTTGTTTGGTGTTTGTGTCACAGGAATGCACCATGAAGGTCCAGGAGGGAAAGTTCAAGCTGCAGGACCTTCTGGTGGTACCCATGCAGAGGGTCCTCAAGTACCACCTGCTGTTGAAAGTAAGTGCACTCCATGGTCCTCCTGCACCTTTCTTCAGAACCTGTGTATCTGAAGAAAGGTGGTGGTACAAGGCCTGACAAGGCTCCCAAGCCAGTGGACAGGAGTGTTTCCATTCCCCTGGACCAGCTGCTCTCTAGGCGGGTACCAGGGAATTGCTTGAACATGGCAGGGGTTTCACTCGGTTGATCCTGGGTGGGGATTGGACCAGCCTTCTTTGCTGTTTTAAAATTAGTGACGTATAGAGCCTCAAAAAGCACAAATCTACATCGGCATTGCCCTTGCATGCTTTAAGCCATATCCACCAGTAGGTGGTGTTTCTGAGACATACGGATGTACTATTTGATAAAATTTTTAAAGAAGCGGTAATATCATCACCTGGATTGACGTGTTAAATATTATAGTGTATACATTTGAAATAAGTTGTTTTAACTTGTACTTTAATTTAGTCCTCAGTACTTATTTTCAGTTTGTGAGTCAGATTCACTATTTTGCCGCAGTGACTCCAGACTCCCGAGTCATTTAAAAGGGTTGAATTCGAACGAATCGTTTGCGAGTCGTGCATCACTATCTATAACTAGGTCGTAATGATAAGCACGGTTCTATGGGTTTGTGCTGTTTTAAGTGATTAACTGGGTGGTGGTTTAGTGCCGCAGGATTATTTAATTGGCAGACAAAGGGTTTTGGAAACACTGGATGAGAGAACAGTCATATATTTCAGTTTGCAGCTCAAAAAGAGATGTTCCGGTGCGTCCTACACCTTTAATTTTCCCCAAATACAGACCAAATAAAGACACCAAAACATAGTCCGACCTGAGAAGTAAACCACAAACCGTAGAACCATCTCTCCTCTGGTCTCCATTCTTTCCTTTCCCGCTCACTGCTCATTGTTATAAATTTGAAACCTGATGCTGTTAATGGATTAATTGTGTATTCACCTCAACCATGGATGAGTGTGATTGTGAGGAGGTGATGGTTTCTCGGCTCTAGCGCGGTGGACGGTGACTTGATGGAGACGCTGCAGGGCTCCCAGCGCGGCACGGCGGTCAAACCAGCCGTGCACAAATCACATTACACACACTCCATTTCCCGCCTGCGTGTTTAGTGAGTGTGTGTGTGTGTGTGTGTGTGTGTCCCGTCACGCCGCAGGAAATGTCTTTACTTGAGGTTCAGTGTGTTGTATTGATTTCACAGTGGGTGTTTACACTTTTGATCTGTCTGTGCTGTCATTATTGTTTTTATTATTATTATTATTATTATTATTATTATTTTCATTGCTGTTATTATTATTATTATTATTATTATTAATAATAATAATGTTTTATTTTCATTGCTGTTTTTATTATTATTATTATTGCTGTTGTTATTAGTATTATTTGTAGTATTATTATTATTTGTTTATTTATTTATTAATTCATCTATCTATCTATCTATCTATCTATCTATCTATCCATCCATCCATCCATCCATCCATCCATCTATCTATCTATTTATTGCTATTGTTTGTGTGTTGATCAGGAGCTTGTGAGTCACTCTGCGGACCGACCAGAGAGGCAGCAGCTGAAGGAAGCCCTGGAAGCCATGCAGGTGGGTCTGCTGCTGGGTATGAGACTTCACACCGTCTGGGTTCCTAACATCCACATTACTCATGACTGCTCCTCACATGTTTATTATGTGTCAATATCTCATGAATGCATGAATAGTCAACCCCGAAATATCCCCAAATTATCCGTATCCAGGTTTCCTATCAAAAGCATCGTGATGGTTTATTCTGTCAGTATCGCCAGGTGCTATTGTGTATAATGGCGCTGTGGCTCCGCAGAGCTTCAGGCCCAAGCTGCAGAAAAAACATTTATTCTGCCATGATATGATGACACATGTCAGAATGATTTACTGCTCTGTCCCGAAACCACTTCCCTGCATCTCTCCCTCTCCCTCTCTCTCTCTCTCTCTCTCCCTCTCTCTCAGGACCTGGCCATGTACATCAACGAAGTCAAAAGGGACAACGAGACGCTGAAGAAAATAAGTGAATTTCAAAGTTCAATCGAGAACCTTGTAAGTAGCTGCAGTGTCTTCGCCGACCCCTAGGGAGCCCCGCGCCTGCGTTTGGGAACCCCTGTGTTTGACTTCCCTTCATATACCGTACATTATAATAGTGTATTAGGATGTTCATAGTGTGTGATTACAATTAAGAACATAAGTTATTTTAAGGTTTAGTGAATTAGTAACTGCAATGCCTTCACAGACCCCTAGGGGCCACAAACCAAGTTTGGTGCCTGACTCCTCTTCATATACATACATTTTATATGAACATATTAGCTTATTCATATTGTCTTATTAAATTCAAGAAAATATGTGAATTTCAAGGTACATTTGAGAACTTTGTAAGAACAGCAGAGTCTGCAACTATTTAAAAAAAAATCAGAATTGTTCCATTTTGTCCTATTTTAATGAAAAATGAAATGGAAGACCCTGTTGGACGGCTGCTGGCTCTAATGAAGTTCTCTTCTAACTGAACTGAATTTGATTGAAAATGTCATTATTATTCATTATAGTTGCTCAGCTTTTCGGTCTTCTCACATCAGCACCAGAATCACGGTCTGAATCTGAATCCGACTCAAATTATTCAGCCAAAGTACATTTCCCTGCAGACGGTATAAAAACCGTATAACAGGCTGAAACATTTTTAAATAAAATAAAAATAACCAAATATACAGAAATAGCCAACAAATACAGAATATTTCATTTAATTGAAGGGTATGAAGTTATTTTACAGTTTCCATCTATGTATAGTTCTCTTTGCGTTTTGCATGTTGTTGCTTCTACTCATTTTCTGACTTCATTAGTATCTGAGGGATGGAGATCACCCCCCAAATATTCCCAAATATCGCCCAAAATCTCCACCTGGTGAAACGAAGGCTAATTCATCTTAATTATGGCATTTTGTTGAGAAATGGCTGCTAGATACTGAATTACGGGTGGTGTTGGGGTGGGGGTTCTGACCCCCCTAGTTAAGACTCGGACCACCCCCAAAAGAGATAAAACCAGCAGGTCGGCGTGTCGAAACATTTATAAATCCTTCTTACCTGAAATCCTAAACGTCACAATATATTTCCCATATTCACGCCTGGAAGAATCTTGTCTTGAAGAAGATTTCTGACACCCCTAAAGCCGACCGTACCATTACGCCGAGCATCGCGGTCCGCAGCTCAGATCGGAGGCATCTTTCTCTCCAAACAAAGCAAAAAAACAGTGTGTTTTTATTGCAGATTTGTTTATTTTTCCTCTGTTTTCTCATGGGACGAAACAAAAAAGAACCCGTGTGTAGCCGCGCGTAACGGGGACACGTTCTCGGTCGCCGTCTTTCATCTTTCTCTCGCTCTGGGAGCTCCTCCCCTTGTCGTGACTGGTCCGAATGCCGTTGCGTCGTGGAAAGGGGACGGACTTCGACCTCCCTTTCCCTGTCAACCTCCTCCTTCTCCGGGTCCACCTCTTTTTCAGGGTCAAACTCCTCCGTTTCGGAGTCGACAAGCTGTTTTTTTTTCCCAGCGCTGCCACATTCGGAGCATGTTTTTCTATAGACTGTCAATGAATAACATTGCGCGACTTATTGTTTGAGCCGACTCCCTTCGCCGTCACTTTTGTTGTTTTGCCCTTTTTTTCTCTGTTTCCGGCAACTCGCTCTGGAAACAGCTGCCGGATGAAAGCGGTCGGCAGAGTCCTTATTGAGTGTTCTTCTGACGGTTTTCTGGGACATGTTCTCCGCCGGTCCTCATGTCTTTTGTCCTCACCTCGAAATGAAGCGTCCCTCCACCTTAGGGACCACATGGGAAAGTGGCCCAAATCAGAATTGCCGAGAAAACAAAACAACTCGAGTCACGTTTGAGAAAAAAAATCAGATTTGCGCCGCTTTTGCCCGCATGCCTGTGTGGACGTAGTTACGTGGCCTTGAAAGAAGATTTCCACATTTCCCTGGCGGCCGCTGTTCTCTGCAATAATAAATCCGTAATAAATCATTGATCCTCAACTACCAGAACGTGACCGGGCAAGTTGGGGAAACCCGCAGAAACGCTTACTTTCTTGCTCTCTCACTCCCTCACTTTCGCTTCTCCATCCCCCAAATCTCTCCGTCCGTCTAAAAGCCAAAAGATCCAGGGAATGTGCGGCTTGGATGGGGAAGGGCCGATGTCGAAAGTGCCTTTGCTCGTCTCCGCGATGAACTCGCGACAAAACATTAGAATTTCAGATTGCCCGGAAGGATAAAAAGTTGAAATCACAGCCATGAGCTTTGCTGTATTTACCGCTCATCTCGAAGGGGGTCGGTGAAGGGTGGAGGCGGGGCCTCTTGTTGCTCGGGATTCGTCGAAAACCAACCTGTCTGAATTGCCCCTGGCCAAAAAAAACGTGCTGTTTAATAGATGAGATTTAAACTTCCTGACGGTCAATTGGCATTCGGGGTGTTTCTGCTCGCCCAGCGGTTCCACGTGGTTCCCAGTTGTTCCCAGCGGTTCCCAGCAGTTCCACGTGGTTCCCAGTGGTCCCCAGCGGTTCCCAGCAGTTCCACGTGGTTCCCAGTGGTCCCCAGCGGTTCCATATGGTTCCCAGCGGTTCCATATGGTTCCTAGTGGTTCCCAGCGGTCCCCTGCTGTTCCACGTAGTTCCCAGCGGTACCCAGCGGTACCCAGCGGTTCCACGTGGTTCCCAGTGGTTCCCAGAGGTTCCACATGGTTCCCAGTGGTTCCCAGAGGTTCCACATGGTTCCCAGTGGTTCCCAGTGGTTCCCAGTGGTTCCCAGTGATTCAAAGGCTAGGATGTGAGTGACCTTGCCCCCCAAAATAAACAAATAAAAACCTATAGATATGAATGACCTCTAGGGGGCAGTTTGGGAACCTGGTTGCCATGTGTTTTGTGAGCAGGTGAACGAGCACTCTGTGTGACCCCTGCAGCAGGTGCAGCTGGAGGAGTTCGGGCGGCCGAAGATCGACGGAGAGCTCAAGGTGTCGTCCATCGTCAACAGAACCAAGCAGGACCGGTGAGCCCCGACTCACGACCCTAACCACATCCATCCATATCAATCATATCATATCTTACGGTGTCGTATCGTATCATATCTTACGGTATCGTATCCTATCTTACGGTATCATATCCTATCTTACGGTATCGTATCGTATCATATCTTACGGTATTGTGTCGTATCTTACGGTATCGTATCTTCTCGTATCATATTTGATCTTATCTCTCTGTCTTCCCAGGTATATCTTCTTGTTTGACAAAGTGGTGATTGTCTGCAAGAGGAAAGGCTACAGCTACGAACTCAAGGAGATCGTCGAGCTGCAGTCGTACAAAATGTCCGACGACCTCATGAACAACAGGGACATGAAGAAGGTATAAGATGCGGTTCAAAAAGCATAAAAACAGTCCTAGCAGCTTAGATATGACACTTCCCGGCTTCATGCGGCTATTGAATAATCCAAATGCGTTGGACATAATCAATGTCCTTGAGCTCCTGAGTAATGGCTGGTAGCATGTTGGGTGACCTGCCCACGACGTGTAAATGTGGAAGAAGAAGGTTTTTCTTCCCCATTTGGGATTCGTGCGGCGCTCGCCTCCGGTCTAACACTTGTTTCTTGTTTTGTCTTGTTTTGTTTTTTTGGAATCTGCACGAGTGTCCATGTTGCATGTTTAACCGGGTCTTTCTCTCTGGTGTGTTTCTTTCTTTTCTTGCATGCTTACCAGTCGAGTGGGAAAATGGTAAGCGCAAGTGTTCTTCATTCAACTCATCAACTCTCATTATTGCGGGCTGAGATGTATTTTTCCATTGGGTGGGTTTTGGGTGTGTGGGTGGTTGTCATGGCGACCGTCGTACGGGCACCAGCCAACTCCTCAGCAGTGTTGGGTATTATTACTGCCATTAAAAAGGGAATCGCTGCGTTACGGTGTAACCTACTGAGAAAAGTAACTTGTGAGAGTACTTTTGCAAGGCGAGGCAAGTTTATTTATAAAGCACATTTCAACAAGGCATTTCAAAGTGCTTTGCATAAAACATCAAAAGCATTCAGTAAAAGTGCAAAAGAAACACATTATAAAAGGACATAGAATGCATAAAGTTAAAGCATAAAATTAAGTCATAAAAGTTACAGTGCGGTGCAAGAAATGAATCAAAATCCGCAAATTAGGTTTCGTAAAAAAAAAAAAAAAAAGGGCGGCGGCAAACGGAAAAGTCTTCAGCCACGATTTAAAAGAGGTGAGAGTTGCAGCAGACCAGCAGGTTTTTCGGCAGTTTGCTCCAGATAATGTGGCGCAGAAAACCCCAAACGCCGCTTCACCATGTTTGGCCTTGACTCTGGGGGACCGAGGGCAGACCCGTCCCGGACGACCCGAGAGGTCCAGGCCCTTCATAACAACGCAGCGCAAGATCAGGGGAAAACGTAATTTGGCCCTAAACCGCCCGGCGCTTTCAAAGGCAACGGTCGCATTTTGAAATCTGTTCCTTGACGGACCGGAGCCATATGCTCCACCTTCTTGGTCTGTGCGTTACCAAATGTGAAAACCCCTTTGTGATTCCTTGCGCATGTAGGTGATGTTAAATTCTCCAGAGGAACGACAGACGCAATATCCCCTTTACAGATCTTTATTAACTATTATGTCAAACACGTAAAATCCAGAGGGTGCATGTAGCCGAACAAGTTCCTACAACGTGTCATTATTATTTTTTCTCTACTCCAAAAACAGTAGCAAAAAAAAACTGTTGGATTCTTTGAGGATCATGAAAGTGAACCGACACGAGGGAACCTGGCCGGTGGCGCCGCGCAAATTCTCAAATATACCGCCTCCGCCCGCTGCCACCTCGCC
This sequence comes from Zeus faber, assembly GCF_960531495.2. Classification (NCBI taxonomy): domain Eukaryota; kingdom Metazoa; phylum Chordata; class Actinopteri; order Zeiformes; family Zeidae; genus Zeus; species Zeus faber. The sequence goes on along the minus strand of NC_137204.1, from coordinate 26,567,920 downwards.
GGCGTGGACGCGGCGGCAGCGAGGAGCCGATCGGAGTCGGCCGGTCCGAAGCTGGCGGGTGGGTTGCGGGGGGACAGAGCCGGGGGCGGCGGGGACGGCGCCGGGGCGTGCATGGTTTAAAGGGGCGTAGCCGTGTGGGGTGTTTGCTTGCTCCTCCATTGCCGCCTGTGTGTCTCTCCCCGCCCACCCATGTGTCTCGCTCGCCCCGCCCTCTCTCTCTCTCTCTCTCTCTCGCTCTCTCTCTCTCCTCAGTGGTCGTACGGCTTCTACCTGATCCATCTGCAGGGGAAGCAGGGCTTCCAGTTCTTCTGCAAAACGGAGGAGACCAAGAGGAAGTGGATGGAGCAGTTTGACATGGCCATGTGGGTAACCGCAATGAAGTAACTTGTACGGCACCGCACGGCCCCCCTGTTAACCGCCTGAGAGCTCAGAAACGTGGGGAACCGGGCTCATTACGATGGCCGACTGATAGTTGGTGACGCAAGACTCGCAATCGATCCGTTCGTCGCGAACGAATCGCTCGACTGACTCCGGCTTCTGGAGTCACTCCGGCCAACGAGTTAACGTTCCACTCGCAAACTGAAAGTCAAAGAACTAAGGTCCAGGGCGTCGGCCGCATTCCCCATGTCATAGTTTCGACCCAATGAAATCCTTATTGTGAAAACTCCTTTTACAACTCGGAGCTGAACCGGCTCTCTTCTCTCGAACCGACCCTCGTCCGCGGTCCACGGCAAAGCGAGGGTTCGGAAACGGAACGACTCTTTTTTTTTTTTACCGAGTGACCCGTCGAGAAGCGGATCCCGAAAAAAAAAAAAAAGAGGCGAGCCTTCCGTCGGTACCAGACTTATTTTGATGCTCTGCTGGAACCGGTGCCTTACACGCACCCGTGCGGCCTGGCGTCTCTGCCGGTTTACATTTTTCATACGAGCATGTGTTTCTTAAACGCATTTCCCTTCATTCGTTCGCTCCAATCCCCCCCCCCCAAAAAAAGGTCCAACATCAAGCCGGAGAGGGCCACGGCCAATCAGCACAACTTCCAGATGCACACGTTCGATAAGAACACCAACTGCCGCGCCTGCAAGATGCTGCTCAGGTGAGACGTCCGCCGCAGCCGCCGCCTCAGAGCCGCGTGGTTGGGGCTCCAAAAAAAATAGAAATTGGGATCCGCTCTCTGAGCATTAATTACACTGTATAAAGTTCACCACGGAGTCATTTAGCAGATAGACGCCGAAAAGTGGCAGGGAATTGGCAGATGGGGGCGGGGGGGGGGGGGGGGCTGCATCTGGACTTGTGAGAAAGTCAATTGAAGGTCGGGAAACGTGGTTGTTGCGGCGAGTGCAGCCGTCAGTCTCCAAAATGAAAAGGAAGATTCCACTGGAAGTGACTGACAGGGTTATTTTTAAATGAATCCTCTCTATCCAGCCTCTATAAATATATAAATATATGAATATATATATATACTGTATATAAATATATATATATATATATATATATTCTGTGAGGCTGCGGCTCAGACTCCAGTGGGAATAGTTAGTGACTGAAACGCCACTTTGACCTCCATTTCGGGTTTGACGGCTCAACTGGATGCTGGGCATTGACCCACAAACCTTCATGGACGAGTGCTGACCTAAATCGGCAGCCTGCGCTAGTGGGAGCCGGAAGGAGGGACCGGGGGCCGGGGAGGACCGGGGACCGGGGAGGACCGGGGGCCGAGGAGGACCGGGGAGGGCCGGGGAGGGCCGGGGAGGACCGGGGACCGGGGAGGACCGGGGGGCCGGGGAGGACCAGGGGGGGGCCGGGTACCGGGGGCCGGGGACCGGGGGGCCTCCACTCCAAACAAGCTGCTAATTACAGCTCTGGCCCCGGAGGACTCCACCCTGATTGGTGGTGCTCAGTGGGACATGGCAGCAGGGGATGAACACACACCCATAGTGTACATAACAGAGGAGGCTGACGGGGATGATCACTTCTGCTACGAGGACTCCAGCGCTCAGGGTGACTGAGCTCATTTAAGGATAATGTTGCTGTGATGTTAAATATAGCATGAGGTAATACATGTGTAATATAGCTAATGATGCTTTAGCATTATTTTATAATGATGCACTCTCTCTCTCTCTCTCTCTCTCGCTCTCTCTCTATATATATATATATATATATATATATATATATATATATATATATATAATAAGTCATTTATTCATCACCCATGGGGTAAATTCAGGGGGGAACATGAAGTAGAGAGTATATTCACTAATATATAATTAAAAAATACTTAATAAACAGCTCAACAAAATAAAAAAAAAATGCAATAAACAGAGTATATAAAATACAAGTATCTAAAATATAAATAATATTATATGAAAATAGTAGTATGTATAAAATGAATAGTACATAAAATGTAAGGTGATATATAAGATATGTTAATAAGCTCCATGTATTTGTTTCAGTTTCACATCTTTTACTTTACTTTAGCCTGGTGGGTGTGCAGGGTTTTGATGTGTGTGCATGTGTGCGTGTGTGCGTGTGTGCATGTGTGCGTGTGTGCGTGTGTGTGTGTGTGTGTGTGTGTGGGCGTGCACGTCATCCAGGGGCATCTTCTACCAGGGCTACTACTGTGCGCGCTGTGGAACGGGGGCCCACAAGGAGTGTCTGGAAGTCATCACCATCTGCAAGATTAGTAGGTGTCCACTGCCACAGAAGGGGGTGGGGCGGGTTCCTCAACCTGTGGGGCGCGGCCCTGCGGTGGGTCGTTGGGTCTTGGGAGGCGGCCACATTCATTCAGCCGAGTGTAATTTCTTAACAAAAGCTTTTTCATCCAGGAAATGTAGAAATTGTAGAGGTAATAGAGATTCATTTTAAGGAAAGCATTGGTGTATGTATGTATATATATATATATATATATATATATATATATACATTTACAATTTTTTTTTTATCTCAATGCATATACAGTTTATACATTTTCATAATTTTTCTTTTTTTTTTCTTCTTTATTTTTGATGTTATTTGACTTGTTTATTCATTATTGTTTTGCAGTTTTGTGTCTGTTTTTTCTTATTTTAATCATATTTTACACGCATACTGTATATTCCTCAATTGTTTTACCGTCTGATAATACAAGAAAAATATGAATTATAAAAAAAAGAAAAAAAGATCACGATGCCCTTTCGCATTCCACTGAAATAAATAATTTCGACAGAATCGACTTTTTCCCGTGAGAATTCTGAGAAAGCGAACGATTCCCTTTTTTTTTTTTTTTTTTAATCGAGTTTCAAAAGCCCAATGAAGCCGGGACCAATGCATGTGTCCGGCCTCGCAGTTTTGATCTTGCAACACTCCGTCGCCTACGTGCGACGGGTGGAACTTGACACATCTCCGCCTCTGCTTTGCCTGTCGTTGCAGATCCCCACGACCTGGTGAGTGGATCCCCCTGTTTGTTCACTGAGCACGACTCCTTTCCCAGCCCCATCGCAGTGCGTTTCCCAGATCCCCGCCGCCACGCACATTGTTATTATTATTATTGTTATTTCATTATTAACACACGCGCAGGATTGGATGAACCTCACACCTTTTGAGTTTCTCTTTTTTGTTCTTTTTGTTTGTTTTTTTACAGGAACCTGGATTGTCGTCTGGTAAGTCCGAGGGGATTCTCTCAACTCAACAACAACAACAACAACAATAACAAAAAAAACTGAGAATTTTTTTTTAAATGTGGGAAAAAGCCTGGGCTGACTTTTCCATATTGTTTAAGTTTGGGGTTTCGAAGAACTGGCAAACCGTCGCACAGCTCTCTACTGCCATCTGTTGGACAGTTCCAACACTTTAGAAAATTTTAGTGGTAGATGATCACACCCAGGATCTGAGGGGCGGACAGAAAAAAGGAATAAAATAATAGAACGACATAAAAAAAAAATTGGATACGTATTATTATGTCATATTATTTCGATTTATAAAAGAATAATAATTGAAAGAAATATATATAGAAATAAAAAGGAAATAGATTGAAATGAATATATGCAAATACATGAATTATATGTAATTAAATGAATATATGAATACATGAAAAAACAATAAGCATTAATCGGATGTATAAGTTACATATTCCCATTACTCTTACAACATTATTATAAACTTTTGGAATGAAACGCAATCTGTTTCAGAGAGTGTTCAACTTATTTAAGGTGCGTTATCACCAATGGTTGACCAAAGGCAAAAAAAGAACATGATTCACATGACAAATGATTGATTCAATGGATTAGAAAATAGATGACAAATAAATAACAAAGCACTTAAAAAGAAATCAATAACTTATTACTTATTATCATTTATTGTTGGAATTAAATTACTTTCCCTCCCCAGAAAAGAACAAGGCAGCCTTTGCTCCCATTTAATAAATAATGCCTCAGTCATCACAAAAAGTTCACAGTTCAGCACAATAATAATACAAAATTTAAAAAAAAATATATATATATAATAATAATAATAATAATAATAATAATAATAATAATTTTGAATATAAGGTCCCAAGATGGTGGCTGTGAGGAACTACCATGGGACGCCGGTGCCCCCTGGGAAGCCGCCGCTCTCCTTCCAGACCGGGGACTTCATCGAGCTGCTAAAGGGCGACCCTGACACCGCCTGGTGGGAGGTAGGAGCACAGCCATTATATCACTACATTCATATTGTAATAGTACTGTAAAATTCATAGTAGTAATAGTAGATCAACCGATCAGAAATATTGTAAGAATGCTGTAATAACATACTAATAATATTTGAATATTATTATTGTGTTACATTATTATTATGTGAATGTTATTATTGTTATTATTGTATTACATTCGGGTGCGCATGCTCGAAAGCTGCTTGATGCCTGTTACGTTGTTTCTTGGACATTTTTAACTGTACATTTTACGTTTACCATGTGTATATAGATAGTTTATATATTTATTTATATATAAAAATGTTTCTTAATAATTATTATATGTTGTATGTTAATATGTTGTATGTAAATATGTTGTATGTAGATTGGAGTTGTAAGAAAGTAATTTCCCCCTGGGATTATTAAAGTATTTCTGATTCTGATTTTGATTCTGATTCTGTGATATAAATACATATACATATATTTTAATATTGTAACATTAATAGTAATACTACTGGGATTTTCACTGTAGTGATAGTTATTAGTAGTCCTAGAAATTGACATTCTAGAAATTGTAATTATTTAGAACTGTAATAACATATTACTAATATTACATTATAAGAGTTATGTCGAGATAATATGAGAAGAGATCAAATTAGATGAGATTGTAATATTGATATATGAATATTGTAACATTAATAGTAATCATATTTTAATATACATATTTGAAAATTAATTGTGATAGTAATATTAATATTGTAATAATACTGTAAATGCATTGTTTACATTGTAATAATGTAGTAATAACATAGAAATACTTTTACCTACTCACCAATTCTTTGTTGTCCATGCTGTATTATTGTACACATATTTATTTTTTCCTGTACAGTAAATCCATCTATATTTCTATTTTATATTTACACTGACATTTATTGCCTTTGAACTTATCATGCGCACAGAATCAAATTTTGGATATTGTATTTCGGCAATTTTTGTATATTTGGCTACTTTTTTCAGACTTTTAAGCTGTATTTATTATAATTACATGCACAGCAATGCACCAATAATAACCACAACAAATTCCAAAGGTACTCAGGCCAAATGTGGAGATTCAGGTTCTGCTTCTAATTCTGTAAATCCTTCTTTCATCACAGGGGAAGCTGATCCAGACGCAGAAAAGCGGCTTTTTCCCCAGTTCCTGCGTTAAACCCTGTTTGGACCCAAAGGTAAAACGCCTTCAAAGAGGATCTGAATAACGTGCGGCATCTCAGACATGACACAACATAATTCTACCCTCTCTAATCTACGGTTTGGGGTTCTTTCCAACAGCCTTTCCAGTCGTTCCCCAGCCGGCAGTCCTCCAAGGAAACAGACTACTACGGATATCCCTGGTTAGTACACCAGATGAGATAAGTTGAGATAAGATGAGATGAGATAAATTGAGATTATATAAGTAAAGATGAGATGAGATAAAATGAGATGATATAAGTAAAGATGAGATGAGTTAGGATGAGATGATATAAGTAAAGATGAGATGAGATGAGATAAGATGAGATGAGATGAATTTAGATAAATTGAGATTAGTTGAGATATGATAAATTCAGATGATTTAAAATGAGATGAGATAAATTGAGATAAGATGAGACGAGATAAGTTGAGATGATAGAAGTAAAGATGAGATGAGATAAATTGAGATTAAAATTGGATTAGATACATTGGGATTAGATGCAATGAGATAAAATAAATTGAGATTAGATGAGATGAGATAAATCTAAATTAAATTAGAAAGTTGAGATGAGGTAAATTGAGACAAAATGAGATTAGATACATTTGGATTAAATAAGAAGAGATACAGAAGAGATCAAATGCAATAATTTGAGATAAAATAATTTGAGATGAGATCAATTGAGATGAGATTAGGTAAATTGAGGTAAATTGAGATTATATAACATGAGATGATTGAGATAAATTGAGATAAAATGAGATTAGAATTTGGATTTTTCAAATTCGGAACTGAACGGTGATTTTCCAACTCTGATTTGAATTCCGAATTCTGAGTTGAATGCGCTTTTTGGAAATTGACCTCCGACCTCTGACCCCCGCACAGGTTCGCCGGCAACATGGAGCGTCAGCAGGCCGACAACCTGCTCAAGTCGCACAGCAGCGGAACCTACCTGATCCGGGAGCGCACGGCGGAGGCCGAGCGCTTCGCCATCAGCATCAAGTGGGTGGCGTCCGTAACAACAGAATCACATGCGCAACTGTCACCGCCGGGGAACAGGCCCCCCGCGGGGGGAGCCGGCGCCTGGTTCCGGCCGCTTCCCGACCCCGTCTTCCCTCTGGGGTGGGGGGGGGGGGGGGCGCCGTGACTGAGCACCACCAACGATGCAGCGTGATGCGCTGCTCTTCTGCTGATGCTGCGCAATTTTGATGTTGTGTGTGTGTGTGTGTGTGTGTGTGTGTGTGTGTGTGTGTGTGTGTGTGTGTGTGTGTGTGTGTGTGTGCACGTGCGTTTTTTTGTGATTTCTTTTTTTTTTTTAGATTCAACGATGAAGTGAAACACATCAAAGTGATAGAGAAGGACAGCTGGATCCACATCACAGAGGCCAAGAAGTTCGAGAGTCTCCTGGTGAGGAAGCCACGTGCCGGATTTCGGGATTTGGGTCTGATTTCGAATTCCGGTTGCGATTTGAAATTCTGAATTGAAAGCCGGATTTGGGAACTCTGTATCGAATACAGATTTCGGAAATATGAATTTGAATCAGATCCTGAATATAATTTCAATTCCGAATTGTACATTGAATTCAGATTGTCGAATTTCAAAGACGTCTGCGAGTCATCTGGTGAGGAATCGAATCGAATTCGGATTTTACATTCAGACTCCAATCCAGTTGTAATCAGATTTAGGAATTCTGAATTGAATTCCGGTTTTGAACTCTGATTTAAATTCTGAATGAAATTCAGATTTTCAAATGTCAAAGATGTGCCAGAGTCTCCCGGTGAGGAAGCGTCGAAGTGTCCACGCGCTGCAGTTAACCGGAATAGGACGGTCCAAAGAAGGAACGGTGTCCAGCATTCGGAAGAAAAACCGGACCGTTCATGTAAACATGTAAACACACCGGATGAAAGAAAAACAAAGTCATTCCTAGCTCTTCTTTCCTCCCAGGAACTAGTGGAGTACTACCAGAGCCACTCGCTGAAGGAGAGCTTCAAGCTGCTGGACACCACGCTCCGCTATCCCTATAAGTCCAGAGAACGCTCCCTGACCCGGGCCAGCACGCGGTCACCAGGTGGGCGGGGCCTCCCAAACACACATCACCTCACCAGGAGGAGGAGAGATGGTGCAGGCCGCTCGTGGAGCCCCCTGCCGGTCCACCGGGGGTCCAATTCCACTTGTTCCGTGTTTTTAAAAGCTGCGTCGAAGCACCTTCCAGCAACCCTGTTGCCGTGGCAACGATACGTCATCGAATCCTAACACGATTGAATTCTGAATTAAATTCACGTTTTCAAATTCTGGGCCGAATTTTAATTTTTTCTAATTCTGAATCGAACTCAGATTTTTGAATTCTGAATTGAATTCGGATTTTTGAATTCTTAATTGAATTCAGATTTTTGAATTCTGAATTAAATGACCATTTTTGAATTCTGAGTCGGATTCAGATTTTCGAATCCTGAATTGAATTTGAATTTTTGAATTCGGAATTTAATTCAGATTTTAGAATTTTGATTCGAAATCGGAATTGAATTCAGATTTTTGCAATCTGCATTGAATTCAGATTTTTTAATTTCAATCGAATTTTCTAAATTAGAATTGAATTCTGAATTGGATTCAGAATTCAGCCTTTTCAGCCTTTACAATACTTTCGAGCAACATTGTTTAAGGATTGTAAGTACTGAAACAACAAACAGGATGCCTGTTTCAAGTTATGTAATTCCAAGAAAATCTGCATGCTGGAACAGAATATTAATTATTATTATAATTGTTATTATTATTATTATTATTATAATTATTTAGAATAATAATATTATTATTATTTTTATACGGTGGCCCTTTCACTAGCTCATACTTTCCCTTTTTCATTTATTATTTTCCCGTTTTTTTTGTGCAGTTTTAAAGGTCTTGTTGTATTTTCCTTCAGTAAATGATGATTCACACACGAGATGTGCCGATGCTGCTACGCTCACTGGGCGGAAAATGATTTGCATGTATCTTGAGACTTTCCTCATTGGGAAAACTGACGACCAGGAAGAGAAAAAAAACCCCCAGAAATCAATTACAGTAGAATTAGGTTGATTCTGTTCATTTTCTCACCAAAGTAGGTCCCCTCCAATGGTGAGTAGAATAAATTTATCCCCCGCATCGATTTTCATTTTCAATCAGTGTAATGGATTGTGCAGCTGCAGCAGCAGGAATTGGCTCCTTCCTGCCGTTCAGAGTCCGTGCTGGGTGGAACATTAAAAATATCCTGGATGAGACGTTTAACAGCCCGCGTGCACGGGGGATCGGGCAGGAACAACACGCTGCAGGAATGTTTCTCAGCGGTGGCGCCAAAGTGCACAGCCACACATCCCGGCGTCCGTGGCGGTTATGGAGGCGGCGGCGAATTATATCTGGGATGTGTTCCCGTTGTCTGCATCCCAGGTTCGATGGGAAACGACGGAATGACGGGGCAGCCCACACGTCGCACCAAACCTCGCACCAAATATTTATGGGGCCTTAAAGCGGCCAGAGACGGCACCTGGGGGCTTGAAAACATAAGGAAGAGCAGGTTCAACATCCCGGCAAAATGTACTGCAAGCAGCGTGGCATAAGCATTAAGAGTGAGACAAAACACTTCAATGTAACACACATTAATAAGCATTGAAAAGTGTTTGATAGTACACTTTAATTCAATGTTACACCTATTTATTGGCCCTAAAAAGTCTTAAACGTAACACATATTAATAAGCCTTAAAAAGTGTTAAAAACACTGAAATGCAATGTTGCACATATGAATAAACCTTTAAAAAAGTCTTTACAAATGTTTTAATTCAATGCTATAGACATTAATACGCAGTAAAATGTCATTACATTGGAACCAAATATGTGTTGAAGCAGACCTGAATTTCAATGTCGTCGGAGCGTCATCAGGGCGTCGTCGGGACGTCATCGGGGGGTCGTCGGGGCGTCGTCAAGGCAACATTGGGGAGTCATCAGGGCGGCGTCGGGCGTCGTCAGGGCGTTGTTGGGGAGTCGTCGGGGCGTCTATCTATCTGTCTGTCTGTGTGTCTGTCGGTGTGTCTGTGTGTCTGTGTGTCTGTCTGTGTGTCTGTCTGTCTGTCTGTCTGTGTGTCTGTCTGTGTGTCTGTCTGTCTGTCTGTCTGTCTGTCTGTCTGTGTGTCACTTCTTGGAACGACTGGAACTTGAGGTTTCTTTACTTTGCAACTTCTGACTTTTCCTCCTCGCTGGTGCACGCTGCTAATGCAACCTCTCTCCCTCCCTCTCTCTCTCTCTCTCCCTCTCTCTCTCCCTCCCTCTCTCTCTCTCTCCCTCCCTCTCTCTCTCTCCCTCCCTCTCTCTCTCTCTCTCCCTCTCTCTCCCTCCCTCTCTCTCCCTCTCTCTCTCTCTCTCCCTCTCTCTCTCTCTCTCTCTCTCCCTCCCTCTCTCTCTCTCCCTCCCTCTCTCCCTCTCTCTCTCTCTCCGTGGCCCTCAGCAGCCTCCTGCGCTTCCTACAACTTCTCCTTCCTCAGTCCTCAGGGCCTCAACTTCTCCTCCTCTCAGAGCTCCGCCCCCTTCTGGTCAGGTACTACAACCACCGCTTCCTTCACCTCCTCCTCCTCCTCCACCTACTCCTCCTACTCCTCCACTACGTGCATCTTGTCTTCCCTTCCGTCTTTAATTCCTTAAGACTCTCAGCCTCATCCCTTCATTCTTTGTTTCTTCCTTTTTGTCTCTTCGTCTTTTGTCACCTTCCCGTCTTAAACTTTCTTTCTGTCTTCGTTCCTCCCTCGCTTTCCTGTCTTTCTTACATTTTATCTTTCCTTATTCCCTTCTCTTTCTCTCTCTCTCTCTCTCTCTCTCTCTCTCCTCTTCTTCTTGCCTTCCTGTGCCTTCCATCCCTCTCTTTTCACCTCTTCGTCCTCCCTCTTCCAGGTTATTTCTCGTCCTCCGTCTCCAACGGAGCTTGTTTCGGGAGCAAAAGCGTCATTTCATCATTTTGCCATTTCAATCGTTTCACAGTTTCGTCGTTTGGTCGTTCATCATTTCGCCACTTTATCATTTTTATCATTCCATCACTTCATCATTTCCATCGTTCCCACGATGGCGCTTCGTCATTAAACCATTAAGACCACAAAGTAGAATCTCATTTCCTCTCCCGCAGAACGACCAGAACGAGGCGCGGCTCCGACAAGATTAAAAGGACCTGTTGTGCTCCTTACCCACAAGTTAATTTGCTGCAGGTCGCCCAGGTCCCAGAGCATGTTTCTGAACTTTTGTGCTGGAAGTACCACTCAGCGTTTCATGCCTTCTCGTCCTTCTAACA
>NC_137204.1:26531757-26551757 GCF_960531495.2 Zeus faber | reverse complement strand
GGAAGGAAGGAAGGGAAAAAGGAAGGATGGGAAAAAGGAAAGAACGATGGGAGGAAGGATGGATGGAAGTAAGGATGCATGGTCGGGAGGAAGGAAGGAACGATGGGAGGAAGGAAGGAGGGAAGGATTGATGGAAGGAAGAATGGGAGGAAGGATGGGAGGAAGGAGGGATGTGAGGAAGAAAGGAAGGAAGGAAGGAAGGACGGAGCGTTTAAGGGTAGAGGGTGTGAAATCAGAGCATCCACAGCAGCTCCAGTTTGGTGATGAAAGGTTTGACTTGTTTTGGGAGTCGGTTCACTTCGTCACTCGGTGAAAAAGAGTGGTTTCCGTTTTGGGTTGGGGTGAGCCGGGTGAGAGGGGTGAGCCGGGTGAGAGGGGTGAGCGGGGTGAGCCGGGTGAGAGGGGTGAGCCGGGTGAGCGGGGTGAGCCGGGTGAGAGGGGTGAGCGGGGTGAGCCAGGTGAGAGGGGTGAGCCGGGTCAGAGGGTGAGCGGGGTGAGCCAGGTGAGAGGGGTGAGCCGGGTCAGAGGGTGAGCGGGGTGAGCCAGGTGAGAGGGGTGAGCCGGGTCAGAGGGTGAGCGGGGTGAGCCAGGTGAGCGTGGCGCAGGACGTCCTGAACCATGAGGGAGCGTCACAAGAGTTGTGACAGGAATTTTCACTCATTTCATTCTGTCAAAAGTATTTATTTCGCTCGGATGCAAATTGCAGATTTGCCTTATTCAATGTGAATGGTGGCAAATCAATGTTTTTTGACTTGGAATAATAGTAATAATAATAATAATAATAATAATAATAATAATAATAATAGTCATAATAATAATAAAAACTAATATAATAATAATAATAATAATAATAATAATAATAATAATAATAACAGTATAATAATAATAATAATAATAATAATAATAATAATAATAACAGTAGTAATAATAATAATAATAGTAATAATAATAACTGTAATAATAATAATAATAATAATAATAACAACAGTAGTAATAATAATAATAATTATTATTATAACATTAATAATATTAATAATAATGTTATTATTCAAATCATAATAATAGTAATAATAGTAGTAATAATATTAATAAGATTAATGATAAAATAAAAATAATAATCATAAAAAAATAATAGTAGTAACAATAATAATAATAATAATAATAATAATAATAATAGTAATAATAATCATAATAATAATAATAGTAAAAATAATAATAATAGTAATAATATTAATAAAAGTTCTATGTGTTTGTGACATTCTTAGTGGTTAACAGGATGGTGGTGTAGTCTCGTGGGATTATTTCATTGTGAAACATGTTTCCAGGACAGAAGAAAGGTTGTTGTAACAGACTATAAATAATAATAATAATAATAATAATAATAATAATAATAATAATAATAATAATAATAATAAAAGGACACACTCCAAACTTATCAAAATAGTCTTGTTTAAGGCTGTGGTTTAATTAATTCCCTTTTAATGCTCTGACAATACTTACATATGAAGTAAAGAGAACCACCGTCACCACCATCATGGGTATTTTGGCAACGATCCTGTTCCTCCCGACATTTCAGATCGGATGGTTTCCCTCAACCTACGTGGATGAAGAAGGAGTGCAGTGAGGAGCGATGGAGGGATGGAGGGACGTTGGACGTCCAATCAGGAGCCATCCTCGACTGACCTCCGACCCTCTCCCTTCCACCTTCCGGCCCTCAGCGGAGCCCAGCTCGGCCCCCGAGGCAGGAAGGAAGGAGAGGAAAATAACAACCTTGTTTTTTGGGGGGTTTTTTTATTACTGGATCCTCCTTTTTCTGCTCGGCCTTCACTTTTTTTTATTTTTTTTATTTTAATTTTTACAATTTTTAATTTAATTTTTTTTTTACATTTGAAAAAAAATCTGGCCTCGGTCTTTCTCTAACGAGGCTTTACGGAACACACACACACACACACACACACACACACACACACACACACACACACACACACAGAAAAAAGACTGTGGATACTTTTACTTTGAAAGATGTAGATCTGTTGTATGGAGGCGGGATAATAATTGTACAGTATAGATAATTTATTGAATAGAGATGATAATGATTATTGTGCTGAAAAGTAAAAAAAAAAAAAAAAAGTAAAAAAAAAAAAGGAGAAATGATATAAGCCGCAGGAGAGAGAAAGATGAAGAAGGAAAACAAAACAAACAAACAAACAAAAAAACAACAAAACAAAAAACGATTCTCAGTTGTTTTTATTCTGGGAGCTTTTTGCCTTAGTTGTCATGGCGATGCCTTGTGGGTGGGTGGGGGCGAAGGTGGAGGGAAGAAAAAAAGACTTGTCGGCCGGTTGTTCTTCTTGTGTATGCATGCGCACACACACACACACACGCACACACACGCGCACACACACACACACACACACACACACACACACACACACACACACACACACACACACACACACACACACTGACCAATGTACAGTTTGGTGCCTTTGAAAAACGGTCATAACTCACACACTCAACATTTCCATCACACAAAACATTACACTCCTCCACCCTCCTCCGCCCTCCGTCCGCTATTCAACATTTCCACCACTCCTGTCAAAAAAATACACTCCTCCACCCCCCTTCACATTCCTTTACCCACCATCCTCCTCCACCCCCATCCACTCCCTCTATACACTCCTCTGCCCTCCATTTGCTAGTCAACAACATTTCCACCACCCGACACATTACAATCTTCCGCCCTCCATCCTCCTCCACCCTTATCCACTTCATCCACATGACTTCATCCACCCTCTGCACTCCGCCACCCTCTTCCGCCCTCCGCCACCCTCAAAAACATTTCCACCACTCAAGAAATGACACTCCTCCGCCCTCCTCCACCCTGAGAACGCGACTGTACAACATCTAGATTCAAGGGTGGAGGAGGTGGGGTCATTTTTTGACCATCATTTCGAAAACCATCGGAGAAAGAAATTCCCAAAATTAAAGCGTTTTGACTGAAAACTACAGATGAGCTCCCACAGATACTGCACAGTGGAAATGTATTGATCTGTATTGATCTTTAATGATCTTTAATGATCTTTATTGATCTTTAATGATCTTTATTGATCTTTAATGATCTTTAATGATCTGTATTGATCTTTAATGATCTTTATTGATCTTTAATGATCTTTATTGATCTTTAATGATCTTTAATGATCTTTAATGATTTTTAATGATCTTTATTGATCTTTAATGATCTTAAATGATTTGTATTGATCTTTAATGATCTTCATTGATCTTCAGGCTAATATACCAACAATCCAATCATGCGTCACATCATTTCACATCAGTCTTGGCATCAAAATCGAAATCCAACTGATGCAAATTCATCTATTCCTCTTCATAACAAGCCACTGCACACGTCCACATGTAGGTGTTCATTGTTTTTATTATTATTATTGTTTTGTTTTGCACAGAATCAAATCAGTTTGTTCGGAAAAAGAAAAGAAAAGGAACGAAAAGAAAAGAAAACTGGATCAACACCTGAACAGTTTGAAGTCAAATCCAAACATTTTGAATCGTCTGCTTGGACTTCAACAACTCTGTTGTTCTGATTATTTTGTGCTTTTTTTCTTTTGCCTTATTTACAGACAAGCGGGTGGTGGTGGTGGGATTGTACCGTGTTAAATCATCTGTGAATGAATGAATGAATGAATGAATGAACGAACGAACAAACAAATTAATGACTTTTTTTTGGGGGGGGGGGGGTAATAAAGATAAAACAGTCGTCACACGCTTTTATTTTGAAGTACCACGCTGTCTGTGAGCTGAATAACAAAATCAAGTATGCAAAAAGTACCCAAATCCTGGTTATTTAACGGTGCACTGCTCAGTGCTTCCATCTTCAATTTGTATTTTACTTTGGTTTTCCAGTGTTGTTCTCTCTTCTTTGTCAACATTCTATTCATCTCGAGTGCGTTTTCCCCCAAAATTTCAGTTCAGTAGCACACAGACAGTGATCCCCAGTGTCTTTTTATCAGTTGATTTACTGGTAGTTTTTTCTTCCATATTGTGAGGAGATTAACAACAACAGCAACGACAACAACAACAACTTGACACGGAGAATATCACTAAAAATCAATGTACTGCTGTGGTATAGAAGCCAACTTATTAAGGGGTTAGTTCAGTCCTTTGAAACGTGTTTAACTAATGGTCATTTCCTTGAAATCCATGTCGTGTAAGTGCAAATTCAGCAAATAAAAATATGAAATGTGATCCATATTAATATGGTGAGGTAGAAATGTTGCATTTTTCGTGACAAAAACCTCACGAAAAAATAAAATACGGCATTACAGCATTTGCGAGACAACGTATGCCGTGATGATGTCATAAGTTGTCTGTCCAAATGCAGGGAAAAAATGAATGGAAAAATATTAAATATGGCAAATGAAGTTAAGAAAAGGAAAAAAAAGGTATTTCTATGAATATGGCCAAATAAAAGTGTCTTTTTTTGTGACTAAAACATCACAAATTAAGAAAAAAATTAATGACATTTTTTTTAAATATTATTAAGAACAAACAATAACAAAAATTGGAAACTGGACCCAAAAGCCACGCCCCCCCAAAAAAGGCCAAATCTCAGCTTTTACGCAACCAATGAAAGAACTGAACTAACCCTTTAAATCGCTGACACTCCAAGGAGCCACCGAGCAGAACCAACGAGCCAAATCATCACCAGATGAACCCAGACTGACGGAAATGATGGTTGGTGAACTATGTCAGCCTCTTTGGATTGATATTCGCCCCAAAAAATGTAGAAAACGCACCATTTTAGGGGCGGGGTCTATGTCTAATGTCGTGGAGAGGAAACCCATCGCATGTTGTTATTTGCTTTTCCAACTCCTGTCAGTACATCCTCCTCCACAAAAAAAGAAAGAAAAAGGATATTAAAAAAAAAAGGAAAATAACTTAAATCGTGTACATTTTTTTGAATGGTTGAATATTTCCAAAATGAGGTCTATCATGAAATAAATATTTCTCTTTTTGTCTAAGTTTTTTTTGGACTATGTTTATTCCGTTTGTGTGGGCTGAGCCGTGTGTGATTTATTGACGGCCTAGTGGCCCTGAAAGGAAATCGCTTGTTTTGCAGCACCCGCTTAAAGAGGCTTCACACCGAATCCGAAAACGCATCCGGCACTCGGATCCTCTCCCCCTTGCGGATGAACTGCGTCTGGGTTCTGCGACATAAACTATGTCGGGGAAAATGGGGCAGCTCCTTTTTCCAGCACAGCGGCGAGTAGCTGGATATTCATTGATAGTGGAAATGGTGACATCCAACGCTGACGTTAATAACATCATTCTTTTATATACAGAAGATACTGTACTAACTTAGTTTTAAGCCCAGTTCCAATACAAAAAACTTGGCGCCGGCTCCGAAAGTCGTCACACGAGTCGAAAATATCAAATGAATTCCCGGAGCTTCATCCGGACACGATAATTTGTCGGATTTGGTGTGGGGATGCCTTCATACTGCGACGCTTGAAGTGGGTGCAACGGTTTGAAATCAGACACACCTGGATGGAAAGAGGAATCCAGGCGACACCGAAACGACGGACAAAGCAAATATTGGGCTGAAACACTCCGACCGACTGAGATTAGCCTGTTTACCTTTGCAATTATTTTTACGGTACGTAGACAAACACTCATTTTCCGTGAGAAGAAGCTGCAAATATTCCCGTTGTTTTTGTTTCTTTTGAGGGATGAATTAAATCAAAGATGTCTCCCTCAGCAGGGCTGTGGCAGGTCAAACTACACATCCGTATTCGCTGCGGTCTGTGAGCGGTTTGGGTTCCCCGGTGCTACGGTGGCAGGCGGAGGGCATCGACGCTCTTCCTCCACCCGCAGGGCGGGTCTGTGGGGGCCCCACGTGGCTGTAGCTCTGCCCCCGGTTCTGGCTGCTTCTGCTGGTCCCCCGGCTCCCAGGCCGCCTCTCTGGGGCCGCGGCGTCCTCCCTTTGGGAAGGAAAAGATAGATCTACGTTGAGCGGAGGCCCCTCAAGCCATCACAATGACTCAGCACAGTGACTCACATGGTAGTTGGCAGCAGGTTAGGGTTGGAAGTTAGCAGCAGGCTGTGGTTAGTTAGGGTTAGATAGTAGTTGGCAGCAGGTTTGGGTTAGTTAGGGTAAAATAGTAGTTGGCAGAAGGTTAAGGTTAGAAGTCAGCAGCAGGCTATGGTTAGTTAAGTTTAGATAGTAGTTGGCAGCAGGTTTGGGTTAGTTAGGGTTAGATAGTAGTTGGCAGCAGGTTTGGGTTAGTTAGGGTAAAATAGTAGTTGGCAGAAGGTTAACGTTAGAAGTCAGCAGCAGGCTATGGTTAGTTAAGGTTAGATAGTAGTTGGCAGCAGGTTTGGGTTAGTTAGGGTTAGATAGTAGTCTGCAGCAGGTTTGGGTTAGTTAGGGTTAGATAGTAGTTGGCAGCAGGCTGTGGTTAGTTAGGGTTAGATAGTAGTTGGCAGCAGATTAGGGTTGGAAGTTAGCAGCAGGCTGTGGTTAGTTAGGGTTAGATAGTAGTTGGCAGCAGGTTTAGGTTAGTTAGGGTAAAATAGTAGTTGGCAGAAGGTTAAGGTTAGAAGTCAGCAGCAGGCTATGGTTAGTTAAGGTTAGATAGTAGTTGGCAGCAGGTTTGGGTTAGTTAGGGTTAGATAGTAGTTGGCAGCAGGTTTGGGTTAGTTAGGGTAAAATAGTAGTTGGCAGAAGGTTAAGGTTAGAAGTCAGCAGCAGGCTATGGTTAATTAGGGTTAGATAGTAGTTGGCAGCAGGTTCGGGTTAGTTAGAGTTAGATAGTAGTTGGCAGCAGGTTAAGGTTAGTAGTCAGCAGCAGGCTATGGTTAGTTAGAGTTAGATAGTAGTTGGCAGAAAGTTAGGGTTAGTGTGTGTTAGTTAGTAGTTAGCAGCAGGCTATGGTTAGTTAGGGTTAGATAGTAGTTGGCAGCAGGTTAAGGTTAGTAGTCAGCAGCAGGCTATGGTTAGTTAGAGTTAGATAGTAGTTGGCAGAAAGTTAGGGTTAGTGTGTGTTAGTTAGTAGTTAGCAGCAGGCTATGTTAGTTAGGGTTAGATAGTAGTTGGCAGCAAGTTAGGGTTAGTGAGTGTTAGTTAGTAGTTGGCAGCAGGCTATGGTTAGTTAGGGTTAGATAGTAGTTGGCAGCAGGTTAAGGTTAGTTGTCAGCAGCAGGCTATGGTTAGTTAGGGTTATATAGTTGGCAGCAAGTTAGGGTTAGTGAGTGTTAGTTAGTAGTTAGCAGCAGGCTATGGTTAGTTAGGGTTAGATAGTGGTTGGCAGCAGGTCCGGGTTTGTGAGGGATAGATAGTAGTTGGCAGCAGGTTAAGGTTAGTAGTTAGCAGCAGGCTATGGTTAGTTAGGGTTGGATAGTAGTTGGCAGCAAGTTAGGGTTAGTTAGGTTAGTTAGTAGTTAGCAGAAGGTTAGGGTTAGTTAGTAGTTAGCAGCAGGCTATGGTTACTTAGGGTTAGATAGTAGTTGGCAGCAGGTTGGGGTTAGTTAGGGTGAGTTAGTAGTTGGAAGCAGGTTCGGGTTAGTTAGAAGTTAGCATAAGGTTCGGGTTAGTTAGTAGTTGGCAGCAGGTTAGGGTTAGTTAGGGTTACAGTAGTTAGTAGTTTGTAACAGGTTGGGGTTAGTTAGGGTGAGTTAGTAGTTGGCAGCAGGTTCGGGTTATTTAGAAGTTAGCATAAGGTTCGGGTTAGTTAGTAGTTGGCAGCAGGTTAGGGTCAGTTAGGGTTACAGTAGTTAGTAGTTTGTAACAGGTTACAGTCAGTTAGGGTTAGTAAGTAGTTGGCAGCAGGTTCGGGTTAGTTAGGGTTACAGTAGTTAGTAGTTCGTAACAGGTTGGGGTCAGTTAGGGTTAGTTAGTAGTTGGCAGCTGGTTAGGGTTAGTTAGTAGTTGGTAGTCAGTAGACGAACCTTCTGCACAAATTGTCATTAGTTCGAGACACATAGGAGTGTCTCCATGAATGGGTTGTTAAAGCCATGAATGTAGATTACCAAGGCCTAGCGCTGTGGAGCCGTCGTAACCGTGAGAAGTCACCATTTAGAGCTGGAGGTAGAGTCCAACTTTCCTTTTTAGTGGCATTATTTTTTGATAAATGTTCCTCTCAATTGGATAAACAATTTGACATGTTGTGATATCGGCCTTACTGTGCGTGTGCCTTAGAATAAAAGTGAATAATCAAATGTGTTTTTCAACCATCGGGAGCAACCGAGTTTTAGAAACAAATTGAGGATTTCATTCTGTCTTGCGCCGGGTTTTCTTTCATTAATGTTTAAAATAAGCCAAGGGAAGCAAAACAGGTGGCATACTTTAGAGATTGGGAGCTTCTGCCTTTCATCATTTTGTTTGTGCCAGTTAAGCTCTATTTTGCGAAACAGCTTCTGATGATGTGCCATTTACTCTGTACTTTAAATAGTCAACATTATATATTATCTTTTTGCGTGAAAAGCAATTAGCAACTTGATTTGGAAAATCCCCATCCATATTAAGTTCCCATGTCAATTTAGGATATCCAGTGAATTAATTTGGAAAACAATAATAATTATATTTAGTTTGGTCAATGACTAATTTGAACTTACTTTGCCAACGGTTTGCGGTTTTTGCCCTGTTTCCCTATTTAAAAGCTGTTACATTTTGAGGATCTGAAAAGGTTGGCCAAATGGGGCCCTCCTCTAAACCTAACCCATCCAAGTCCTGTTCCTTTAATCAAACGGTCTGTGGAGACGACCGAGCACATTAAGACTCGGTGGCTCAAAGAGATGAGCCGCTCTAGGGCTCGAGCGCATGAAAGGCGAGCGTTTGAAATCATCCGTCTGTTCGATTCGTGCCCCTCACAGACAGCAGTTGTGATGTGTGTGTGTGCGCAGCAGAGACTGAAAGTCTGCAAATGTCAGTCGTGGAATGTGCGGCGATACATCATTTGTCGTTCAGGAATGAGAGAATCATGCAACGTGTCCCTCACTTTAATTCGATGGTTGGAGGACACGCCTACTCTTGTCGGGTTAGGGTTGGACTCGGCAGCACGAAGAATTGAGCTGCTTTGGGTCAGCGGACACCAGGGCAAGTTTAAAAGCCACCGGACGACAGGGTCGAGCATGACGGTGACCTGGTGGCACTACTACTAAGTAGTTTTAACAAGTTACCAGAAAGTCAAAAAAAACAAAAAAGAAATTTCATTTTCACCAGTCAGAGAAAATATGAAATTTTAACCCGATAAATGTAGATGGTAGAACATGTCATTTAATCAACTTACTTTCAGTTACTGAGTGGTTATAAAGAGTTACTAGAATGTTATCTCGTTAAAATTACACTTGTAATTCAATTTTATGGGATGAGCTTTGGGATCTGGTACTGACTCGCTGTTTATTTCTTTCCCGTTAATCCACACTACTCCACTTAAAATACACAAATGATGGAAACGTGCAAGATCAAAACTGCAAGGCTGCACTTATTAATCACATTCAACAGTTCCAGACATGCCTCAGAACAGGTTGAAGTTGTCCTCTGAAAGTGATAACTACTCGCAGTGATGAAAGGTTCAATGTTTTTTTGAGATTCAGTTCTTGACGAGTCACTCAGATGAAAGAGTCGTTTAGTTTTCCGACTCTCGCTTTGTTTGGTTCCGTCCGTGCAACGCTCGGTGAGCGAGGGAGGACTTGTTGGACGAGACTCAGGAGAGTCGGTTCGGCTCTGAGTTGTGAATGGAGTTCTCCAGAATTCGAGAGTTTCGACATGAGCTGTGACAATAACCTCAACTTTTTTTGTCCATGGACTTCGCCTTTTGCCTTGAATTATTTTGAGTTTGTGACTGGGTCATCCGCCGACTCTCCTGCCAGAGTGAGTCCAGACTCCGAGTCATTAAAGAATGTGTTCGCTATGAACGAATTGTCCGCGAGTTTTGCATCACTAACCATCAGTAGGCCATAACAGTAAGCTCAGTTCTACAGGTTTGTGAAGTTTTTAAGTGTTTTTTGGGGGATTTTAGCGGTGTAGAGCCTTGGAGTTATTTCATTGTAAAAAATGGGATGTGGCTTTGTGAAAAAGTGTGGAAGAGACTTTGCATCCACCCATCATCCACAGCAGCTGGAAGCAGTTCACATCTGATCGATCTGCTCAAAAACGCCCTCATGGCCACCAGTAGGGGCTTGAATCGAGTTCCCAAGGAGGAATGCAGGTTTCATGCGTATGCGAGCGAACCGGCTCGTTCGTCCCGGGTTTCCACGGCGACCGAAAGGTTCATCCGTCCTCGAGGACTGCGAGCCTCCATCTACCTGATGTCGTTGGAGATCTCCTTCTCGAAGCGTCGCCTGTCACCCAGCTTGAACACGAGCACCACCGCGAGGACCAGGAGGATGATGATGAAGATGAGGGAGCCCACCACGGTGCCAGCGATCACGCCTGTCCTGCTGGGAGCTGGAGGAGCACATTACGCAGAGCACCATAGTAGAGCAGTGTTTATCAATTGCTGTGTAAGAGCTGCCAGGGGGCGCTGTGAAAGTGTTTCAAATTCTGCCCGAGAAAATGAAATCGTGGACACTACGTTAGCTCTTGTGGTGCAAGATCAAAACTGTAGAGAACGAATCGATCTAATTCATCGTTTCCGGCCGGACCGCAGCTCTGGGTTCATCAGAACGTGCTCAAAGTGAGGACTAGTCGTGGTGATGAAGGGTTCGACTCTTTTTATGAGACGAGTCAATCTGTAAAAAGAGTCGTCCCATTTGTCCGACTCTCGCTTCGGTTTGTTTGGTTCAGTCGGTGTAAGGAACGGAGAACGAGGGAGTGACTTGGTTCCTGACGAGTCACTCACTCTAAGTGAGACTCTCACTTAAGACTCACTTAGACTTTAAATTAGTCAGTAATTATTTCCAGTGTTACTGAGTGAGTGCAGAGTCGTTCAGTGTGAACTAATCGTTTGCAAGTCTTGCATAAGCATGATTGGTAGGACAGTGGGTCCAGTACACTGTTTTTATTTCATCGTAAAAAGTGTGACGTGGCAGAAAACAAGGTTGGCAAACACTGGAGTAGAGTCACCCTCCATGGTGCCCTCACATTCATGTGTTTTTGTAGGAGTGCTGTTTACTGAAGTGCGTGTTTAAGTGTGTACTCACGCTTTTTGGCCCTCAGGTTGACCCTGCAGTGCTCCACACCCACCGCGTTGCTGACTTTACACAGGTAAATCCCTGTAAAGCTCAATGAGTGGTTTCTGATCGACAGCTCCCCCGTCACACTGTCTGGTGGAGGACATGTCATTTATTTATTATTATTATTTATTTATTATTGTGACCATGAAGGAAACATCATATAGTTCTATAGTGCTATGTGTGACTTGGAACTGGGTTTGGATTGAAGAAATCAAATAATATTTTTTTTGATAAATACCTCAATATCAATATCAAGACCATAGACTCTAATAATTTAGTAACGACACAGTTATCATCTGTACCCTAAATACCAATACCAGTCATTTATCCTGTGCATAGTATCACACTTTGTATATTCTGTATATTTGAATATATTTATAAACACACACTGGCTCCACTCATCACCGAGCAGTGAGAGCATGTGACCAGCAGAGGGGAGACTTACTCTGTGTGAGGGGGCCTGGCAGGGGGCCGCCCCTCTCCCTGCTCCACAGGTACTTTAGGGGGGGGGAGCCCTCCAGGGCCTGGCAGTGCAGGGAGACAGCCTCCCCCACCATCTCACCACCTTCCACCCGGCACCGGGGCACAGAGGGCTTGGCTGAAAACAAACAAACAAACAAACAAACAAACAGTTTGTTACTAAAGTTACTTTAGTGACATTGCAGCAGATTCCTCGTCTTGATATTTTCTTAAGTATAACAAATGGTGAGTTAGAGTTAGTGCTGTTAATGTTAGTAGCTACAATGTGAGTAGTTACTGTATACTGTAATGTTACAATGTTAGTAAGTACAATGTTACAATGTTAGTAACTATATTGTTACAATGATAGTAGTTACAATGTTAGTAATTATAATGTTACAATGGTAGTAGTTACAATGTTACAATGTTAGTAGTTACATTGTTACAGTGTAAGTCGTTACAATGTTACAATGTGAGTAGTAACATTGTTACAATGTCAGAATTTACAATGTTGCAATGTTAGTTGTAGTTACAATGTTAGTAGTTACAATGTTATTAGTTATAATGTTACATTGTTAGTAGTACCAATGTTACAATGTAAGTAGCTATGTTAGTAGCTACAATATTAGTCGCTACAATGTTACAATGTTGGTAACTACAATATTACAATGATAGTAGTTACAATGTTAGTAGTTATAATGTTACAATGGTAGTCCTTACAATGTGAGTAGTAACATTGTTACAATGTCAGTAGTTGAAATGTTAATTGCTACATTGTTAGCAGTAACAATGTTACAATTTTAGTAGTTACAATGTTAGTAACAACAATGTTACAATGTTAGTTGCTACAATGTTAGTAGTTACAATATTAGTAACAACAATGTTACAATTTTAGTTGCTACAATGTTAGTAGTTACAATGTTAGTAACAACAATGTTACAATGTTAGTTGCTACACTGTTAGTAGTTACAATGTAACAATCTCAGTCATTACATTGTTACAATGTTAGTAGTTACAATGTTACAATCTCAGTCATTACATTGTTACAATGTTAGTAGTTACAATGTTACAACGTTAGAAGTGGCATTGTTACAATGTTAAACATTACAATGTTACAATGTTAATAGTTACATTGTTACAATGTAAGTATTTACAATATTAGTAGTTACAATTTTAGTAGCTAAAATGTTGAAAGATAGTAGTTATATTGTTACAATAACAGTAGCTACAATGTTACAATGTAAGTCGCTACAATCTTACAATGTTAGTAGTGACAATGTTAGTTATAATGTTACAATGTTAGTAGTAACAATGTTACAATGTAAGAGGCTACAATGTTACAGTGTTAGTAGTTGTAATGTTACAATGTTAGTAGTAACAATGTTACAATGTAAGTGGCTACAATGTTACATTGTTAGTAGAACAATATTAGTCACTACAATGTTACAATGATAGTAGTTACAATGTTCCAACAAAAAATCTTCAGAAAGTATAAATTTATATGAATCTGTCGATTACAGTTACTTTACTGATGCTGTAGCCGATTCTTAATACTTTCTTTATCCTAACACTTTATAATTTTTTTGTTGGAACATTGTAGCTTCTAACACTGGAGTTTCAATGTGACAATGTTAGTAGTGACAGTGTTAGTAGCTACTGTACAATGTTACAATGTTAGTAGTTACAATATTACACTGTTAGTAGTTACAATGTTTCATTGTTAGTAGTTACAATGTTTCATTGTTAGTAGTTACAATGCTAGTAGCTACAATGTTACAATGTTGTTACAATTTTAGTATTTAGAAATGTAGAAGTTACAATGTTAGTAGCTACAATGTTACAATATTAGTAGTTACAATGTTAGTCACTACAATGTTATAATGTTGTTACAATTTTAGTATTTAGAAATGTAGAAGTTACAATGTTAGTAGCTACAATGTTATTCACTACAATGTTTCAATGTTCGTAGATACAATGTTACAATGTCATTAGTTACAATGTTAGTTGCTATGTTAGTAAGCAATGTTAGTAGCTACAGTGCAATGTTACAATGTTAGTGGTTACAATGTTTCAACAAAAAAATTTGAGTATAAATGAATAAGAATTCGTCAACTACAGTTACTTTCCTGATGTGGTCGCTGATTCCTAATTATTTCCTAAATCGTAATATTTTATAATGTTTTTTTGTTGGAACATTGTAGCTACTAACATTGTAGTTGCAGCAAAATCTATCAATCTATCTCACTATTTATCAATCCTATGAGTAGGAACCTACTACAATATTGGTAAAGTAACTTTAGTTGATAGATTCTTGGTTATTAATACATTTTCTTCTTCTTCAGAAATGATAAAAAAAAAATAGCCGGTTGAAATGGTCTCACCTATCATACATTTAAAATCTGTCCCCGACAGAATTGTAGTGGAATATCCCTGATCTCAAACCAGATCATCTACATGTCTGTAGTTTGTCCTACAGATCAAATAATAAAATGCATTATCAAACAACAAAAAAGAGTCCAGGAGTAGGAATCAATTACTATCAATTACTTAACTCAGATTGCAGCAGATTCCTTCCCCTCGACACTTTCTTGAGTACAACAAAAAGTTGTACAGTACTATTTCAAGTGCGGCAGCCGTAAAATGACATTTTAATAAATGTTCACGTTGGAGTCAGTGCAGAACACAGACATTTTTGGAAAGCTGAAAGACTCATTTTACAACACAAATAATTAACGTTAAGAGTTGTAAAAAAAAAAAAGTTAACACAGGATATTCAATAAATAATAAATGTAAGTAAACAAACAAGTGAAAGGACTTTTTTTTAATTGCAATAATTAAGAGAAGAGCAGGGTCTGCAATATATTCCTCTTGTAGGAAGTAATTTACACAAATCACAGCTCATTTTAATCTGCCTGTCCTTTGGATGTAGAATATTTCCCATACAGTTTGACGACTGGATGGACGGGTGGATGGATGAGTGGATGGGCGAATGGGTGGATGGGTGGATGGATATTCCTCACTTGTACTTTTTCTACGTGCTTTGTCAATGTGTATAGCATTTCCAATTACTTGAATTGAATCGAATGAGAAAGAGAGCTAAAGAGACAGGGAGAGAGAGAAATTCTGTCTTTCAGACAAAGCGCTTGCCCGATATCAGACAGAATTGTCAACTCGTTTCACTCTGCCTTTCACTCTAACCGACTTCCGTGGAGAGGGTTTCGATTTTCCCCGGCCAATCACTAGAGACAGACGTATCAACCTGAATCTAACGTCATTATAAGTTGACCCTGATGCGTTGCCATGCCAACATGCTGCCGACGGAGCGGACCGGAGCGAAGTACAAAAATTATTATTATTATTATAAGTACTATTATTATTATTATTATAAGTACTATTATTATTATTATTATTATAAGTACTACTATTATTATTATTATTATTATTATTATTTATTTTTTTTTTTTAATTCTTACCCAGGACCACCAAGGAGAGCTTGCGCATGTCCACCCCGGGTGACTTCTTCACCTTGCACTGGTAGGTGGCGGTGTGGGCGATGGACAGCACAGGAATGGACAGGGAGGCGTCGCCAGTGGAGGGGTCCACCACAGCTAAGTCCAGCCCCTGTGTGAGGGCAGGGTCGCCGTAGAGGTACTTCTTGCCACCGCTGTAGGACAGCAGCTGCAACAAAAATATAATAAAATATCACAATTAGGACAGCAGCCGCAAAAAAAGACAATAAAATATCACAATCAGACAAATCACAAACACATCAGACTGGAGCTGCAACACGACCACAAAGGTTCAGGAAATATTTCTACCGCACATGAGGCAGCAAGGCCGTTAGGACCTCGTGCACCCCTAGGAGTCCATGAAGAAATTGCAGGGGGGCCACCAAATTTAAACAAAAATCAACTTTTGTTCCTCATGTTTTAATATAAAAAGTTGTTTTAATGTTTTCATATAGTTTAATATATAATTATAGGCCCCACAGTAACAATTGCCCAGTTGCCCCGTCAACCCAGATTTCGGCCACTGCCAACCGCCTTGTGCAATCTGGTTGCCCCATGGCCAACCACCTTCCATATGTTGTGATTGAGACGAGCGAGGATATTGAAATGTGGGTAATACTTACATAGGATCATTATCATACCGTTATTGAAATTATCCAAATTCCACAACAATTTCATCGGTCTTGACAACCGACAGCTGACTCATGGTTGCCAAGAGGTTAACCTGGCACTACTAAAAGTGAGTGCCGGGCCCTGATATATATGAAGCATCAGTCCGAATAGAGAACAATAAAATGGATAAAGAGAGACAACAAAATTGATATTCCACTTTATCACCTTGGTTGTCTCTCTTGCCATTTTATTCCCCTTGTTGGTGCATAGTCTTCTGAATTAGCGCCGCCTACTGGACCGGAGTGGAGCGGCTTGTCGTATGGTCGCGCCCAAAAAATGTACGTGCGGAAAAACAGCCGTCGGGTCTCAGTTTGGAAAGGTCCATTCGCGCTGTTCGGTTCTACTCCGTCGGTGTTTCGGTTGGGTTCAGTCTTCTACCGGCCCGGGATCATTGCCGGAAACATTTGTTGCTTTTTCACTTTTTGAAAATAATAAAAAGAAGAGAAATGTAAAAAAAAAAAAACCCAAAAAAACCTGTGTCTCTCTGGTGGAGCAGCTCGGTCCCCGCTGGCATCTCTGTGTAATTAGCAAGCTGCCATTTAAAGTGTCACCAAAAAGAAAAGTTATTTCTCAAGGTGTCTCTCAGCTCAATTTCCCTCTGAGCGACGGCCCTCGTTTCCGTTGTGACCGACACTCACCTCACTCTCAGACGAGATGGAGCTCTTTATTAGAGTGGGTTTTGTTAGCGCTTCTCTCCGCCCGCCACCCCAAAATAAATGGGTGCAGGTGATTTTTTATTTGAAACCTTTTCCCTTTTAAAGCTCAGCGTCGCCGAGCAAATGAGCCTGCTCGTTAACGGATTTCAATGGGTGAAAAGCCCCGAAGTTTTTATTTATTCATTTATTTTATTTTTTGCTAAATTGGTGGATCGTAGAGGAGCTGGAATTCTCTTTGCTTTTCCCAGCAGCTCTAATATTTAGAGGCATGGCTGCTTTAAGCAATGACACGTAATTTGACGGATGGGACTATTATGCGTCTTTTTACTATATCACCATTTAATTGCACTTGATCATATTAAATCATACTTTACTTTATACAACTATAGTATAGTATAACACTTTGGTCATTATAATACATCAGTACTGGACTACACTGTGGATATTATATATACTAGTAGTATATAATATATTAATAGTATATACTATATACTATACCATGTACTTTATACTACATACTATATACTATATACTACACTATAGATTATATATTATACCATATACAGTGTACCTTGTGTCGATTACCCACATTTTGGTATTTTTTAGTATTTTTAGAGCTTATAGAGCTTATTGTGCGTAATCACCGGGTGTCATGACATTTCACTGCATATATTTATGACCCTATGTGACAAAAAATCTTTTGAACTTGAACTTGAACACTATACACTATAAACTGTACTACTGTATATAGCATATACTATATACTGTACTATGTACTATAAACTACATACTATATACTATATCATGTAATATATACTACATAGTATATTCTATATACTACACTATGGATGATATACACTATACACTATATACTATGAGCTACCTGTGACCTGTACTAGTTTTAGACTTGCTACTAATTAACATAGTACTACTAGTTAGCATAGTACTTCTAATTAGCATAGTACTACTAGTTAGCATAGTTATACTCCATGTTAACTTTGTTGATAGATGTGTGCATGCTATTGTACATTTCTTCCTCATGGAAGCCCATTCATCCACCTATAAAATACTAGATTGTGACGGTACCATCTGGTCCTTCTTGGTGCTATCAGGGCTGATCAGGGACCATTCTATGTCCAGGGCTCCGGTGTCCAGGGGCCCCGCCGTGTACGTGCATCCCAGGACGGCGCTCTCTCCCTGTGTATGCTGGAGGGTCTGGGGCCCAGTGGAGGTCAGCTGCAGGCCTCCAGCAAGGCCTGGTCCAGGTAAGATTCAAATGGAATAAGGAAACAATAATTATAGTAAAGATTATAATTAAAAAAAAAACGAATAATGCAATATGGAATATTATCTTAGTCCTGTAATCTAAAAGATATAATATCAAAACTATAATAAATACATAATTATACAAACAAACAAACCAACAAATACAAATATAATAAATAAATATTTATACAAACAAATTAACAATGATAAAATAAATAATAAACATTTTGTTATTAGTAAATTCCAGAGTCACTGGAGTCACTTTTATTTTTAGGAGTTCTCAAATTCAGATTGAGAAATATGGATTTGATAAGATGAGAAAACAGGAAAAAAGGCTGTTTAAATTCTTGGGTATTTTCATTATTATTATTATTATTATTATTATTATTATTATTATTATTATTATTATTATTATCGTTATTGTTATTATTATTGTTGTTATTATTATTATGATTATGATTATGATTATTTTTTATTATTATCATGGTTCTGTCGCAGTCTTTCTTACGTGTGTAGGAACAAAGTAAACACACTCCTACTCCAGGGAATACTACCACCATCCACCTGGGAACGCGCAGCAGTGCTAAGTCCCGATTTGGCGAGCAGCCGTCGCCACGGCAACACCGGTCACACTCGTAGCCCTCCAAACTTAAATGGGAAATGCGCTTATAGTGAGGGCTCTTGCGACCACTCAAAGCGCTTTACAAAACACGCCTCACATTCACCCATTCACACGTCGATGGCAGCGACAACCGTGCAAGGTGGCACCAGCTCATCATCGAGAGCACTTCAAGGTTCATTGTCTTGCAACCTACAGTAGGTTGAAAGGATGAGGTGAAAAGGTCCTGCTTCTACCTTGTTATTATACTATCGTTGCTGTTGTTTATTGGACGGCATGTTTGACAGAAATCAGGGCCTTCCTCGCGGTGTGCGGTGTCCCTACCTGAGCTCAGCAGGATAGTGATGCAGGTGAGGAAGAGGCGGGTGCATGGAGGGCGGCTGAAAAACAACAATCGAGGCTGAGGTGACTTGAACTTCCTGTCAAAGCGCTTGTTTTGGGGCTTCAACCCATTATTCGGTGCAGCGCGGTGACGCTCGGAGCCAGACGTCGCTTAAACCTTAAACGCGCGCCATTATCAGGATGAGACTTTTCCTTCTGCAGTTTTGCACGAAACCGCCTCCGAAGCGGATCGTGTTTTGGGCTACAAACAAACAGCGGTTAAGGTGATGGAATCTGCTATTCATGACGAAATGGAAAATTGTATAACAATAGAAGAAAGCGATAAAATAGTACTTTATATATATATATATATATATATATATATATATATACATATTTATCTCAATGCACAGAAATATGCACATGTTTGCATTTTGTAAAGAATGTTTTTATCAGAATTGGTCTTACTCTTATATATATATATTCACTATGGTGACACACATACAAGGAATTTGATTGCGGTGGTTAGTGATTCTTATTTATTATTATTATTGTTAAGTAAAATGAGTGAAGGAAATAATGATATATTTTTTTGCCCAGTGCTTAACATCTTTACTCCTTTTAATGTAAAGGCTGCTTGAAAGTTCAGCAGAACCAACTCCTCTAATAACCGACAATTTAGCAAGAAATTGTGTGGAATGTGGAATAAATAGCACTTACATTGAGTGCAACTGTCACACGGCGTGTTCAAAGAGAGTGCACATAGTACGGATAAATAAACAGAAACATTGAAACATACAGAAATACTTAAACACTTACACACACTTAATTTCCACAGTTAAAGTGCATAGAATGGTAAATTCTAATCAATAATGAATCAGTACGCATCTGATTTGATGGATTAAAATAATAAAACAATATAAAATCCTTACCTTGATCCAGGCTGTATTTCCAAAAGTCTGTCCATTGGGGAAGGTTCAAGGTGTGTTTCCAGGTGAAGACCCTCTCACTGCACTGGCTTCACACTCACCTCGTCCTCATTAGCATGTGCCACGCCCACACCACAACGCCCCGCCCACTCTGAAAGGCGCTCGCTTTTCCCGTTCGACGCACAATGGCTTTGGTTTCATTATACAGACGTCAGACCAATCAACATGGACTGACCTCCAGGACTGGAGTTTTGGAAAATTGCTTCTTTATTGTCTTAGACTTTCAGCTATTTTTCGGCAACAATAACAAAAAAAACCAAAACAACTGTAATTACTTTGCATAACAATAACAATAAATACATGTTATTTCACAAACACA
>NC_137204.1:26409257-26526757 GCF_960531495.2 Zeus faber | reverse complement strand
GACTGTTTAATAAAATGTGCTCATACTATGTTTACAGTGCTATTTCTATAACTTTTTAAAAGTCGTAAAATCTTTTTTGTTTTACAATGAGACTCACAGCAGCAGCAGGATTGAGCTTCTCCGCTGTTTCGTTAATGTTTAGTTTAGGAGAATAATAAAAGCCTGACGTAGACTCAGCTTTGAATGTTTGTGCCCCGGATGTCCCCATGTCCTAAACCTCTCTCACATGTTGTGGGAAATCATTTTAAGGCATTGCCTGCGCTTGTGGCTGGTCGCTGTGGGTCGGGTGACTCCTGGTGCCGGCGGCGAGGCGGGGCGGAGCGGGGCGGGGCTGGGCGGGGCTGGGCGGGGCGGGCGCCGGGGCACAGTCTGATCTGGGACGGGGGTCCGCGTGGCCACGTGCCGCACTCCTGCGTTGATCGGATTGTGCTTCATGTATCTCTCCCCAGAACTCAACCCGTGACCTGAACCCGGCCGGCAGGGGGTCCTGGCGACTTGCCCCCGATGCCGGGTGGTTTCTGGGGACGGGCGGGGCTGCGGAGAGCGTCAGGGGCTTCCCGGGGCTCCTTGGAGGCGTGGAGGTGGGCGGTGGGCCTTGCTCCGCCCAGGTGCGGTCCCGGCGGGGCGTCGTCGGTATGTCGGCCACAGGGCCCCGGCTTCTCTGTGGGTTTGGGGGTCCACTGCGGCTGCGGTGCATGGTGCTCGGAGCTTACTTGAGGGTGTGGGGTGTGTGTGCGGCTGCAGGGCCTTCTCCGCTGCTTTGAGGCGCTACGATATAATTCTGACGCCGTACACAAGAACTAAATGGGACAAATCCTGTGCACTCACCAGCGGACACATGGCACACACACACACACACACACACACACACACACAGACACACACACACACACACACACTATTATTAGATATTGGTATCGGTACTATTCATAAAGCGCGTCGAGCGTGGGTGCTCCCTCGCCGGGTCGGTGTATTTATCTATCTATGATATATTTTCCCAGTGCTGTATACGCTGCTTAACGGGTGCAGGTGGGGGCGGTACCGGTGGGGGCGGTGCGGGTGGGGGCGGTGCGCCTCGCTCTGCCCGCCGATCCCAAAGTCGGGAGCGGAATTCCGAGTTTATTCTCGAAACACAGGGGTATTTATTTTTTTTCGCGTCCCTGGATCCGTGCAGGGCCGAACTGTTTGTCTGCCGCTCGTCCGATCCGCGATGATAAAACGGTCGGGGACCCCTGCTCCAGAGTGACGTCCAAGTCGCATGAATTACGATTTGACTGTTCAGACTGAGGTCGCGTTGCAAAGAATCAGACCTGAATCTGATTTGGGATCACATGTGAAAGTGGCCCTATTCCGAATTGAAAAGATCCGATTCCATGTGATTTGTGCTGTTCGCACTGTTGTGAAAAAAACCCAGATCTGAGTCACATCATGAGCAAAAAAATAATTGGAATGGGGCCCCTTCAGCCTGCAGGGCGAGCGTAGCCTTTTGGATACTACTCTCCTTTAATTTGGTTGCAAAAAATAAAGACGTGACATGAAAAGATGTGAAAATATTCAACAGCTATTTTATTATTTGGTTGTTTTTTTACACAAGTAACAAGTTAAATTGTTTCCTGTGCAGATAATCATGGAGGAGCAATTGCTGTAAATGTCTGTTGGGCTGTGCCTTGGGCTGCTTCACCACCACAAACTACACTTCAACAAATTCACCAATTACCAAAGAACCTTGGTTCTGCTGACCTAACGACCGAGTTCCCTTCCTACAAACAGGTCGCTAAGGGGATTGGTCGATAAGCGAGGACCCGTGTTATTTCACGGTAAGGGGCCGTGTATCTAGTATATATAGTGTATATAGTATATATAGTGTTATTTCAGGATAAGGGGGCGGGGCCATTGCGAACACTAGTGTAGTGAATACTGACAGACTGCGGAACGAGACTAAGAACGGTGATGAGATGTATATAGTAAATATAGTGTATATAGTATATATAGTGTATATAGTATATATAGTGTTATTTCAGGATAAGGGGGCGGGGCCATTGCGAACACTAGTGTAGTGAATACTGACAGACTGCGGAACGAGACTAAGAACGGGGATGAGATGTATATAGTAAATATAGTGTATATAGTATATATAATATATATGGTATATTGAGGGTATATAATATATATACTGTATAAAGTGTATATAGTGTATATAGTATACAGTATATAGTGTATATAGTGTATATAGTATATATAGTGTATTGTGGCGGACAAAGGGGCGTGGTCAAGCACCAGCTGCGGACGACAGCACAATCGGCCCAATCAGCGCCGATCCGAGGCGGCTTGGTGGCCGCGGGAAATGGAACCGGAGCTTGACCACGCCTCTTTGTCTGCCACGTGTATTTAGTGTTGGGTGACGCATGGTGAGATGCTTGACGCTGAGACGCCGTGGTCGCTGAGCGAGGCGTACCTGTATTCCAGGAGGGCCTGGACGCAGAGGTAGGCGGTGCAGGGCCGTGAGAGACGAGGAAGAGCGTCCTCCCTACCGCACCACCAGAGGGCGGGGTCTTCTGAGGTGGGGTGGGAAGGGAGGAGGCTCCCTGCAGACCTCTCTGCAGTTTGCTGTCGAACGAATCTCGTCCTCAGCTCTACTTCAGCGAGGAGTTGTTCTAGTGCAGAGACCCTGGGTTCCTTGGAGACGGGAAGCCGAAATAAAAAATTTACCATATTAATGGAGTCAGGCTTATTGCCTTTTTTTTTGATAGAACACAAAGCAAAGGTATTGAAAAAAACGTGTCTATTTTTTGTCTTCATTCTGTTTTTCACCCTGAGCCTTCCCTGAAGCTGAGTGGGAGTTGTTCATGACATTCAAAATGAAAACACACCGTGAAATGAACATTCTCAGAGAACTTACATTTAGAATGTGTTTTTACTTTTTTTATTTTTCTAATGCCACCATATCATCATCCTGTAATTAAACAATAACTTTGCAGGAAGGGTATATCTTGTCACTCCTTTATTAGGGAAAAACAGCCAGCTTTATATGAATTGGGATCATAAAGCGGGTTTTTCTTTTTGTTTGTTTTGTTGTTTTGTTTTGTTTTCATTCTTTTTTTTTTCACCTGCTAACGTTGGGATAGGTCACCCTGCTTGTTTTCTTTGATGGTGGCCACAAACTGCAAATCTTCCTCTTGAATTCTGAAGCGGTCCTCCAGCTTTTGAAGGGCCTGGCGGCAGAACCCAGCCATGGGCGGCTCCTCTTGTCACCCGACGTGCAGGGGAGCAGGTGTGCAAGGAATGCACATCAGACCGCCCAACACCTTGTCCTCCTGGAGTCGTCATCTGTGGCCTTTTTGAGCCTGGGACGAGATGAAATTAAAAAAATGTTGCGATGCATAAATAGCATCGCAATATTCATTCTTGCTCTAGTCCTGCGTTATCATGATCGGCTTGCGTGGCTGGATCCTGCTCCGTGCATCTTCCCACCATGAGAAACAGAGTTCTGGCGTGTCCTCACGTCCAGGACAATAGAACGCTCAGGCAGGCCTGAAACATACAAAGGACCCATTGAAATCTGTTTGAATCTATTTAGTCCTGCCTGAATGACACAGACACAATGAGGCTTGGTGTCTTACCAAGGAGACGCCGCTCCACCTGGAACACCGTCTTTGCGATGGATGATATCTCGAACCACACAATGGCCTCCCGGATCCTTGCCGTTCTCTTGGAGACGGTTTGGATGGTACTGTATAGCTCTTTTGTGCTAATAAGGTTGATAGAATGCGCCACGCATCACAGCTTTACGATATGGAGCTGCCGCCCGGCCGCGTTCATATTTTCAGCAGTATCTGCTGTTATGGCGACAACCCTCTCTCTCCCGTCTCCTCAGGCACAACAGAGCCACTCTGAGGCTCATACACTGCCTGGGCCTCGAGGACCTTCTCTCTCAGTTGGCTGTCAATTACATAGTGGAATGTGACTGTGATATAGGTATCCAGTGTGATACTCGTCCACTCATCACTGGTTATGTAGGACTGGGTATTGGTACCCAATACCTTTAAGGTATCGATTGAAATAACCCAATACCAAGTAGTATCGAAACTTATCCAGTCAAACGATCCCTGCATTCCATCCCTTTTGCACCCAGATCTAGAAAAACATGACAACTTGTAAGGTTTTGCTCCCAGCCAATCACAGCCAGCGTTCTTCCATTTAATGTGACGTGTGATTGGCTCACTACTGCAGCAGCAGCAATTTTTGCCTTTTGACATATATTGCGTTTACCCGCATGGTCATTCAATTTCGCAAAGTGAGCCCACACGTTGAACGTTTGGCCATGTTGGACTGGAGAGCACACGTATAGACGCCGGCAGCTTCGTCGTCATTATTAGGGGGAGGGTGCTGACACAGCAGCTTCGTCATCATTAGGGGACTGTTATGTTACACAAATACCGAAAGCAGCACCGTTTGTCCAGGAGCTTATCAATGTTTCGGTGCTACCAGTCAGAACCGATACAAATGTAGTACCGGTTCTCGATACCCATCCCTACTCTCCCCTGCGATCTTCTCACGTCTTATCTTTCTCGTGTCACCTGCCGTTACCCTCTACGGGTCGAGACCAGCATTGGGACCAGGGTTGGGCTGTGAGTCGGGGTGTCCTTGCATGTTTGGCAGTCCTCCTTTGTTCACAGGATAAGCTGCTACCAGTGGAGCAGCATTAGCATAGTTGTCATACTCTTCTGCATTGATTTATGAAATAATGGCCACGTTAGCAGTGGTACTATGATAAGCATGGAACATGTCACTTACGCGGTTTCTGTTGGGCCGGACTTCCAAAAAAAACGCAGTCGTTTTCCGGAGCTCTGTCTGAGCTGGATATCAACAACCACCCACTCATCCATTCCAGCCGCTTGCACAGAGTGGAGAGCACTGCACTCGTAGTGTAGGGTCCCTCTAAAACCATAGTATGGCTTTGCACCTACGGTGCCAAGCGCAGTTATGGTGGCGTCCCACTCGTCTGGATACATTCGGCGTGCCAGAGGCCATGGGAAGTCCGGGTGGTCAAGGAGCGCCCTAGTGATAGCGTCTAAGGTGGTTATACTGGAGCCTATGGCCTGGGCTCGATCATTCGCAGTCTGATTGCCAGTTCTGGTATGAAATCCATCCATCTGCGGATGATGTCGGCCACATTGCCAACATCAACCAGATGACCGTAATTCTGCCAGGTGAGAGCGAGAGCGCCAGTTGGAGTTGGTCTGCCAGGCCGGGCCTGCTGGGCGTGGGATCAATAGGAATCTTGGACAACTTAAATACAGGCACCACCTCACCTCATGACAAATGCGATTGAGGCCAGTTGGACAGGTTACAAGGCTTGAGTCCTCACTTGCTCGTTCATCTGCAGTGCGTCTTGCACCATCAGCTGCATTTGGCGATCCGGGGCGGTGTTTGGAACCCAGCCTCGATCTCCCTAACCATGAGATAAATGATCTTAGTTATCATCATTGAGCTGCTGCTCCTAACTCCTTCCAAAAACCATGACCTACCCTTTCCCCTGCTACACTCCCAAACAGAGCAGTCAAGCTTGCTCTGGCCGGATCCTGGGGCAGGATTTGATTTTCAGGAAGTTGGGGGGCCAACACCTCGAGAGCAACTTGCTGTCCCAGCACAGCTTGTTGCTCCAGTCTAAGAGAGCAGACTAACCACCTAACCACCATGCATTAAAAACATGTTTTATGCACGTCCAAATATGTCACATTTGGGGGCAAATCCTCTGTATCATCCTTCTGTCAAATCTTCCATCTGTCTTTTAGATAAATGATGCTGAGTGTAAAATACCTTGTGTCAGATGAAAATCTTGATGTTCCACAAGCAGAGTTCAAACACAATACAATATGGCATACAATATGCCACCGTTTTACTCTATTCTATTTAAAATGTTCAAAGTGCAAAGGGTTTTCAGACTCAAATACTATTCAGAGACGTTCATGGGACCAAAGGAGTGATAGAAACGGATGACAAAAGATCTTTTAAGGTAAGTATTATAAAGGTACTTCTCCACGGTCATTGCAATTGCATCAAATCACAAAAAAGATTAATTCACTTTGAAATCTTGAACCCTGGTGTGATCAGGGCCGGCTGCTGGCATAAGCACTGCATGTTTATATATATATACGCTTGTTTAGGGCCACAACCACTGGGGGGGGCACACGATCACTAAATATGTGTGTGTGTGTGTGGCGGGGGGCACACGATCAGTGTGACCTTCTGTGTTGCAGGGTCGGCCCAGAGCGTCCCCATTCCCCGCTTCTCGAAAACAAAACAGATAAAGCGTGTTTTTATTTTAGATGTATTTATCCTCCTCTGTTTCCTAATTGAGCGAACGTGCCGCGTCACCCTTGGCAACTTAACCTTAACCTATATAAAAAATATATACAATAAAACAATAAATACAAACAACAATAACAACTTGTCAAATGTACAAAAATAGCCAAGAAAAAGATACAAACATAAATAACCATATATATATATAAATAATATATATATAAAATACAGAAATATACTGTATTAAAAACCAAAAGCTTATCACACTCTTAAGAATAAAACATATAATTCTAAATAAAACCAAAGATTTTATTTGAAAAATAAAAATAGCCAAATAAATAAACAACAAACAA
Source organism: Zeus faber (assembly GCF_960531495.2). Taxonomy (NCBI): domain Eukaryota; kingdom Metazoa; phylum Chordata; class Actinopteri; order Zeiformes; family Zeidae; genus Zeus; species Zeus faber. The sequence continues at coordinate 26,520,098 of NC_137204.1, read as the reverse complement.
ATAGCAAAGAAAATGTAATTAAAAGGAGAAATAGGCAACTATATGAAAATAAACAGAAATATACAAATGCAATTTTATGCATACAATAAACTATTGGTCTGTATATACTCTATAGGATATAAATAATGAATTATTACCATCTACTCCCTCGCCAGAGTGTTGATGTTTGTTTTTCAAGGACATTTTCTGCACATTTCTGCAGAAAACCCTGAAAGGGGAAATAACGGCTGCTACGAGGGAAGGCTCAGAGATTAGTAGTTTGACGGTGGACTTCATCCAGATCCAAATCATTACAAATCCACTTAGTGACACACACTCAGGATTTATATATATATATATATATATAAATATATATATATATATATATATATAAATATATATATATATATAAACACACACAGAATATGTATATATACCATATATCATAAGTATCGCTACCGATTTGGCCTCCGTGCTCCCCACACACTTCAGTTCAAGAGTCAGGATTCAAGATTACTTTATTTGTCCCGAGGGAAATTTGTCTTAGACATAAAAGCTGCCACATCAAAATACACACAATTATAGTACAGTAACAGACCTAAAGTGCATATCCCAGACAAGCGCAGAAATAAGTGCGTAAAGTGCATTCAGATACATGCAACACATCCCCTCATTCAACACCCTCCTTATGTCCTTAGGTTTAGGAGAGTCACTGATGGAGGGATGAAGAGTTTTTATATCTATTCAGGTGTCTTTTCCTGTACATAACCAGAGCTCTGCAGCGTCTACCTGATGGGAACAGCTTCATATTCTGAATTCAGGACCTGGGAGGGGTCAGGGATCATTTTCCTAGCTTGTTTAACTGAAGTCTTCTGAAAGAGCATTTTGGAGGGAGGGATGCTCCCTCGCCCCCATCACTTCATCACTGCGCGGACTGCACTGCTTATTTGTGATTTCAAGTTTACCAATATAATACTGAACCAAGCTAAGATTCCGCAATGTAATTTATTCTGTATCACAGCACGATAAAATAACATCAATACCCCCAAACAACCTGCGTCTGCGCAGAAAGTGAAGCTGCTGTTGGTTCCTAGTGCCTACAGAGTTAACATGGACACTCCAAATGTTTACGCTGCTATGATAGAAAGGTGTCAGAACACACGGTGCATGGCAGCTTGCTGCATATGGGAGCGCTCAGAGTGTCCATGTTGACCCCTGTCCACCCCTGAAAGCACCTACAATGGACACGTCAGCATCAGAAGTGGACCATGGAGAAATAGAAGAAGGTGGCCTCGTCTGATGAATCAAGTTTTGTTCTACATCATGTGGATGGGCGGGTGCGTGTGCGTCATTTACCTGGGGAAGAGATGGCACCAGGATGTATTATGGGAAGAAGGCAAGCCGGCGGAGGCAGTGTGACGCTCTGGGCAATTTTCTGCTGGGAAACTTTGGGTCCTGGCATTCATTCCTACTTTGACACGTACCACCTGCCTAACCATTGTTGCAGACAAAGTTCACCCCTTCATGGCAACGGTATTCCCTGATGGCAGTGGCCTCTTTCAGCAGGATAATGCGAACCTGCCACACTGCAAAATGTTCAGGAATGATTTGAGGAACATGACAAAGGGTTCAAGGTGTTGAGTCGGCCTCCGAATTCTCCTGATCTCAATCCGATGGAGCATCTGTGGGATGTGCTGGAACAACAAGCCCGATCCAGGGGGGGCCCACCTCGCATCTTTCAGGACTTAAAGGATACCACAGATACCACAGGACATCTTCAGAGGTCTTGTGGAGTCCATGCCTCCAAGGGTCAGAGCTGTTTTGGTTGCACCAGGGGGAGCTACACAATATCAATGGGTATTAGAGGTGGTTTTAATGTTGTGGCTGATTAGTGGTATATATATCAGTGGTATATAATATCATATGCAACATATATCATATATCCACCATATATATATATATATATATATATATATATATGTATTTATATGGTATATATGATATATGTTATATATGGTATATGTATATGGTGTGTGTATATTATATATATAGCACCTTATGGAACTCCATTCCACTTCATAACTCCCCGGTTTTCACCCAGCAGCTTGTTCCGTGTCTCTAACTGATGAGAACATTGAACAGTCAAGTTCCTGCTGTCTGCTGTGACACGTCTTATTATATCTCCATTATATTTACCGTTTAATATATTTTATCTATTTGTATGTGTTTATATAAACTGTTCCTGCACTTCTCACTTTCCACAAACAGAAAGAAAAATGTGTTAAATTGAAATATACCCCAAGACATAGAAATTATAAAGTGTGATTGGTGTTGAAACACGGGTCAAAGAGTACAACAGTGTTTACGTATGTGAAGAAAAAAACCTCTTGAATCTTGAATCTCGAATCTTTTAAAGATAAAGGAGAAAACAAATGAAAAAGGAAATAATAGAAGCGGTGACATCCTCACGCAGCGAGGTGGCGTTAAAAATGGTCAGGCTCCTTGTCATCTGCGGATTTGGGAGATTAGTGAGACTGCTGGTAAACAGGGTGATTCCATCCTGTAAGAAGCAGAAAGACAGTTAAGAAGAGACGCCCTATTCACCACGTGCTCACCATCCTTTTCATGGAGGGATCTGACGCCCAAGTCATTAGGAAATATCCAGGGATCGGAGCTGGAGACTTGATTCAGCTATTTCAATTTTAATCCACACTACTTGATTTTCAAATGATTTGAGGTATTTCGCTAAATGCAATAACATCGTCAGGACTTTGTCTCTGCCTGTGTAAAATGAGCAAAGGTTGCCCTACATAAAAATAGAGTCTACATACAGATATATAAAATACATGCAAGACTAAAAAATAAAAATAAAATAAAAAATAAAAAACTTTGCCATTAAAAGAAAAAATAGGAATTACAACAATAAAAATTGCCAAATATACAGAAATAGAAAAACAATACAAGACAGAAAATCTTAAGAAGTGGTGGTAACAGCAACAGGTCCACCGGCAGCTGTTGGTGGACCTGTTGCTGTTACCACCACTTCTTAAGATTTTCTGTCTCTTGCGGAGGTCATGATGGCTGCAGGTGTTCTTCTGGCAGGGGTTGCCTGCTCCCCAGCTCTGACAAAGGCGATGGTTATCTTGGAGGGACAGAACTGCTTTGCCCACTCAAGTTCAGTGCTGATGGCTTCAGCGATGGTCTTAAGGACTTGGTCATGCCTCCAGCAGTACCGTCCTTCTCCAAGTGCCGTAGTGCAGTACCTGAGGATGTGCTCCAGGGTTCCTCGCTTGGAACACAATGGGCATGCTGGTGTCTCTGCTATGCCCCATGTGTGCAGGTTAGACGGGCTTGGAAGCACATCATAAACTGCCTGGATGAGGAATTTGATGCGGTGAGGCTGGGCTCTCCTGATCTCAGTCCAGGTCACCTTCCTCTCAATCGTGTTCTCCCATCTTGTCCATGCTCCCTGTTGTTTCATCCCCACAGCCTTGCAGGATCTTGTCTCCTCCACTGCTGCTCTCACCTCCTCTTGTACAAGGCACTACCTCTCCTTCCCTCTGGTCTTCAATTGAGGAGTTGGAAAGGATCCTAGCCCTGCACGGCCTCGTGTGACACTCCCACAAGGCTCCTGTGACGCAGCCTTGCCTCTGCCTCTTGGACAGCATCCTCCGCCCTCCACTTCCTGCCAGTCCTCACTTGGATTTCAGCTTTGGCCACCTTCGGATTGCTTGAGTCCCTGTACTGCACCACTTGTCTGGCTCTCGTCACCTTGAATTCCTCCTCCAAGGATTTGAAGGGTAGCTGCAGCCTGTTGTTGCGGCCATAGAGTGCGATGCTGCTCATGCTCCTTGGTAGTCCAAGCCATTTCCGGAGGTGGTTAATGACCTTCCTCTCTAAGGTCTCGACTAGAGATTGGGACGGCATAGACGAGGAGGGGCCACAGGATCCTGGGAAGAATGCCATGTTCATAGACCCAGGCTTTGAAATTTCCAGGTAGGCCGGACTTATCCACGGATTTCAGCCAGCCATCCAACTCAGTACAGGTTTATTGGATGGATGTTGCGTCTCAGAGAGCTGTCGAAAACCTTTCCCAAGCTCTTGACTGGCTTCTCTTTGATCGTTGGAATGGCTGTGCCTGCGATGTAAAACCGGAACTTGTCCTCCACCTTTCCTTTTCTCAGCACCATAGATCTGCACTCTGCACTCTGGCTCAGCTGACTTGGTGAGCATATTCATGGCTAAGGAGAACAGTGTCACAGAGATAGTGCACCCTGTGATGATGCCACTCTCCACCTTGATCCTGCTAGATGTAGTTGCTCCTGAAGAGACCCTCATCCTGAAGTTGTTGTAGTAATCAGCGATGAGGTCTCTACACCTGCACCTACATGAGGTTTCAACAGAGTGAGCTGGACAAGCTTATGTGGAATGAAGACGAATGCATTTGCCAGGTCAAGCCATAACACTGACAGGTTGCCTTTGTTCTCTCTGGCCTCCCGAATTAGCTGTGTCACCACACCAGTATGTTCCACACAGCCCGGCATTCCTGAAATGCCGCCCTTCTGGACTGATGTGTCAATGTAGATGTTCTTAGTTAGGTAGGTGCACAGCCGATTGGAAATCGCACTGAAGAAGATCTTCGCCTCAACACACAGCAGGGAGATGGTGCGGAACTGGTCTATCTGGGTGGAGTTTTCCTCCTTCGGGATCCACACCCCTTCAGCCACTCGCCATTGATCTGGAATCTTCCCTTTTCACCAGAAGACTCACAGGATTTTCCACAGGCACAGTAGGAGTTTGGGACAGTTCTTGTACACTTTGTACGAAGTGCCACTTGGTCATGGAGCAGAGCTAGCCCTTGCTTTGCGGACGACCTCTCTGACTTCCTTCAGCTGCAGCTCTGACATGTCAAACTGCACTTCCGGTTCAGGGGGATGTATGAGGATGTTGCACTCTCCCAGCTCCTGCTCTCTCTCGGGGTCGCTGTACGTCTGTGTAAGATGTTGGTTTATGTCCCCCTGCGAGGAAGCAAGTTTCCCGCTGCGCTTCTACCCCAGCAAGACTTTAGTGAACTTGAAGGGGTTGGCGATAAAGGCAGCTCGTTTACGTTCCCTCTCGTGTCGTCGCCTTCGATGCCACTCTGCCCGGCGGAGAACTCTGATCTTCTTCCGTAGGATGCACATCAACTGGGCCAGGCCAATGCGTTCCTCTTCTCCTGCCACCTTGTGCTGGGACTTCAGGGCTTTCATCTCCTTCCTGATATTGTGGATCTTTACAGCTCTCTCTTTCTCATAAAAGTGTGATTCCATGAGAAAGATTACTAGAGTAGGTATGCAGGGTATAGTTTTACTCACTGAATGGAGTCAATGGAGGGAGCAGAGTTCTAATTCTAAATATAAATGGCAATCTGTTCATTGGAGGTGTCTTAAGAGGCCAAATCCAGAAAAACCCTCTAATTACCTTAATTGTCCTGAATCAATATGGCTACCAAATCGTGTGGTAATGATACTCTTCATTAGCAATATGCTGTGTGAATTTTGACTGATAGCACGGTAGCCCATTTACAATATATATTATACATGCTGTATATATATATATATACATTCTGTATATACACTTGAGATGGGGTGCAGGTGGGATCTGATAAGGTGGAGATGGGATCGACAGGGTGGTGGTGGGATCTGATACTGTCGAGTTTGGATCTGATATGGTGGAGATGGGGTGGAGATGGGATCTGATAGGATGGAGGTGGGATCTGATACAGTGAAGACGGGATGGAGGTAGGATCTGCCAGGGTGGAGGCGAGCTCTGATTGGGTGGAGATGGGGCGAACCGAACACTCGGCTCAGCTCGGCTGCAATTCGCGCCCGTTTTGTTCTGACACATTTCACGGTCCGCCACGCGACTTTCCCCCGTGAATTTGGTGGTGCCCTAATAATAAGAGACAGAGAGAACGACCCCGCAGCCGCTGGTGGTGCTGGTGGTGCTGGTAGTGCTGGTGGCGTTGCTGCTGCTGCTGTAGGTTGGGTTGAAATGCGCCGGTAATTTAGAGTTTAGGGAGAAAGCCCTAGTCCGCTCCGCCTGAACCACCTCTAATTTACTGACACTGGTATGTATCAGTGGTATATCATATCATATGCCTGTTCAAAATGTATGACTTTCTCAGACATTTTAAAGTCACAGTTTAACAAAATGTCAATGATACAGTCCAGTCTTCCACAAGGGAAGATGAAATTGCCGGTTAAAGTCACACACAGGGTAAAGACTCTCTGTGACTCCGTGGCAGAGCGCCAAAGCCCCCCTGTTGTTTATTGAAAGTTTGTTGATATTACACTTTGTCGCGTGTCCAAATTGCACCAAATTCCACAATGCACGCCCAGCAACACACCCGCCAAGTGTTAAGTAGATCGAATGAACGGTTGTCGAGATAAAGGAAGGGCGTACAGACAGAAAGAGATTCCTTCCTTTAGTTAATTAAGATAAGATCAGGAAGAAGATAGTCAAGATATGGGTCTGATGACGACGGCAGCTGGAGTTTAAAGCAGGGAGACTGTCCATGTTATGTCATTAAGCATTATGTCAAAATAACAACTTAAAACCAGTCAACATCAACTTATGTGTTGTTAGTGCATTTATGTCAGTATGTCTGCGCAATGCTCTGTTATAATGAAAGACCTTTAGAAACAAATCATTTGAATATCTTGTGTCTGCAACTTTGTCGCTTTGATCTGGTCTGCGTCAGATCAAGACTCAGATTTCCTGCTATTTGATTAGGATATCCAGCAGCCTAAGTATATGGTTTATTTTTACCTTCCCATTCAGTGTTATCCCGCTATTATTCTCAATGCCTTTTATGCATCTGAATGCAGTTTTAAAAACAAACTGTGCTTCTAGACTCGTCTCAATTGGAATTGACGAGTTAAGAACGACGTACAATGAAGCCCGTGTCAACAAAGTGTTATCCTTGTTCCCCTGTGATCCGCTGTGCTCCGTTGCGTCCGTCCGAGGTCCAAAGATGCCGGACACTGTGCTGTACATACCTCACCCTGCTCCGTATGTTGGACCTGGCTGGCCTTCCCCGTATGCACGCAGGCGCACCCACCGCCTGCGCTTCATTCCGAAACGCCTCCTTGGACCGGCTCCGCCTTGAGGCTGCTTTGTAATACGGCGTCGAGAGCTACGAGAGCTTGAAAGGAACGGATTTTATTTCCCAGATACAATTTGTCTCAATATTAAAGGACTGAGGGCGAAACAGTTATAGGCAGCGTCTTTGTTCAGATATCTTAGTTTGGTTTTGTTGAAGTCTGTTTTAATGCTTCAGCCGGAGCTTCCTGTCTGCTTGTTTATGTTGCTTATCAATCTATTTGTGTGACCTTGATGTATTGTGCTTTAATGCTGCTTTGTTGGCCAGGTCTCTCTCGAAAAAAATAGATTTTTAATCTCAGTGAGACTGACCCGGTTAAATAAAGTTTGAATGAATAAATTATTTTACTGTAGGACACTTTTTGACGCCGCTGGTTCTCCCCTATGCCACTTTTATCTGAAATGCTGCCGTAGTGCAACTTGTTCTCCTTTCTGGAGACGAAAGCCACTTTCCCATTGGCGAGCTGCGCTCGCTGGCTTTCCGCTGGCACTCGGCCAGGCATGGAGCTCTCCGCCCAATTGCCTGATTGGCTCAAATGTTGAAGGGAAGGCGTTGTTGTTTTTTTGTCCTGAGCGAACACTCCCTGAATAGAAGTCCTATTCGTTTGCGCGTTTGGTTTGGTTTTACTTCTTTTACCAGAATTATTGTTATTTTTAATCTTGATTGTTCTTTGGTATTGTTCATTGGTGTCATTGTTCCTTCGGGGATCAATACAATCCATCAATCAAATCGTCAAATGATTTAGTTCTCTAGTATGAGACGACATGACTGGTAAACCATATGTTACGATACAGGGATATTCTATGTGCCTCACTGTCTTTCTAAGCGTTGAAATGCCTCAACCAAAAGTTTGGAAACCGAAGCACTGTGTGGAAATGTTGTTGGCCTCATAATACGGCTGGATTAACTGTGCATTGCATTGGCCGAGCGCCCGGGGGTCCAGACCATTTGGGGGGCCCGACGCAGGGACGGTCCGGCGGGTCTGTCCGACGCGAGAGCACAGCATCAAATTTCAATGAGCAAAAATGACAAGGACAGAAAATGCAGCCACGTTCACTCAGACATGCACCGCAGTGTTCTGCATCGGTTGCTATTTTCCACAGAGCTGCCGCTACTCTTGTGAGAAACAGGACACGGACGGGAGCAAGTATTTCTCAGCCCGCTGCTGCTCTCGGATGAATAAAAACTGAATAAAACGGAAGACCCCCCCAACGCGTGATCAGGAAGGCCGAGCCTCCGCCCGCGCTGCCTGAAGTCAGTTCGGTTTGGAGCCGTACGGGCGCTCCGGGTAGAGGAGCGTCAGGGCTCTTTGAGACTCTACACAAACTACAATACGTTTGGTTACGAACGATACGCACGTGTTGGGAACCTGCCAGAGTCGTAATCCACAAGGGGGCGCCACAATCACTCGTTTGGAAGGGGGAAGCATTGAAAATCAACAAAAGCATTGACAAAATGCCAAATTTCCAACAAAAGCCACATTTCCCATGAAACTAGCCAATTAAAAAATGAAACTTGAAAAAGGAAAAACTGATTAAGTGCATAATTTTCAAAAGCAGCATCTGTCAAATAAACCTCTTGACTCTTGCCTCTTGAGTCGTCCTCATCAGAATAACCCGTTCTCGACTTCTCAGAGGATGCGAAGAACAAAACCAGCAGCAGGATGCAATCCATGCCCCCAGGTCGTTCCTGCCGTGCCGTGTGCGTGCTAACGTCCCTAAACCTCCGTAGGAGTCGGCTCTCAAATAAATTCAAGGTTGGATTGGCTGTTTTTCAACCCAGGTCTAATTCAGATGTTGGTTTCCATCGTTTATAACTGAAACTTACCCCCCTGCTGGGCTTCAATGGATGAGCTTTTTCTATAGTTAAGTTCAGGTTGTGAACATTTATAATACATCTAAATATATACATTTATATATATATATATATATATATATATATATATATATGTATATCGACCTATCTCTCTTCTAAAACAGAAAAAAAATATATCTATATATATTCAGGAAGTTGCTACGGAAATATAACTCTTGTTTCTTTGATTTATTTGTTTTTCGTCTTCATCATTCATCTATCATCCATCTATCTATCTATCTATCTATCTATCTATCTATCTATCTATCTATCTATCTATCTATCTATCTATCTATCAATCTATCTATCTATCAATCTATCTATCTATCTATCTATCTATCTATCTATCTATCTATCTATCTATCTATCTATCTATCTATCTATCTATCTATCTATCTAATAATACTAATAGGATTAATTATTCATATTATCATTATTCAAATTATTATTCATATTATTATTCATATTTTTCTTCTTCTTCTTCTTCTTCTTCTTCTTATTATTATTATTATTATTATTGTCTTTTTGATATTCTTTGTCACATTCTGATTTATATTCAATTTGATGTAATTAAATTGGGTCCATATGTTTGGACAGGACGCTGAGTGGGCCAAGGTGCCGACGGCCACACACAGTGCAAGGCTGTGAGGCTGACAGGTCAGGGTGTGTGTGTGTGTGTGTGTGTGTGTGTGTGTGTGTGTGTGTGTGTGTGTGTGTGTGTGTGTGTGTGTGTGTGTGTGTGTGTGTGTGTGTGTGTGTGTGTGTGTGTGTGCGTGCGTGTGTGTGTGTGTGTGCGTGTGTGGGCTAACCGCTAATTATCCTCTCAGCCGATGCAGAAGGCGAATCCTCTCTCGTCTCGTCTCAGAGTCGTGTAATTTTGGTGACGTGAACAGACAGTTTTCGGTGTGTTTCCTGCGTCACTGTTAAACTGTGTGTGTGTGTGTGTGTGTGTGTGTGTGTGTGTGTGTGTGTGTGTGTGTGTGTGTGTGTGTGTGCACGCGTGTCGTCATTTCCTGGTCTTTTCTCTGCTCTTACAGAGATTAGAGGTGGAAGAAGTACTCAGACATTTTATTTAAGTAAAAGTCTAAACACCCTGACACAAAATAACTCCAGGAAAAGTGAAGGCACTAAATCAATATTTCTACTTAATTAAACAGTATTTAAGTACTTGCTTTTCTATAATAGCCTATAATATTTCATCAAGTGCTCCTGGAGCTTATTTTTTATATTTTTTGCAGATGAGGCATCTGCTGATCCTGATTGAAATGTACAATAAAACAGAAAGTATAGGTGCTGTCATAGTAATGTACAAGGATATGGAGCTAATGAAATGATTAGCAATCGTAAATCAATAGTTAAATTCACGCAATGATTTTTCCTCTTGCTTCGACTTGATTTTCATTCATATAAACAGAAAAATACTAAATACTTTTATAGACTAAAGTAGCGTCACTGTGTTGTGAGAGAAATGTAATAATAACAAGTAAAAAGTCTGGATATTTGCCTGTGAGTGAAACTCAAAAGTTACTGAAACTCAAACTGAATATAGTCAGCACAGATGCTTGAAAAATGCATGAATATGTACTTGTGCTTCATAACTTTCCACCCCTGTTTTTTCCGACCTCAATCGAATGCAGGGATCAGTATTTGAGAACCCAGCTTTACCCTACCTACAGTACCTAGCTACCTACCTACTCTACCCCTTCCAAATTCCTACCCCTTCCCATCTTAACTCTTACCCCTTCTCAATCTCCTAGTTGCTACTTGCTTACTACTTCCTGCTTCACCGGTATTTTCTCTTCACTGCCCCAGTGGTTTTGGATAGAATTACAACGGAGAATGTGCCCACTTTACGCCCTGTGGGAGTGCACTCTGTGGGAGTGCCTGCGCCGTCTGTGAAGAACCCCCAGGTGAAAGAATAACCAGCCCTTAACCCTCCCCATCCTAACTCCTATCACATCCTAACCCTTAACCCTTCCCATCCTAAGCCCTATCACAACCCAACCCATAACTCCCTGACATTAAAATCATAACCACTAACCACCAACCCTTCCCATCCTAACCCCTATCACAACCTAACCCTTAACTCCCTAACATTACTGTCCTAACCACTAACCCTTCCCATCCTAACACTATCACAACCCAACCTTAACTCCCTAACATTACCACCCTAACCACGAACCCTCAACCCTTCCCATCCTAACCACTTACCCCCTACCCTTCCTACCTATCCCATCCTTATCTTTAACCCCCTAACATTACCACCCTAACTCCCAACCCTTCCGATCCTAACCCCGATCCCAACCTAACCCTTAACTCCCTTTCCCATCCTAACCCCGATCACAACCTATCCCTTAACTCCCTTTCCCATCCTAACCCCCAACCCTTCCCATCCTAACCACTAACCCCCTACCCTTCCTACCTATCCCATCCTTACCTTTAACCCCCTAACATTACCACCCTAACTCCCAACCCTTCCCATCCTAACCCCGATCACAAGCTAACCCTTAACTCCCTTTCCCATCCTAACCCCCAACCCTTCCCATCCTAACCCCTAACCCCTCCCATTCTCACGTCAACCTCAGCCCGGATTTAAAATTTTGGCTGAAACCCGTGGCTGGATTCTGGCACCAGTCAACATGTGCATAGGAAGCCGGGGCTTAGGCTGTATGACGGGGTGCCGATGGAGCTGCTGGTGGAGGTGGAGGTGAGGGTGGAGGTGAAAGTGGGGCTGATGTGTGTGTTTGTTCGAAACTGGCAACAGATCTTTCACTCAAAGCCTCATTGTCAGAGGCGTGGACCCTTGCCAGGAACCTTTAATGAGAAATACGAGACAGGTTGGAGTGCAGCGCTGAATTATGCAGCATGGACGCCTTGGCCCTAAATCAGTACGAAGAGACGAGGATGACGGGGACTGTTAAAACAACGACGGATGATTTAGACGTTACCTTTCCTTAAGGAAGGCTGGGAATAAATAAATAAAGGAAAAGGGACGGACCGGCATCTTAAGGCCATCTGTATTCAGCGTCTCACTTTAGTTTTTCCTGGAAGCGAAAAACACCTGAGAGGATTGGATGGATCCAGTGACTGGGAGCCGGGGGGGGGGGGAGTACCCGCTGAGTGTGAGCATCAGAACCAGCCTCCGGCCGCTGAAATTGTTCGATCGAGATGCTGCCGTTGGTTTTTTCACGCTTCACCATCGACGTTTTTTCAACCGCCGTGCTGCGGTGCACTTGCTGTGCCGTGAGAGCTCGCCTTTAAAAAAAGTTTCAAATTCCACTTAAAAAAAGAAAAAAAAAAGAATGATAATGAGATCTTGGGTTGCAAGATCACAATCGGCAAGGCTTCGCTAATTCATCGAATTGAGGAGCTCCAAGCAGAACAGCAGCTCTGTGTTCATCAGAACAAGCTTCACTCTTTATTCGCGGTCCATGAAAGGTTCGACTCTTCTTTGAGATTCGGTTCTTGACGAGTCACTCGGTAAAAAAGAGTCGTTCTAGACGTCAGGCTCTCGGTTCGTGGACTTCCTGAACGATGCACCAGAGTCCGAGGAGTCGGTTCGGATTTTTGGTGGCGTCTTATTCAGTCTCATTCATTATGGGTCGTACCAAACGCCTTGGTCTTTATTGCCCCGGAGTTTGCTTTATTCTCTCTCTACGTCGTCCTCAGACGAGCCTTCCATCGGCGTCTCCAGTCATCCCTGTTCTCCATACATCTGGCCAGCTCCTTTGTGCTTTTCGCACCAGCATCTTTCCTTAGCACGTCCACATAGTCGGATGTGTGACGTCCTCTTGATCGATGCCCGTGTGTTGGTTCCCACAGTAAAAGCTTTTATTTTATTTTATTCCTCAGCGATTATTTGGAGTCGAAGCATCACTCTTTCGCCGGAGGGACTCCTGACCCCCGAGTCATTAAAAAAGAGTTGTTCGCCGCCACGAACCAATCGCTGGCGACTCCCGCGTCACTAACTGTTAGTCGGCCGCGATGACAAGCGCAGCTCTACCTGTTTCTGGTGTTTTTAGTGGTTGACAGGATGGCAGTAAAGTTCAGATTATAAATAGTGCCATCGAGGCGGAATGTCTTCGGTTACAGCGATCCCTTATTGCAAACTGATTCATTACGTAGTAGTTTATTTTCAAGTTTTTTTTTTTTTTTCTTTTTAAGATTTTTTTCATGCTTTATTCAATAGTGAAGGTGCGGGGAGAAAGGGGAGGCAGGGGTTGGCACGCAGCAAATGGCCTCGTGCCGGAACCCGGGGCCGCTGCAGTAAGGACTGGGCCTTGAAGACGGTGAAGCTCCGCCGCCACCCGGGCGCCCCTATTTTCAAGTTCAGTTCAACAAAAAAATTCCCCAAAATACCCTAAAAACGTCCAATTGCACGTGCAAAATTATAACAGATAACTACCTACATACACAGACACAGAGATCTGTCTCTCTACCTCCCTCCCTCCCCCTCACACCTCAAAGCTGGAGCTCCCAAACACTCTTTCCTTTCTTCAGCCTGATCCATCATCTTTGTCCCTTTAAAGCGTCGCTCCCGGATTTATCTCTCCTTCCATCCATCTTTTATAATGAGCACAGTCAGTTTCTTTTTACCTATTTTCTCAGCCACCTCAATGATTTATGAACTGTTTGGCTGCTCGACTGCCGCCTGCGTATGAGCCTGTTATGCATGAGGGGATGCCGAGCCGGCGCCACAGTATATATTGACTTCATATCCTAAAAGCAAAAAAATCATAATAATTTTGTGGGACGCGTGGATGTTGTGTTTGGTCAGTCTTGGTCTCGAATCTGATGAATTGCTTCTGCTCACAAACCCGAGATGAGGCGTCGTGGGTCAGCGGTATTGATGTGCAACATGAAGTGGAACTTCCAAAGAGGCGGCTGCGCTCGGACTAAATGAACATTTATTAAATTGTTGTTGTTTCTTTAGTGTCAGTTTACAGGTATCTTAAGTGACGTATGTATGTCATCGCTGCCAGGTGTCTGATTGTGTGTGTGTGTGTGTGTATTATAAGGAGAAAGAGAGAGAGAGAGAGAAGGAGAGTACCGAGTAAACTTAAAATCTCTCTCTCTCTCTCAAAGGATTATTTGGAACTTGATCAACTCGTCCAAAGTTACCGACACAAACAAAATGGCCGCCACAGACAGAAAACTTTGGGTGAGGAAACGCTGCATCGTCAGGAGGAGGGCGTAGTTTGAAAACGCCAGGTCTGATGTGAACCAAAGAAGCTTTTTTTTTTTTTTTTTTTTTTACTCGCCACACGATTCAATTCAATGTCTTCTTCAGTGATGAGGACCGGGATCTGGAGGATTAGGATCTGGAGGATCAGGATCTGGAGGATCAGGATCTGGAGGATCTGGAGGAATAATAATAATTATTATTATTATTATTATTATTATTATTATTATTATCATCATCATCATAATTATTATTATTATTTGGGTTCAAGCCTGCCCTTTGGACTGGACCCCTAACAACCTACAAAAAAAATAAAAATAGGGAGATACATGTTGCCATGGAAAATACAATTTATTAACAATAAAAAATGAAATAAACAAAATAATGAAAATTAACCTAAAGATTAAAATAAAATACTAAAATGAAAACAAAATGAAAGAAACAATCGCAATGTCGATTTTGCCATGGACAATGAACCTAAAACAATTTACAATAAACAATGGAAAATATCAACAATAAACCAGAAGAATTAACCTAAAAATAAATAATGAACAGTTAAACTAGTTTATTGGTTTAGGTTTATTGTACATTACATACGATAAACCTAATGATAACCGATAAATATAAAACACAAAACAACTAAATAAACAACGGAAATGACCGGAAAAATGAACATAACATACAATAAAAACGACCTTCATCTTATTTACAATAGGCAATTGAATGAACCTATCGTTAAAGCAGAGAACTCTGCCAAAGTCACATCCTATGAACAGGAATCCTGCTTAACATTCCCCCGAGGAGCTGATTCTAAATGATAGTTCTTCACAAGTTGGCCGCTGATCTTCTGCTTTCCAAAATAACAAGGATCCAGAACCGTGCAATTTGCCAACATCTTTCATTCAATGAAATATGTTTTCAATTGATGGAGGTTGAACATTCGGGGCAAAACATTTTCAATTAAGTGAACTTTAAAACTGTGTTTTAAAGTCACTGCAGGTACTTTTGGAATTCAACATGGAGCCACCTCCCCATAGCTAAATCTACCAAGTCACTCAGTCGAAATAATCTGTGAATTAATATTATTAACAATATTAATAATCATAACATTTGATGAATCCATTTTTTACTGCACTGCTGCACCCTGCTGGGCGACGAGCCGTGAGAGCACGCCACGTTTCACGCCAGTTCGGCGGTTTTCCCACAGAATTGGGCTACTTTTGAAGTGTTGCCACGGGTGGAATTTGTTGTCCCATTTGTAGACCCATTTTGCATGCAAATTTCATGAATAATAACTAATAAAAATAGAAAATTATAAAAATGGGGGTAAGGATGATGTATGGAACAGTATGGAAAGAAACCATGCATGATGGGAACATCTCCATGATGCTCTGCCCCCCATCGACAGCCTTTTGTCGGCAAAAAAACAGATTCACGCGCACATCAGTGGCTGACTGCTTGGGCTCGTTTTTTTTGACTGGTTTTGATTGGCCATTACGCTGGTTTTCTCATGCGGACCTGGCAACCCTGCCAGGTTTACTGTGGAACTTTCAAATTCTACTTAAAGACACAAATAATGGAAAGCCTGCTTCTGTGTAGCAAGATTAAATTTGCGAGGCTGCACTAATTCATCCAATATTTCAGTTCCAGCAGAGCAGCAGCTCTGCCTGTGTTCATCACAATGAGCTCAGTTCTCACTCTGAGGGATTATTGTATGTGAGAGCTATTAGGACTGATGAGAGATTCAACTCTTTTTTGAGATGCGGTTATTTCGGGTCACTCGATGGACAGCAAAGAGTCGCTCAATTCAAGTCCTTGTTCGTTTGGTGCAGTTGGTGTAACACACGGTGAGTGAGGGAGGACTACACCAACGATGAACGAGAGTCAGAAGAGTCGTTTCGGCTCCAGGTTGTGAATGGAATTCTCCCAAGAATCGTTTATTTCCGTCACAGAATCTGTAAACTTGTGTCAAATGCCTTGACCTTTTTCCGCCTTGGACTTTAATTTAGTCCTCAGTAATTTAAAAATATTATTTTCAGTCAAAGATTCACTCTTTCGCCGGAGTGTCTGACTCCCGAGTCATTCGAAAGATCGGTTCGCTACGAACGAATCGTTTTGCCTTTCGTCACTTACTTTTACGAGGCCATATTAAGCACAATTCTATGGGTTTGTGATGTTTTATGACGTTTTGAGTGGTCGACAGGGTGGTGGTGTAGCGCCGTGGCATTATTTCATCGTGAAAAAGTTTGACGGGGTGGAAAGAAACAGGTTCGGAAACCCTGCTGTGTGCAGTTCCAGTTCCAGGACTTACACAGCGGCGTGCTCAGTCGGCCGGCATCAGCAGCCAAATGCTAATTCATCCATGGATTCATCAAACCATCATCACAGGCAAATCAGCCACGTGCAACCTGTGTGAAATACTGCAACGATGTTGGGATTGCCTCATCTTGAGAAGAGCTTCTGAACTGAAACTGTCAAAACTTGTCGACTTTCATCCCTCCACGGCCTCTTTCCTTCCCTTTAAACAACAGAGGAGAACGCAGCCGTTTTAAATTCCAAATCAGCTTTCCTCCGCCGCTACTCGTTGATATTCCTTGACAGCGGCAGCCATTTTTGATGAGATCTTTGTTCTGTTTTCTCGGTCGGGTCTCAGCCTTTCTCCTAGTCCCAGTCCGTCCCGTTGGCGAGCGTCGTCGGGTGTTTCATTGAGTCACGGTCAAAGTCACTTCCAGGACCCTTCACCAGTCGCCCTCGAGGGTTTAGCGTTTAGCGTTTACCCGTAGCGCAGTTTGCTTTATCATCATTTTGCCTGTGATTAAACCGGTGTACTTCGACCGCTGTGCCGCCAGAGCTCGCAGGGTCTGTTGAGAAAATGTTTCAAATTCAACTTAAAATACATGAATAATGAAAACTAGCTCTTGTGTTGCAAGAGCAAAACTGCGAGACTATTTCATCAGTTCCAGACGGAACAGCAGTTCTGTGTTCATCACAACACTTTTTTTAGTTTACTCCATTTCCTTATGGAACGAAACGAGCACCGTGCGTAATGGGGACACTTTCTCTATAAATATATATCCCAAAATATGATTAAACCCCTCCCTATGTCAAAGTGGGGCTTCGGTAGAATTAGAACTGTAGCGTGATAAGGACCTATAATCAATATTTACGGTTTAGTTCAATTTAGTTAAACGCCACCAAATTATTAATAAAACATGGAAAATTAAAGTGACACAGAGGTTGGTGTCTTATTATGGCATTTTATAATATAAGAAAAAGGTTTAGGTAGAAAACAAGAATTAAACCCAGTTAAACACAAGCACACACGAGGGAAGACGAAGGTATTGCTTTGGAATGTATTCGAATGGGCTCAAAGGCGCAACTAACCGATTTCAAAGGGAATAATAAAACAAAGAAATCGCCGTTCCCGCACCAACATCACTTAGCCACAAAAGTTCATAAGTTCCGAGCTTACTGATTCGCAGTCCCTGGGATCACCGTAGTTTGGCTTCCTCTGTGTAGTCTCACCCGGGGACAGGAAGAATATAGTGGATCCCACGTTCCGTTGGTCCAGAACGACGATGCTGAGCGAAGATCGCCCTGCTGGGATTTTTTTCAGAGCTGGCGCGTGGTTGCTTAGGGGCTTGTCAGTGGCTTCGGAGGATCAGATGCGTTTGTTCAACGCAGGTGAGGCGGCTCATTCTTAAATGAGGTATTCTTAAATGAGGGCACTTCAGCCAGGGTTAACAGGAGGCCGAAGGCAGAAAGGCGGAGAGGCTTTCAAGGTAAATATGCGTAGCCGACAGTCGGCTGAGTCCTGGTGCTAAAATGTGGTTTTAAAAAGAAGAAAAAGAAAGGAAGAAAGGCTGCATGGCAAAGGGCCGGGTAAAGTAAAGTAGAAAGTAAAGTAACGTGTTCACACGGGGATGAGTCCCTAGGGTGGAGGAGATTGGCGAGGCTATCATTGGTGGTTTTTTCATGTCTTCTGAGGGGGTGGGACCGGACGTGACCTCCAAAGGCCATTGGTCGAGGCGGTCGTGAGAGGTTTGCCATTGGTCGTCGGCAGAGGGAGGCTTTTCCTTGATTCACGTGCGTTTGGTTTTAAGTTATTACTCCTAAACTGCTTTACAATCCATCTCATTCGAACCTTTAATACCAGAATCACATTTGTGTTTGTCAAATAAATCTTGAAATAAGAAGAAGAAGATAAAACACACGGGTAAATAAATCTGTGAAATGCAAGAAGATGAACCAACACACCCGAACAATGAGTCTTGAAATAATGAAGATAAACCAACACACTAATAATCTTGAAACAAGGGAGAGGAACAGTAATAGGCGATAGGAATCAGGTTTGGGGCATCAGGGTTCAGCAAGTGGGAGGCTGCTTCAACACATCTATCATAATGTACCTAACTGTGTCACTCTGCATCCCTCAAAGTCGGGAATATTGTCGTTCTTCGCACATTCACCAAAAGAAAATCATTATGGTGGTTATGCATTAATTTCGATACAATTTCAGTCAGATTCTAGTCCCCAGGGGCAAAGCTTTATAGAATGCAACTGAAACGTCTCCAGTCAACAGGTTGCCATTTGGCAGGATTCCCATCGTCCTGTCACAGCGGGTGTCCAGCCAAGGTGATAGTAGGACAACGGGAGGTTCTGAACCTGCCGGCCTTATCTCCACTCCACACTGGTGGCGGTTGTCCTTTCAAATTACCGTGGCATTACAGGTTCAGATGAAAGGAAGCTTATCCCTGTTAAAGTTCAGACCGCCACTTGTCAGAGCACCGCCCCCCATCTGAGTAGCTCCAACCACGGCGAGAGAATAACAAGCATTGCTGGGAGTTGCTCGGTTGGCTTACTGACCAACACAAATCTTTTTCAATTAAGACAAATTAATACCAGCTGTGCACTAAGAAACTGCAGATGGTGGAAATGTAAGTGTTTATAAAAATAAAAAAAGGAGCAGTAAGTCAGTATTTCTTTAAAAAAAAAATGCAAGCATGCTACTTAAACTGTTGGCTGCGGCGTGCGATCCACTGTGCGCTCCTTCAAACAAAACCAATAAAAAACAGTGTGTTTTTATGGTGGATGTATTTATTTTGTTTTATTATATTTTATGTTATTTTATTTTCTGACATTTCCTGAGTGAACAAAAAAGTCTGGCGCGGTGTCTGTGCGGTGCAACCAGCAGCGCAGCTGTGCCCTTGCCTCACGGAAGTGGGAACAAACTGCCTTGTAGATCTGATATGAGTGAAGATCAAATTTGTTCAGAAACTGATTTTATGAACTGATGAGGTGAAAAAAGTGAAGATTACGGACTAAATACAACGGAACCCAGAAGTAAAACTCAAACAGTAATAGCAGCACCCAGAACTTGTGCTCAAACAGAACTCGGGGCCTCTGGAGGGAAGCGCCACCCACTGGAATCGATCGATCTAGAATGCATAATCGGAGTGGTATTTTCAGCAACAAACTTCAGAAAAATGTTTTGGGGACCTCAGAGACCTAAATGAACTTGTTGAAAAGAAGCATAATAGATCCCCTTTAAATGATGAGGTTTGGGGGATAGACCCTCCCACTGGGAGTTTCGTGGTAAACCTTTGCCCGGGGCCTTATTTTTATACTTGCTTGCTCTTGACTATTATACTGGATTAATAAAATGTTTTATCTGGTTGCATGAGAGCAGATGATGTACAGAAGACCCTGAGTTGTTAATAGAATTATCACAGGAATCATTAAATTCTGCCTAAATTATTTATTTTGGTGGAAAACAAAGTGAGAAGAACATTTTGTCTTTTTTGCCTTGGACTTTAATTTAGTTGAGTGATTACTTTCAGTTTGTGGGTCAAAAATTATATTCTTTTGCTGGAGTGACTCCAGACTGACAAGTCATTGAAAAGATTTGTTCGACACGAACGAATCGTTTGCAAGTCTTGCATGGAAAACACCATTTTAATAAGCAAACATAGCAAAAAAGTGTTTCTTGCTGCATTGTACGTCAGGAGACCCCTTATCTTGCGTCGTAGCCACACCCACGTGTCAAAACTAACGGGAGATCTATCTGGAGAAATTCAAGCCGAATAGTCGCTGAGAAAGGGGCGGAGACACCGTTGTCGCGGTTCAAACCAATCAAATTGTCAGGGGGCGAGGCCTGGTGTTAAGGGGCGGGGCCTGGCGCTGGTGCTGCCCTGCGTTTTGTCCTTGAAGCAACAAGCAGTTTGCTCCATGCTACGTATCAGTGAAAGACGCAAGTCGTATCGGCTAAGAGAGTGACTAAGAAAGTCTCCCCGTTACGCGAGGGCCTTTTTTTTCTTTGTTTAATTCAATTAGGAAACGGAGGAAAATAAAACCATAACGAAAACACACTGTTTTTATTGGTTTTCCCGCACTTGTTTGCGATTTGAGATCCCTCTGATCTCCCAGCGGAGCGAAGATTGTTTCTGAACCTTTGATTGTGTGGGCAAGACACAATTTTAATGCATGTTAATGGAAGATCATAAAAAAAAAGTAAAAAAAGCCCAGGTAAAACAGGGGCCAGCGGCCCGCGGCCCCGGTGGTTGGGAACGTCTGGTCCAGCGAACTGACGAGATGACGAGGACAAGTTTCTCCCGACCGCCAGGCGCCATTTCCAGGGCGTGGGCTTTCAAACTCAAAAGCCAATGGAAGGGCCGCCTCTGGCCCCCCAGGAGTTCTCCGCACCTCCATTAGTTTAAAAGTGGGTAGGGGCCACGCCAGATCGGGAAATCCCCCCCCCCCCCCCCCCCCGACAGGAATAAAGGAATGAACAAAACAAAGAGGGCTAATCACCCTGATGCCAGGGCAGCTTCTCAAGGGTTTAACAGGCACAGAAGTACAATACGGCAACAAATCACTTGTTGCTCTCCTCATTAATTCGCTTCTAATAAAGAGAATTATGTAAAGTGCTGCCGTTTCAACTTCCGTAATGTGTGTGCTTGGATAATGGGCTAATTATAATTATGGATGACTGACGGACGTTTTAATAACTTTAATTTACTTAACGCTATCATGGTTCAACCTTTTGTCTCACAGCCAAAGTGCGTTGAGACATTTAAATGCCAGTAAGAGGCGCTGGCCCACACGTGTTTCTTAACATCCCTGTAAACAACAAACAAATTGACATCAGTAGTCTTATGACCAAATTAAAACATTAAATGGTTCTTTATCTTTTGCATACTCTGACAAGCTGATTCATGATACCCATAACTTTACTAAAAATCTGCTGTTATACTATATTTAAATGTATCATCATAGGATTTTTGTATTTTTCAAGGCTTAAAGGTGCTGGAAAAGTTGCAAAACGTTGCACCTGCGTCAGAAGCGGTGTAATGGTATGTTTGATGGGTCTTGCGCATGGGTGTGGTAAAATGTCTTAAAAGTGCCCTCTACAAGATTTCCACCAAGCGTCCCTTGCGGTACGTTTCATGTAGATGAACGACATTTGGTTGGCACATGTAACATCCCAACACGCAAAAAAAACGCCCATACTTCATTTCATGTGACATTTTTGTGACATTTTGGCCATTTTCAGGCTCCATACTTTCAAGAACTCCTCCGAGCAGGTTAATCAGATCCACCTCAAACTTGGTCAGCGAATTTAAAAGACCTAAATGATAAAAAGCTATTAACAGTTTGAGTTTCCATCAAAAGGCGTTGCCTCTAATTTCCATGCTTCCAACAGGAAGTGGTTTGCAACGCAACCGAACACGGTCAAATCTACGTGCCGAAAATGGAGTTCTCTCGCACCATATAGTGCAATACATCACGTCCACCGCCACGCACACCACCCCACGCAGAAAATAACATCCTACTCGTTGGTTTATTGTCCGATGGTCGTGGAAGTGCACGGCTGCGTCAACCGGCATCCCAGATATTTCATCTGCATTTTTTCACAATCTCGGACAAAAACCAAACGAGCACGCCCCCTCCCGAGAACCGTGGTGGTCGGATATACTCTACTGTAGCATTCCAGGATTTTCGTGTTTGTTTTTTTAATGTATGTTTTTAAAGTTGGTGTGCATAGCTCCCGTCTTGATAATGTGTGAAATGACAGATCACCCCCCCTTCTGCGTGGTTCCGGAAATCAATGGCACTTCCTATTATAGTCTTTTCTTTTCTTTTTTTTTTTACCTTCAAAAAACTAAAATTATGAAAAGAGCCCTTTTGCTGCATTATTCAGTTAGGCTAAAACAGTAAAGATCTTAACTCCGTGCGGGGGGATAAAGGCTACCTTGTATTAAAATTTAAAACACAAGACCATAAATTGGGTGGGAAAAGGTACAAATGTGAAGGAATGGAGAGGATGAGGTAGTTAGGAGGATTGAGATTGAGGATAAAAAGTAGTGGCGCAAATCTTTTCATGAGTTGCGAGTCGATCCGACCAAAGCGTTGTTCGCTTTGGTTGTGACTCGCTAACTACTCAGAAAATAATGAATGATGATTAAATTAATGTGAAAAAAGGCATCAATTGGCATAATTCATATTGAATGTGAGTGATTTACTGTACACTTTGCATTCCACCAAAACGAATAATTTTGACAGAATGAAAGGCTTCTTTTCAAAATGACATTCAACATTCAGGGCCCGACGGACTACGACTCAATCACACGAACCAACGAAGGGTCGAAAAATCGAATTAATCTTATAGAGCCTAATCTCAAAAAAGAGGAAACTTTTCATCAATGGAAAAAAGGGAGGATTGAGACAGAGGGTGAACAGTAGTGATGCAAGACTCGCCAACACGAAGTCCGTAATCTCGTAACCAAGTAGACTCATGCTTATTCGTGCTCATAGTCATGAAAATAATTGTATTGAATTGTGTCCCGGAGCACAATTGTTTGACTTTTGTTGTGCTCCACATAACAAAGTTCAAACCAATTAATTTGAATGGGTAGATTTGTATTGGATGGTCTATTAAACTCGAGGTTGGGAGGGAATAGGGATATCGTGTCATACCCTCAGTATGAATTCAATTAATAACAATTTAACTGGATATAAATATCATCATTTATGCGCCTGTTTACCCATCAGCCAGTGAGGTAAACATTCCATGGTAACAGCGAGCTCCCGCCATCGGAGACGTCGCTGTTTAACTGAGGATTATTGGTAGTCTAGTCTAGATGACATCACAAATAAAAAACATTTTCTTAAAACGAGGTTGATTTGGTCTTATCGATCAATATATGCATTGTGTAATAAATACTAAAATTATTTATTAACTTTAAGTTTAGTTAATACATCCAGAATCCCCCCCCCCCCCCCCCCCCCCCACTGTAGCGTACTTTCGTCAGGTTGGTTTAGTTTTAGTGTACGTATTCGCACCCCTCCCACACCTGACCCGACTGAATCAAACGAACGAGGAGTTTAAATAAATCAAACGAATCTTTTCACTGAGCCACTTGTAAAGAGCCGAATCTCCAAAAAGAGCCGAACTTTCCGCAACGAGAGGAAACCGGAGTCTTTAGAGGGAAAGTTCACCGCTGACTTTAGCAGCAGGAGCCTTTCTTCTGGCCTTTCAGTTTCCTTCCTAACAAGCTGACGGGGCTGTAGAATGGGATGTGTTTCTGAGGCGAAAACCCCCAAAATAGGTTTTGTCGCATTTTTTGGCTGAACTTGCGCGCTCCCTTTCGGTGCCGTAGCCACGGGGCCAAATACATCTTCTTTTGGAGGAGATTGTTTAGATTTCCTGTTGCCCCGCTGTCAATTTATAACGGTTTCCTGTGATTCTGGACACAGAGGACCTCGTGTTCAGCTCAGTTATTGTACTTCTGTTTTTATCTTGCTTTAATGGGAGCTGCTTCACTCCCTTCTAGCCGCCTGTAGCCTGACTTTTAGATTAGCCAATTAAGTTCTTTCCATCTTTCTTTTAAGCAGGCTGTCTGATCGAATTTTTGACCATCAGCAAATAATTTAAACGTTAAATTATTCAAATACCAAATGATTGAACTCCTGGGAAACGCCAAGAGCCGACCGGCCAGCTGGTGAGTGAGGTTACTTATTTCTTCTTAATTTAGGGTCAGTTCTACAGTGCCTGCTGCTAACATTGCCCTTTGTTGGTCTGGTCAGCTCATAATAGGGATGAAAGTTGGTCTCCTTTTGGAGATTTGGCCCCTCACAAGTAACTAAAAAAAAAAAAAAAAAAGACTCGTGGGCTTCAGTCCCCTTGTGGCTTCAGTTACCGAGTGACTCCAGACTCCCAGGTCATTCAAAAGATGTGTTTGCGTATATATAAGTATAGTATAATGTATACAGTATACATGGATTCTATTCTATGATCATGATTTTCCTGCACTCTGCACAGGATTACGAATTAGGATGAAACACCATTTATTGAGCCCAGGTGTTCTTACACAAAATCCCCCCCAAAATCTGGTTGTACCATTTTAGTGCACACTAGTGATGCAAGATTCAAAAACGAGTTTAGACGAGTTAATTGCAAGCAAATATTTTGAGTAACTTGGGCATCTGGAGTCATTATTACGAACGAGGGAATCTGTGACTCACAAACGGGAAACTACCTTAAAGTCCAAAGCAGGGCCTATAGGCCGCCTATATCGCTTAAAGGACAATTGGCCTTGAGCGGCAAAATGGCTCGAGCTGGACCTGGTTCAATGCAATGAAATGCCCAGGCATTTGGCAAAAATTCAAATTCAATGGGACTGATTTACAGTTTTACTGAGTGACTCGTAAAGAGCCGAATCTCATAAAATGAGGAAACTTTTCGTCAATTGTGTACATCACTTTATGCAGGGAGTTGGTCTCACGAGCAACAGGTAAAACCCCCATCCCCACACCACACCGTAATTGAATGTGACTTATTTACACTTTGCGATCCACCAAAATAAATCATCCTGACAGAACGAAAAGATTCTTGTCAGAATTCCATTCGCAGCTCACAGCTGAACCGACTGAATCGAACGGGAAAAAAAAAAAAAGTCAGAAAAATGTCACAGATCCATTTTCATTTTTTTTTCTGAGTCACTCGTAGAGAGTTGAATCCCTAAAGAGAGACAAACTTTCATCACCCCCAACCCCCTCCCACGGGGTCCGGTCTGATGCGGTTAGAGACCCTGATTCTATTGATCCGCCGCTTCCTTTGCTGTCCTTCAGTCCAGTCCAGTCCAGGAAGGGGCTCCCAGCCTTGTTAGCCTTCCCCCGCCTGCTCATCCTCCACACACACCCCTATCTGCTTGCTAATTCATTTAACTGTCATACGACACAGCTCCTTCATTTTGTAAATTATAGTTGTATTTTTACTTGATACAGCTAGATGTGTAGGAGCTTTTTGTCATAAAAAACGTTTTTGACGACAACATCTCATGAACTTAATTTTACAAAAATATGGATGTGCAAATCCCATATTGACATACGGTGTCATACACAAATGAACAGAACAACACATGTGGAGGTTCTTGGATCTTCTTCCTTCCTGTGGACATTTGTGCTCTTATGTCTGTAGATCGGCCTCTTCCCTGGTATCCGTGTTGCCTCGCCGGAGCCAGCTCACGGGCGAGGGTGAGAGTGTAGGTTACGCACAGTCCGCTACGCATGGCGCTTCTTTTGTTTTGCTCCATGAGCAGCGGCGGAGGGGGGTGGGGGGGATGCACAGCGGAGCACAGTTGGCGAGCACCCCGTCACCGATGCTGCGATCGGGGTGCCGCATCCCTGACTCACTGATTGGTTCGGCCCCTAGCGGTCACTGGGCTCCGCTGCAGCTGCACCGATTGCAGCATCTGTAGTTACGCCACTGCATCCCGGGTGAAGGTTTTTCAAAACTCTTGTTTTCCATGTATTCCCCCCCGCTGGCCTGGAATGCTCATGTGAGCTTTTTTAATCGTTTTTGCGTCCTTTTAAACGGGGTGGGCGAGATGTGTTTTCGGAAGCATCCGAATGCATGTGTACAGGGCCTCAAAGGGCTGCACTAGCTTCACATTTCACATAGAAATTGGCAGCATCACAATCGTCTTGGCCCCCATACGGCGAAGGGGAAACTCTCCGACTCTAGGTTCCAGGGTACCAGGGCCCGAGTGTGTGAGAATGACATTCACAATTCTTTTTAACTTGCTTAGAGCCGCTAAGAGGCCAGACCTGGTCTGGAGCGCATAGCTTGAGATGGAACATAAGGTCACACTTGGTGAGGTACATAGACAGGGGTTCGGCCGTGTCATATTTTAAAGGTAAGCAGAAGAACCTTTTAAGTCACATCTGAAACTAACTGGGAGGCAGTGGTGATACAGTTCGGTGGTTATACCATAATACATAACTTTCTAGTCTGAGTCTGAGTCTTTCTAATGTGAGTTTTCTACCGGCCTTGAAGGCCTTTCATACTCGTCACCTGAGTCCAGAGAGCAGCACATCTCAATAGTCCAGACAGGATGTTGTGAATGCATGAGCTTGTGGCCATAACTAGGGCTCAGCCAAACTCACGGCCATGAAAATTGCGTCGGGGACCATGAAATCTGCCTCCTCCCGTGTAAACTGACAGTTTGAAAGAGATAAAAAAAAAATGTAAAAAATAAAAATCATTTGTGTTTCCACGGTGACGCTGCTGGAATCAGCAGGAAGTTTCCATCGTTTCCTGTCGATATACAGTAAGGAGCCGTGGTCTTGTCCGCGCACCAATCCGACATTTCTTTGGCAAATGTAAATACACGATCAGAGCGTAACCCTGAGCAACGGGGGAGACTTTCCCAGTAGGCCTCTATGTCGTCAACGGCTCCTTTGTACGTGAACTCCTTCAGACACGGCCCTAATGCGTCGATCCAATTAATAAAAAAACAGAGAGCTCTCTCTCTGACATTCGTATTCATAGCTTCATAAAAAGGTTGCTTAAAAGCCCACAAAAAACCCATCTCCATTCAGAACTGGCATTGGTCAGATCTAATGAAGATTTCCAAGGAGTGAGAGTTTGCATTTGAGCAAATATTTTGATTTCCTGCAAATTCACGTCCCGTTGAATGAGCGCCGGGCGATCGGGAGCGTTAGGTTCGATTCCCCCCCTGAATATGACAGCGCTTGTTGTACAGAAATCCAGATCATCCTCGCCATACACCACAGCAGTGCATCTCAAAGTGGGGTCCTTGGCACTTAGCCAGGATGTCTTTGAAAGGTTTTTGTGGAAATTGTTTTGTGTCCTTTGAAGGGATACGGACGTCTTTAAAATTTAAGAAATGTCATATTTTCACAACATATATATATATATTGTGAGGGAATAGGGGTTTATTTACAAAAAAATACAAACAATTTAAGATGGGTAGAGAAAGACGAGGTGCAGGGGGAAACGTTCACAAAATAACTAGAGTGGGATACAACTAAGACCGAGGTCAAAAACATAACATGAACGAAAGGCTGCGAAAAAGACTGCACCACACACCAAACTGGTCCGACCAAACGAAACAGGAGGGAGCACGTAAAGGGAGCAAAGCCAAACCCCCCCCAAAAATAACCACAGAGAGGAGCGAGACAAAAAGTCACCGTAAAAAAATGAACGAAACTATGTAACTAACAGAGCCTATGTGCCGCCATTACACCTTTTTAACTTTGTGCAGGCGCATTCTGAACGCAGGGTGTAAAACCAGACGCCCTGGTTTACCCGGGACCTTCCAGAGTCCCGGCAGACATGCGGACGGACACTGAAACGTCCAGGTTTTCACCGTTCACTCCAAAATTGTCCCGGTTTGCAGAACAATCCAAAATAATAATGATCATTTTATACTTGTTTTCAGTACATATATGATATCCTGTATCCAGGCAGGCAGAAGTAACGAAGAACCGGGGAAGTGGACGTCGCCATCAACACGCCCGCTCGCTCGCTGTGAGTTGTTTGCTTTCAGGGGTGTGTGTGTGTGTGTGTGTGTGTGTGTGTGTGTGTGTGTGTGTGTGTGTGTGTGTGTGTGTGTGTGTGTGTGTGTGTGTGTGTGTTCCCGTTCCTCTCCGTGACCCTATTGAGCGAAACAAAAAACGAGGGAGCGCTGCGCATAACGGGGACGCCCATCAGCCACTCTCTCCCTCTCACCCCGCCCCCCCCCCCCCCCCCGAGGTGCGCTACGCATCGGGGTGCCGGTTTTGGGGGGGTTTTTCGGGATGTGCTCGCCCCCTTGAGAAAGGAGAGGCAATCACAAAAATGGGGGGAAACATACGCCGCCCGTTTAAAGTTAAACTGCGGGGGCGCGGGAGCGTCCATCACGCGGATGTAATTGGCTCCTTTTTCGGCAAACAAATCCCGCCACCTGCGCGTCAATTGATGTTAGTCGAACTGAACTGCGCGGCGATCGTGAAATGGTACAGTTTTTAATATTTGCAAGACATTTCCCTTGAATGTTTCCAGGCATAATATCAAATTGTCAAATTTGTCAAACAATTTCTCTCGTATCAGTGTCATCATGAACTGGCGGCCAAAACACATCCCCCCCCACGTCGCCCGCCGCCCCTTCCACAACCAGATCGGGGAAGCTTTCGATTGCGAGTGGATGTGTCGCAACAGGCGGCGTGGCGGACGCCGCGCCTCCCCGGCGGCGCTCGTCCTGTCGACATGTGTCGTCATTTCACTTCGGCGTCTTCAGCGACCGGGCGGCCTCGTCGCGTCCCTTTTTTCATTTTTTTTTTTGACAATTTGACAGCTTATACGGCGCCGAAAAAATCGGGCTCTCCCCGGGGGGTTCAGCTCTCCAAGAGCGACTTGGGTGAAAGTTCCGTTTTCTTTTCAGACTCGCCGTCCGCCTGGGGAGAGGAGCCGGTCCCGCCTCTCGAGCGGTGAATGTGATTCTCACAAGGGATCGTTCAATTCTGCCGGGACGGCCTGTTGCGGTGGAGCGCACACGTGGGTGTCAACCGGTCGCGTTAGTTAGTTCCTTCCTCAGAAATGATTTTTCTGTTGGCGAGTGGAAGAGCCCGGCATGGCCCGCCTACGGCTGCTGAGTCGGGAAGGAAACAAGCGACCCTTTCGTTCCGGAACCCCGGCTCCTTTAAAGAGATTTGTTCGCCACGGACCGATCGTTTGCGAGTCTTGCATCACTGCTGCTTGAGAACCATCCACATTATTCACCATAAAAAGGGGCTTATTTGGAAGTTGCTGACAGGCTACAGCCCTGACAGTTGCAAACAGAATGATGCTCCACATCCATCAGCGGGGACCGTTTGTTATAACAGCTCTGGACCGGGGCCAGGCGTTGTTGTCCAGATATTCTGGGAGGACGGGGGCGCGGTCGCTCACTACGGTGAATCCCCCAGCTGCCTTCATTTTACCCGTGTTTGTCTGGTGCCCTCTCTTTTTCTCTCCATGCCTTACAAATCGTATGGAAACCTCTCCGAATAAGCCACAGTTTGATGAGGATGATGATGATGATGATGATGTTGATAATGATGATGATGTCGATGATGTCATTTTGTTGCATAATCACCACGCCCTTCGTCTTTTGATTATTACCATGTTAAAACTCTTAAAAAATATATTTGTTTTTATTGCTTTGATTAAATTATTATTGTTATTATTTTTTTAATATTTTTCAAAGTTAAATATTAAAGAATATATTTATAAAGCTTTGATTTTATTGTTTTTGTTTTTTATTTTACCTTTTTTTGAGGCATGCAATTAAAACGATTAAAATATACTAAAATAATAATAAATATAGCTGTAGGCAGCAATACATGGGTTCAGTTTAGTCACGTTAGATATGTATTACAGGTTTCGGAGGTTCCGAGGCTCCTGAATCGGGACGTTTGGAACGGACTGAGGGACTCTCTCCTGCCGCGGATTCTTCCTTTAATCGCTCTCCTTTTGCAGGATTGGGGGCCGCGCCCGGCTCGGGTTGGGAGGAGAACGAGCTCCAGGTCAAATTGGTGTTTAAGGAAGACACGCTGTGTCAGCTCCGGGGGGCCTCATCGCCGCCGAGCGGAGGAAGCACCGGCGCTCCTGCTGTACGATTGGCTGTTGGTGTCACGTGGTTGTTTCTCTGCTCTGTACGAGTGGCTGTTCCTGTCACATGTTTGAAATGACGTACAAGGAGGTTTACGTAGACTTACATTTTCAATAAGTTAGGTTTCCATGAAAGACAAAACACGCTGTGGTATTTCTGTGAGTAATTTCCATATCACGGCTTCTATTTTTCCGATGCCTAGCTGGATCTTGGACGCATCACTTCCTCTCACATTCTGGTGGACTCGACTCAATGTGGTCACGAGTTTTTGTTTTTGTATGTTTTTTGGTATTTTTTCATTAATCCGCCAAACTTATTGGGACCAAAGAGATAAAATATCAATTAAACAGATCTACTGACATCTACCAGGTAAGAAAGTACATAAATATATACCTACACGCCTAGTTTCTAATGTTGAACCACGACAGAGTGACAGAGTCTACACCACACACTGGACACGGTCTGAATGTTCATTCTGAACAAGAACCTGTGCATTTATAGTAAATAGTATGATGACGTCATAATGCGTCGGTGACGCACCACCATCTGGCTATGGTGGGTCAAATTTTGTTCGTTTGTCAATAATATCTGCTCCACATGTAGATTGATTTGGATGAAACCACGAGATGTTTGCGACACACCGGTTCAAACGACACCTCAGCTGTGTTTGTGACTTCTGTCATTGTTTTGTTCCAGATAGTTTTAGATACTTTGGCGTTCGACGTCTGCGATTTGCGTCAAATTTGGTCGGTTTTTCATAAATTTCTGCTCCGTGTGTGGATCGATTTGGATGAAAGATGAACTACGAGATGTTTGTGACACACTGGTTGAAACGAGGCAGCACCGTGTCTGTAACTTATGCCGTCGTTCTGTTTCAAATAGTTTGAGCCTGAAAAATTCAGAGAAATTTCAGGACTGAATTTAGAATTGAATTGTAATTTTAGAATTAAAGAACTAATAATAATATTAATAATGATAATAATAATAATAATAATAATAATAATAATAATAATAATAATAATAATAATAATCGGGTCACACTGAAGAAAACCGGTCGATTTCGCTCCCAGTCCACCGCGTCCACTGCGAGGTCGGGGCGGAGGGGCGCTGTTTATTTTTTTTATTTACATTGAATATTTTTTTAATAAATTATGTATAAATAAAGAGATGTTTACTTTAAATGTAGAAGCTCTGTTTTCATGTGTTTTTTTTTACCGGAGTATTTCACTGGATGTTCCCCTTCAATCGCTCACTTTAAATGTCCCTCTATTCCTGGATCAGGCAGCGCGGACAGAAAAGAAACCGATGGTTCCTCCAAAGGTTCTTAGGGCTTCCTGCTGTGCGAAAATGCCTTCTGTGACCGATTATAGCTTTCAGGGTTTTGTAAAACGCAGCATGAGTTACAGTTTTCTGAGTTTTCTTTAAACACAGCAGCAGCTCAAGTTGTCTGTCTCTGTGTCGCAAGTGGCTGAACGCCAACCGGTTTCGGGAGACGAAGCGTGGACTTATGTAAATGCAGATGATGATGTCACAAAGCGACCCGCTCCTCAGGCTGATCGAGTTGCCTCAACGTTCTTCTTACTCCAGTAAAATGACGAGAGTATTTTTTCTAATAGTAATTTCTGCTCCAAATGTAGATCGATTTTAATCAAACTGGAACACGTCTGAAACGTCCGGGTTCCAACGAGACCTCAAACGTGTCTGTGCGTACTGCGGTTGTCGTGTTCCAGATACTTTTAGCCCGAAAAACGCAGGGGAGATTGAAAAGAAACAAATCCCAGCTATGGCAGGAGGGTTTGCATCGCTGCAGACTGCACCCGAATAATAACAAAACAGAATATCAATAATTAATATTCATCACTCACTTCTTATATTATTACACGATTATTAACATATCAACAACTTCATTAAATTAATTTATAAAATACTACCTTTGTGAAGGTTTGTGTTTTTGAGTTGAATTTGTGAGGCATCCAAATAATATATATATACAGTATTTGCTGTGTATATATATATATATATATATATAAAATGTATATTTATGTAAAAAATTGTTTACATTTTGTGTTGATTTGTTGTGATTTCTTTCTTTCTTTAATTTAAATATATTTTATAAAATAAATGTGTTGAATAAAAATAATTTAGAAGCTTTCAATTTATTAATCTTTTTTATTTTTTTTTAGAGATGTCCAAATAATGTATCATGGGAGGTTCAATCAGCTGAGTGCTGCAGGAAGACTTTCTGATCGATCAATACACGGATTAAACAAAGTGATTTCTCTCTCTCTCTCTTTCTCTCTCTCTTTCCCTTCCTCTCTCTCCCTCTCCCTCTCCCTCTCTCTCTGTCTCTCTCTCTCTGTTTATTTCATCCCTCTCTCTCTCTCTCTCTCTCTCTCTCTTGTCCCTCGATCCGTATATCAACACACTCTGTCGATGTATTATTTCTCTCCCTCTATCCTTCCCTCTCTCTCTTCTCCCTCACCCTCTCTCTCCCTCGACTCTCTCCCGTCCTCCATCCTTCTCCCTGTCGCTCCATCTCTCTCCACCTCCCCCTCTCCTCTCCTTTCTCTTTCTCTCTATCCACAACTGCCTCTCATCCCCCTCTCTCTACTGCGCCTCCTACCTCCTCACTCTCTCCATCTCTCTCACTCCTTCTCTCCATCTCTCTCCCTCTCTCCATTGCCGCGCTCCCGCCTTCCCTCCCTCCATCTCCCCCTCTCCTTCTCCCCCCCTTTCCTCTCACCCCTCCCTCCATTCACTCCTTCGCTCCCTCCCGCTCTCTCTCTCTCGTCCCCCTCCCTTTCCCTCACTCCATCTCTCTGTTTCTCTCTCCCTCCATCTCTTTCTCTCTCTCTGTCACTCGCTCTCCACCTCTCCCTCCATCTCTCCCCCTTTCGCTCACTCCACCTGTCTCTCTCACTCTCCCTCTCCCCCCTCTGTCCCTCTCACCCTCCATCTCTTTCCCATCTCTCCCTTCCCATCCCTCTCTTTCTCCATCCCTGTCTCACCCCTCTCTCCGTCTACCTCTATCGATCCACCTCCGCTCTCCCCTTTCTCCTCCCCTCTCCATCTCCCATATCCCTCTCTCTCCCTTTCTCCATCCCTCACCCACCTCTCCCCCTTCCCTCTCTTTCTCTCTCCATCTCTCTCTCCCTCTCGCCTATTCCCTCTCTCCCTCCATTTCTCTCCTCATCTCTCTCTTTGTCTGCCTCTCTCTCTCTCCATTTCTCCATCCTTCCCTCTCCATCCCTCGCTCCTCCTCCACTGTGGTCCCCCTTCACTTTTTCATCCTTGTCTCGGACTCTGTCCTCTCCCTCTCTCAATCCCTTTCCCTCCTGTTCTCTCCCATCGCTCGACCCTTCTCTCCCTCTCACCATCCATCCCTCTCCCATCTCTCCCTTCCCGTCTCCTCTCCCTCTCTCCTTTTCTACATCCATCTCTCCCTCCACCCCTCTCTCCTCCTCTGCGTTGTCCTCCACTTGTTCATCCTTGTCTTTGATACTCTCCTCCAGAGGTTAATCCCTGTAATTCTTTTTTTTCCTCCGTCGCTCCCCTGTTTTCCATAAGAAGCTGGGACCGCCATGACAGAGCAAAAGCAAATTACGAAGGTTACTCCAATATCTTACATAAATATATTATATGATTGTATTATTTGTATTATATATATATATATATATATATATATATATATATATATATATATATATATATATATATATATATATATATATATATATATATATATATATATATAAACATTATATATTAACATTTTATATAAATATATGTATATATAAAATGTTAATTTATTATATCGATGACAGACAGACAGATAGATAGATAGATAGACTGATGTTTTTGCTGTATGGTTGTTACATTCTTATTGCGTGGCTGTATTGTTAATGTGTTGCTGTATTGTTGTTGTGTTGCTGTATTGTTACAGTGTTTTTGTGTTGCTGTATTGTTGTTGTATTGCTAGATGGCTGTTACATTGTTGATGTTGCTGTATTGTTGTTAAATTGTTATTGTGTTGCTGTTTTGTTGTTGTGTTGCTGCATTGTTACAGTGTTATTGTGTT
The DNA here is from genome assembly GCF_960531495.2 of Zeus faber. NCBI lineage: Eukaryota > Metazoa > Chordata > Actinopteri > Zeiformes > Zeidae > Zeus > Zeus faber. The sequence goes on along the minus strand of NC_137204.1, from coordinate 26,485,926 downwards.
GCTGTATTGTTGTTGTGTTGCTAGATGGTTGTTACATTGTTGTTGTTGCTGTATTGTTTTTATATTGTTGTTGTGTTGCTGTATGGGTGTTGTGTTGCTGCATGGTTGTTACATTGTTGTTGTTGCTGTATTGTTTTTATATTGTTGTTGTGTTGTTGTATGGTTGTTGTGTTGCTGCATGGTTGTTACATTGTTGTTGTTGCTGTATTGTTGTTACGTGGTTATTGTATTGCTGAATTGTTGTTATATCGTTTTTGCTGTATTGTTATTGTGTTGCTGTATTGTTGTTGTGTTGCTGTTTTGTTGTTGTGTTGCTGTTTTGTTGTTGTGTTACTGTATTGTTGTTGTGTTGCTGTATGGTTATTATATTGTTGTTGTTGCTGTATTGTTTTTATATTGTTGTTGTGTTACTGTATTGTTGTTGTGGTGTTGCTGTATGGTTGTTATATTGTTGTTGTTGCTGTATTGTTGTTACATTGTTATTGTGTTGCTGTATTGTTGTTGTGTTGCTGTATGGTTATTATATTGTTGTTGTTGCTGTATTGTTGTTATATAGTTTTTGCTGTATTATTATTGTCGTTGTGTTGCTGTATGGTTGTTATATTATTGTTTTATTGTGTTCTATCGTGATTATATTGTTGTTCTTAAAGCTCCAGCCCGCAGGTCTCTCTATTGTTATTGCTCTGAGGTTTTTATTTTTTTAATCCTGGTGTTTTTCGGGCTAAAAGTATCTGGAACGCGACAATCGCAGTACGCATACATAGTTGAGGTCTCGTTAGAACTGGGATGTTTCAGACGTCTTGTCGTTCGAGTTTGATCAATGTGGATCCACAAGTCCGAGCTTCGTCCCCTGAAACTCGTTCTCTTCCAGTCACTTGAGAGTACGACGTCTCGACAGACAGCCGGGGCTGCGTTTAAAGGAAACTCCGAAGACGATAAAAGTTCAAAGAAGACGTTTTCGCACTGCAGGACACTCTAAGAACAACTGGAGGAAGCAACCTTTTGTTTTGTGTCCGCCATGCCTCATCCAGGAATTATCGTAATTCTTTAAACACTGTTCTTCAGGGATATTTGAACTGAACGCCAGAAGAGCAACATGCAGTGACGTAAGTCCAGTCGGTGTTTGCTTGTGCTGCGTTTCACAGAACCTGGAAAACTGTAATACCTGTATGTACCTAATGTACATACAGGTAAAACAACTGCAGTTATATTTATTGTTTTTGTTGTTAAATTGTTGTTTTTGTTGTTGCGTTGCTGTATTGTTGTAGTAATGTTGTTGCTGTCTGATGTCATTGGATTGTTGTGTGTGCAGCAGGTGCAATACAGTCACTTCCTGTTACAATTTAGCAGCGACTTTGCATCCAACACAATCCATAGAACATATGCACAGCGGCCAAGTAACGATTATTGTTTCATGAGGCGTTCAACACACATTGACGGGCGTTATCCTTCTACCCTGGGAAATAGCACAGAACAGCCATGACATTAAGTGTTACACGTCCAAATTAAATTGGGTTTCTAACGCTGCAGGTGGTCCATATACGTGTGATGGTGACGGAAAATTGCAGGGTGAGCAGTTTCGAGAGCATTACCTATTCATCACTGGAACGCACACAGAGAGTGACTTTACATACCACGCGGGCATCGACATTTGATGGATGTCTGGCGCCATGTGTAATATTAAATGCAAATTGAGGCTTGAAACAAAAGGGAAAAAAATACTATGTATTGTATAACTGAGTGTGCATCACCAATCATTAGTAGGCCATAATAAGCGGTTTTATGCTTTTGTGACATTTTGTGACATTTCTAGTGGTTAACAGGATGGTGGTGTAGTGGAGTGGGATAATGGTAAAAGGCCTTTTCATACCGAACAGCTGTGGAGAACTAGGAACTGGGGATGAGCCCTTCAACATTCAAGGGCTTTTTTTCTGGTTGCATAGGCACTGGAACTCTGAAGTGATGCTGACGTGACGTCAGCCAATGGGGTTTCAGCACGAGTTCCGTGTTGTATTCAGTCTATATACATTAACTAATTTCACCTCATCAGTCCACCAAATCTGTTTCTGAACAAATTTGAGTCGAGAAATACACAACCCCGTTGCTGAATCTTCACTCATATTAGATCTACAAGACATAATTTAAAAGTTTGCTCCGACTCTCGCAAGGCATTGAGAAACACATTGAGAAACCACATTGGGACTTTTTGTTTCAGTCGGTTTACGTCGGAAAATAAAATTAAACGAATGAAATAAATAGATCGACAATAGAAACGCTATTTTTATTGTTTTTTTTTATCTAGAGTGGTCGCCGGTCGCCTCCCAGAGCGCCGCGACTCAGTCAGGGCGCACTGAGGATTGTCCGCCGCGATGGAGGGTTGGTCCAAGTCTGCGGCAAGGCCTGGCTGAGTGCCGCTGTTTTTAACGTAGGTGTTTTTTTTTTAATTCATTTGGGGAATTTTATGTGAATGAGGACATGTTTACTTTAAATGAAGCCTCAAATATTTGGCTTGCTTTGTTGGTTGTAATGTTTTACACGGTATTTAAAAATGGCACGACATCCTGTCCAGGCTTTTTGGTCAGAGATGCTGCCTCTCCCCTTCACCACCTCTACACTACTTTACCTCTACCCTACTCGACCTCTACCCCTACCCTTCTCCACCTCTACTCTACTTCTACACTACCTCTATTCTACTCTACCTCTACACTACCTCTATTCTACTCTACCTCTACTCTACTCATGAAGTCATGCACTAATTTGCATATTGATGACATCATTAACTTAATGGTTGCGTCTGTTGCAGCGAAGGGGAGATCACCTTAAGCAATATAAATGGTAGATAGAGAAATCTTTCTCTAAATAATCACAAACTCACTACAGGGACATCGTATACAGTATTTGAAGCAAAAAAGTAAAATTAAATCTAGAAAGGGAGGGAAAAGATTAAAAAAAAAGATTTACATATTTACAAGCTATAGGAACACCTTAATCCAGAGATCCAGAAAGAAATAGTGGGAGAGAAGTTCAAACCAACTTTTAACATATCAGAGAAGAATAATAAAATAATTATTCTATACTGTGTATCTATTATAGAGAGTCCACTATTTATAATCTAAAACTATCTGTTTATTTATCTCTTTATATATGCAAAACTATTTATGACTCAGCATCTATTTGCAATGATTTAAATAAATGGTGTTCAGTGATTGGTAGTTGGACACACTGTCTGGCAGCTCTCTGGCCACGCCCACACCTTCTGACGCCCGGAGGAGAGGGAGAGACCCAGCCCAGTGCTGTTGGCAGAAGAGCCGTGGACTTTGATAACTCTGGGCAGCATGATGCATGGGAATGAATAACAATATAATATATTTGAATATATTTCTCGTCTTTTCCCTGATGGTGTGAAGTCGCTTTTTAGTCACTTTTTAGAAATAAAGTCACAAATTCTCACGAGAAAGTTTTCAAGTTGGCAACACTGGGTACGGTACCTTTACTCTACTTTTCCTTTACTCTACCTCCATCTATTTTACCTCTACTGTTGTCTATCGTATCTATATTCCACCTGTAGGCTACCTCTACTCTACTGTGTTTCTTGTGCACCTCTGCCTCAACCTCTACTTTACTCTACAATGTGTTTTCATTATTTGTGTTAATCTGTTTGTTTTCATAGGCGTCAGTATGTGACATTGATTAATGACACTGTGCAGGAAGTAGCGAAGGAAGGACTAGGAAGTATTTTATCATTCGCAAAGAATTATACCTACAGAACCGTATTATGGGATCCCTGAGAGACTGCTTCTCTTATGTGGTCCATGCAAAATGTTGATAAAAAGCCAAGTCAAGCCTTCAACCTATCATGGTTTTGCCCTGTTTTTCTATAAGTTCATTCTGTACTTTGTTTTTTCCTGTTTATACGCTATGCTGTTCCTTATTATTCTTCTGTATGTAGTCTTGTGCCCCCCTGTCTTGGTATCTCGCTGTGTTCTCTCTGCCTCTCCCTCACTCTGACGACCTCTCGCTGCTCTCTCGAGCCTTCCTTGTCTCTCTCTGTCCCTTCCCCTCTCTGTATCTCATTGTCTTTCTCTCTGTCTCGCTCTGTCACTCGCTCTGATCCCTCCGTGTTCCCAAATCATCTGTTTCCTCCAGGTCCTGTGTTCACCTGTTCATCCTGCAGATGAACCCTCGGCTGTGTCTCGTCTTGTCATTGTCCCAGTGTATTTAATTTGTCTTCTGCAGTCATTCTTTGTCAGATTTTGAATTCCCTGTTAACGAGTGTTAGGGTATGTCCTGTGAGTATTGGGTTCCTTAGTAAAGAAATACCTTTGTTTGAGCATTCCTTCCTGAGTCTCCATGTGTCCTGCACTTGGGTTCTGGTGACAGCACCATTACAGTACAATGTGACCAAGCCAGGAACCAAGCAGACATGATCCTGCTCATCCTGCCGTCTGTGTTAGGCGGTTCATGATCTGGGAGCAGCCAGCAGATTCGTCCGGCAGCCAGCAGATTCATCCTGCTAGCCACTAGCCTGCTAGCCTTGGGCCTGCTAGTCGCCAGCATGTTTCCCAGCCTGAACATTTTCTCAGGCCACTCGCCGCCCGCCTGCACGTCCGTCAATTAGAATCGGGTTTGTAAGGCTGGATTCCTGTCCTAACCTTTGCCAAGCCCCCAGTCCTAAGTCGGCTTGCCTGCTACTCACCTGTCCTTTTCCTGCCCCTAAAGATCCCCAGCAGTCCCGTTTCTGGGGGTCGCACCTTGCCATTTTCTCCGGGTGCCCTGAGAAGAAGTCCCTTAGGAGAAAGCGTGGACTCCACTAAAACCTCAAAGATCTGCAAGGCCGTTGGCTCTCTCTGCTGCCCAGTGCTCCTGACTTCAGCTCCCCAGTGCTCCAAAGTTTCCGCTGCCCAGCGTTCCAGTATTTCTGCTGCCTACTGCCCACATGTCTCCCCTGCCATGTGCCCCATGTCCCTGTTGCCCAGTTGCACAGAGTCTCCTTTGCCCTGCTTGCCCTTTTCCTGGCATAATTTTGGAGTGACACAGGATGTGTTTGAAGCTAAAGAGCCAGCTTTAAGCTTGTAGCTACTATCTAGAAGTTGGATCCCGAATTGCCTAGATGATAACATTTAACAGATGGAAGTTATAGGGCCACCCATCCCCGCCTCCCGTTTCTCCCATCACCCCAGTCTCCCTGGCCGATGCTCAGTTGTTCCTCTTCCCGAACTGTCAGCTACCCCTGCTGAGGCACAGCCTGTTCGTGTTCTCGAGCCATCGGCCGCAATTGCCGAGGCTCAGCCCATCCCTCTTCCAAAGACTTTGACTGCCACTGCCGAGGCTCAGTCCGTTCCTGGTTCTGAGCTGTCGGCCCTCCCTACCGAGGCTGAGCCTGTTTCTGTTCCCAATCTGTCGGCTGCCACTGCCGAGGCTCAGTCCATTCCTGTTCCCAAGCTGTTGGCCCTCCCTACCGAGGCTCAGCCTGTACCTGTGCCCAAGCTGTCGGCTGCCACTGCCGAGGCTCAGTCCGTTCCTGTTCTGAAGCTGTCGGCGGCCCCTACCGAGGCTCAGCCTGTTCCTGTTCCCAAGCCGTCGGCTGTCACTGCCGAGGCTCCGTTCTTGTCCTGAGCAGTTGGTTGCCCATGCCGACGTCCAGCTTGTGCCTGTCTGTTTGTCCGCTGTTACAACAGCATCATGTGTTTGTCACCAGCCCCTGTACTGCAGCTGTCTCCAGCTCCTGAACTGCAGCTGCCTCCGGTCCCTGAGCAGCGGCAGCACCCTCGCTTCCGGCCCCAGTCGAGCAGGAGCAGCAGCAGCAGCACCCTTGCTTCCAGCCCCAGGTGGAGCAGGAGCAGCAGGAGCAGCACCCTTACTTCCAGCCCCAGGTGGGGCAGGAACAGCAACAACAGCAGCATCAGCAGCAGCCGCAGCACCACCCTACCTTCCAGCACCAGGTTCAGCAGCAGCTTCCCATCTTCCAGGCCAAGGGGCAGCCCCAGACGCATCTGCCACCTGTTTCCCTGGCTACACCAGTTTCCTGTACTGTTGCCTAGTCATTTTTTCACAATGTACGGCCAGACCTCCGGCAGTCGACCCTCTCCACCAATCTCCAGTGTCTTTGCTGTTCTTCTAAGTGGCACCGCCTATGTGGTCAACCTCCGGAGCTCTGTGCTCCTGTCCAAAGGTCGGGTCAATGTCCCCAGCGGTCCTGCTCACTTGCCCTGCCCCCTGGTCACCCTCCGGAACGCTACCACTTATCTGCCCTGGCCGCTGGTGTTGGTTTCCAACTCCCAGGCCGTCCGGCTGAGGGGTGTTGTTTTGCTCCCTGAAGCCCGTCTCCAGAGCCCCTCCACCCAACCTGCTCCGTTTGACCCCTCTCTTTTGTTTTCCCGCCCTGTTCAGCCTGTAGGGACGTCTGGGAGCCAGGGGTGTGGGTGTAGGGGGAGTTACTGGTAGTGTCAGGGTTTTGCCCTGTTTTGTTATTCTGTTCCTTGTTATCCTTCTCTCCCTAGTGTAAAATGTCTTGTGTGTCTCTCTCTCGCTTTTGCTCACCCCCACCCCCCCCCGAGGTCCTGTGTTCCCTTGTTTGTCCAGCAAATGTCCTCGGTGTCTTTCCCATCAGCTGTGTCTCCTCTTGTCATTACACCAGTATATTGCGTTTGTCTTCCCCACTCAGTCTTTGTCAGATTGTAAATATCCGTGTGTCCTGCACTTGTGTTCACCTGACGGTGTCCATGGCACAATGCTTGGTTACCATGGAGAAAGTAGGTTTATTCTTATCTGCACAAATAAGAGTTGAACAACGCTTTTTACCAAAACACTCAATACAGAGGCTCTCTGGATGTTCACTTTTGCTAAAAATAAAAAAAGATAAATGAACTGTTATCTTTGTTAGTACATTGTAAATAAAATATTCTGCTAAGGATGATAGGTAAACTAACAACAAGGTGAGGTGGCTGTGAACCATACGCTGAGGTTTCCGACCGCTCTGATCGCACCGTTTCCAAAGGTTTTTTCCACTCTCTGAACGAGCTGACGTCAGCTGGTCACGGATTTCTTTATATGCTCATATGCTTCATCGCATCCCAAACAAACCAATAAAAACAGTGTGTTTTTTTGTTGATATTTATAGATGTATTTATTTATTTTATTTTTTGACGTTTAGATGAATCTAAAAATCTTGGCGTCCCAGAGTCGCGGGGCGTCGCAATGCGGTGTCCATGTCTCCCACAAGCCTGGAGGACGGCAGCGAGAGTGGGAACAAACTTTTAAATGAGGCCACGTAAATCTAACATGAGTGAAGATTCAGCAACTGGATAGATTATTTCTCACCTCATATTCGTTCAGAAACACATTTATGGACTGATGACCGATTGGCTGACAGAACTCGGGGCCTCAGGAGGGTGGCTCCTCCCACACAAAACAGCCCCTTATGGAACAAGAGGGTTATAGAGGCATGTTAGAATGGCTAGAATGCATGATCTGAGTGCTATTTTCAGCAACAGACTTAAAAAACATGTTTTGGGGACCTCAGAGACCTGTATTAACTTCTGTAGAAAAGAGCATAATAGGTTAACTTGAATAATTCAATATTGAAAACATTTTGCATAATAAAAAAAAAAAAATTCGGGGCCCCTGTCAGTCACAGGCCCTGAGAATTGTCCTACAGTGTCACTTTTATGCCCCCCATAAGGCGCCACTGTATGGGTACATTTGGTATAAATTATTGCAGTGTTACTAGAGTGTTGCATGTTTATTGTGCCAGTTGTGTGAGTGTGACAAACTTCTGGTATCAAAAGCCGAACAAGTTTAAATTGGATTGTTTGAAAACTTTTCAAACAAAGTACAGGGCTCTTCCTGAAACACTAATTAAACGGGTGCAGTTAAAATCACATACATTTAATTCAACTTAAAAAGCAGCCTCTTTCACAGTGGCTCCATTGTTGCATATTTATAAGCAATATTCATAAACATACGGTTGCGTGTTTAATTTATTTATTTTTATCAATGTGTTTGTTTGAAGCCACGCCTTGATTTTAGCCCCATCTCCATGTCTCCAACTCAAGTACACATTTTAATAATTTAGCCCGAAAACACGGGCAGCGCTCTATGAATATTTACTTCTTGCCTCAGGTGAAAAAGCTTTCTAATGATGCCGCGTGGAACGTGGAAGAGAGACATGTCAAACAAAGGAAACGTTTCATTAAAATATAAAAGGACACAGAGTGTTATTTATAATATATTTTGGTAAACAAGTAATCCCAAAAGCTGTGGCTTAAAAAAATAAAAAATAGGACCTGACACAATGCAGTTGTCATGGATACGAGATGTTTTCAAGGTTTGAAGAAGTTCCATAAGAAGTGAAATGCCCACGCCGCGCTCCATTCTTATTGACTTTTTAAATTCTCCTAATTCTCCACAGCCCTCCTGAACCATGCTGCCGTTTATGAAATATAATGATACAATAGCTAGAATCAGAATCTGTTTGTTCCACCGAGTACATTTTCAAATAAAATGAATTTGACTTAGTGAGGACTGGTGCACTGCGGAACAGATTTGCAAAAAGGCTTAACAGTCTCAAAAGCAATAAATGAATAAAATAGCCAAATTCACAAAAATAGCCAATAATGAGCAGAAAAAGCCAGATATTTTTACATGTAAAAATAACAAACACATATAGAACAAAATAAATACATGAAACACAAATTAAATAGTAATAGACAAAAATTGCCAAATATACAGAATAAACAAAAAGCAATTTTATTCTCAAGTTAAGTTAAAAGGCTATAACAGTGGGTATAAAATATAAGTATAAATATAGATGGATATACTCTTCGGGATGAATAGATGAACAGTCTCCTAACTTTCATTTTTAACAGCAATAATACAATAAAAAAAGAATTTCACGACAATTCTTCCACTCAGACTTGCCCCAGAACCGTCCCCAGGCTGGAAAAAAAATAAAATAAAAATAAATAAAAGAATAAAAGGAAACCCACATATAAAAGGAGGGAGAGAGGCCGTCAGTGTGGAACTAATTTCCAGAGGGGACGGGCGGCGTTTGAATAAGTTAAATGGGAATGCTCTGCGGTCCCCGATGCTGACGCTGGCAGTTCAGTTATGACATTTAGGGCCCAACGGGGCGGCAGACGTTATACATTAATATCACGCGCACCGAAAATAAAAAAGCCGAAGAGGGCATCACAGGGTGCGAGTGACGAAGAGATAAAAATGTGTAAATTCAAATTACGCAGGTTGCATGGCGGACACAGAGCTTTAGCAGCTTGCTGTTAAATGGTGCTGGAAACACGCACACATAAAATAATGAGGGGTACAGCCACCGTAATTGCCGGGGTATTTATTATTATTATTTAAGAACAATCTTTATTCATCACAGAGCACACCACACTACAACACATGCACACACACACACACACACACACACACACACACACACACTTTGGATGGTGGTCGGTGAAATGAGGCCTCTGCATTTAACCCATCCTGACTTGTCCTTCCTCCCCGGCCACAGCCAGGAGCAGGGGGCAGCATTTGTCGACGCCCGGGGACCTGGTGATGAGTGTCCATCACTAGTCAGACAATGATGGGTGCATGTTTTCGGTGGGGGTCTTTACTGACGTGAGGTGGAGGAAACCCCATGTGAGCACGGGGAGAACATGCAAACTCCACACAGAAAGGCTCCTATTTGGGAGATAACCCGCCCAGAGCACGGTGCCAACAGCGCCCCAGGTGGGAATCAAACCCAGGACCTTCTTGCTGTGAGGCAGCAGTGCAATGCACTGCGCCAGCGTGCCACAAAATTACTAGTCTCCTTGGCATTTTTCGGGCAAATTGTATCTGGAAAACGACAATTACTGAACCCACGGACATGGTTGGAGACTGGTTTGAACCAGGACGTCTCAGACATCCCGCGGTTCAAGTTTTATCTATATCGCTCGACATTTGGAGCAGGGAGCAGTCAAAAACCGAGGCAAAGTTAAACAGAAGATAAAGAACGTTGGCACGTCTTGATGAGCTTGAGGAGCGGCGCGCTTTGTGACATCACCATCATCCCAAAGTTATATAAGTCCAAGCTCCGTCCCTCAGAAGTCATTCACATCCAGCCACTTGCACCTTGAGGACTGAGTAGCGTTTGCTCGGCGCAGACAAACAACCGGCACCGATGCCGCGTTCGGTGGAACCTCGGAAAACTGCAACTTGTGCTGTGTTTCACAAAACCCGAAAACTCTAATTGGTCAGAGAAGGCGTTTTTGATTGACGGAATCTCGGAAACTTTTAATACGTACCTAACACCACTAAACTGGACCCCGTGTATTGCTGCCTGCAGCTATATTTATCTTTATTTTTTACTCTGGTTAAGTAAGGTTATACGGTCACTGTTCATAGTGATAAGGAGTTGTGGAACGATCAACTGTGGTTGCCAGTTTATTGAAATAATGAGACGCGTATGATGCGTTCACAGAAAAATCGCGAGTCTGTGTTTCCAAGCCAACAGTTTGTTTGTAAAGTTTGTAAATTTGCAACGGCTCCATTCGTTGATCTAATTACCTCGTGTTACAGTCCCAGTTGATAGTAATGATGTTGGGAAAGACATGCTGTGGTTGACAGTTTGGTGAAACAGCTGCTGTGACCCACGACGCCGATGCTGCGTTCGAAGGAAACTCAGAAATCAGAGGTTCCGAATGTAAGGGTCCGAGATGACTGTGTTCCATCGCCTCTGTTCGGGAAAACATGGAAGCTCTTTGTGTTTGTGAATTTGTTGTTCGTTCAGGTTTTATCTCCAGTTGTGCCATGTAACTAGGGGCACATGTGAATAGTTGACAGTGTGTGAAATAGATTTATTTGTTTTGACCTGAATGAAAAAAAAAAGAAAGAAGATTTCAGACCTCCAGATGTATTGTTTGAGGCAACGAGTCCATTTTTTCTGCTCACACTGAGAGCTTTCGAAAAAAACACCCCCAACCAACAAAAAACATCTCATTGGATTGACTCAAAATTATTTTCTGTGGTGCATGATTTCATAATCATTTAATCATTTAATAGCATTAGCATTAGCAATTAGTCCTGGAGCAAATTGACAATGGGGTCTTCTTTATATTTATTCATAGTTGAAGGCGATCTGGCACGGAGCTGTGCTTGGCTCCTTCCAGGACTCTTAATGAAGAAGAACCTGACCCTGAGTTATTACTGAAGACACAACGCTGAGAGGTACAGCATACATGCAAATGAAGGTGATGCTCTGTCTGCTAAACAATATTATGCCTATATATATATATATATATATATATATATATATATATATATATATATATATATATACAGTGTATAAGCATGATGTAAAAAAAAGTCCATAAAAACTATAAATATAGAGGAAATAATATAGAGGAAATAATACATTAAAAACAATAACATATATAAAAAAATATGAACATATATATATATTTTACTAAATGAATAAAAAGCCAAACTATAAATAATACTGATAATATAAAAAAATTATGCTGATATAACATATATAAAATAATCATGTTATTATCATTCACGTCGGGTGTCACCATAGGCACCATGTATAAATCTCAAATTATATAAATTTATTATGTGTATTTATTTTATTTGTGTGCACTTTGCAAATCCCATATAAGAAGTTTTAAACTCGTTCATTGAAAATGGTGAATGTCCAGCTTAACAAACTACTCGTTACTACTTGCGGATGGATTTCCATAATGGCATTAGTCCAGTGGGGGGTGGGGGTTGGGTGGGGTGGGGTGGGGTGGAGGTGGGGGAGCAGACCGCCTCATCCCTCTGTCTCGTCCCCATAGAGGAAAATTGCTCCTCAAGGACACGCCACGACCTTGACTCTTGCACACACACACACACACACAAACACACACACACACACACACACACACACACACACACACACACACACACCTTCGTCTCTTCCTGTTTAGCAACAGCTGTGACTGGGTCATTTGAGTAATGATCATATTCTGATTCCAGACCAATACAGGGAGTAACATGGGGGTCGACTCCTGGTGTGTTTGGCATTGTTTGTATGCAAGAAAAATAAATACACACACACACACACACACACACACACACTAATATATATATATATATGTGTGTGTGTGCACGTACACACACACACACACACACACACACACACACACACACACACACGTAGACAGTCAGATCACGCCTCAGACTCGGACTATCATCTCCTTCCATCCGCCTCGTCATTGCCCTTGAGAAAGCACAATCTGTGAGTTTGTTCATGTTTTTTATGCATACATACAGTACAGTGTAGGAGCTAGGACAACATATTTACAGGTTATTTACATCTGCATAGAGTCTCATTGTTATTCTGGATACTTCTTTCTACCTAAAGTCAGTTCCTGTCTCCGGCTACTTTTTGGGAGAGTTAAGCTCGCTGCATAGCCACGTATGTCTTCATGTGGCGAGGGCAGAAGAGTGAAAAGATTAACTCCACCTCAAGGCATCACGTGGCCTGGAAACCCTGTGTCACCGCTGACAGCATTGATGTCGGTGCACACAGGCCCCTCGGAACTCATGCCTCGGAAGATCAACAGGACTCCCGGGCCCCTGAAGACGGACTCTTTGCTTCAGCACAGAGGTGTTGCAGCGCACTGGGAAATGTCAATGTCAATTTTGGGGGCCACCCCCTGCTAGCTCCCGGAGTCCAACAGTATAGAGGCCCCTAGGACGCTGGCCTGGCCGTTCTACCTTTCTGAGACCAGCAGTACTACAGAGGCCCCAAGGATGCGGGCCTGGCCGCTCCACCTCTCGGAGCTCGGTGGTGCGGAGGCCCCTAGGACATTGGTCTGGCTGTATCACCTACTGATGCAGGCCTCCTCGCACCACCTCTAGGACCCCAGGAGGCATGCCTCTCCCTATCACCCCCCTGAGCACTTCATCACAGGACACCCCAAGTGGCCAGCCTCCCTTATAGTGACAATGACCCAATTGGCCACAGGAGACCTGCAGTCGATGGAGCGGCACCTGCAGCCAATCTCAGCATCTACATGGATCGCCAGGACCTCTTCTCGTCGGGGTTGAAGACATTCAACAAACACCCGGAAAGCTATCTGTCATGGAGAGAGAGCATCTGCAGCGCCATGGAGGGAGTGAATCTCAAACACAGGAAGGAGTTAAACCAATGGGTATGAGGCAGGAGTTCCAGGAATTGTGAAGACAGTGCTCTTCCAGGAAAGGAGAGGCTATCTGGAACAAGCCAAGGCCATATGCCCATATATGGCAGGGGTTCCAAGAAACCGCAGAGGAAAACCTTCTTCCAGGGAAAGGATGTCTTGTGCCCATGGCCCGGGTTCTGTGCCAGCGGCTGCGTCTTGTGCCTGCACCCGGGGGTTGGTTGTATGTGTGCGCTCCTGGGTGCGGGGTCTCCTCGTGCTCCTTGGCTGGGCGTGGGGGTTGCTCCACGGCCCTCTGGCTTCTCTGGGGGCCCGGGGGTCTTCTGTGGCCGCAGGGCAGGGTACCCGGGGATTTCCTAGGGCCGAGGGGTGTCCACAAGGCTGTGGAGTTCCTGGGGCTTCGGGGCCCCTTGCGCTGCTTGGAGGCGCCGCGACATAATACCAACCTTCTACACCAGTACCAATGAGGATAAGTCATGTACACTCACTGGTGGACAGCAACACACACAACACACACAACACACACACACACACACACACCTGCTTCAAGTGCACCCCAGCACCCTCCTGGTTGCATTCCCCTCCTTTCCTCCCTCATTTGCTGCCATAATTATGACAGGAAGAGGCCACTTGACCAGTTGTAGTTCCAGTTTTCCTGGACCTAATTCACTGTTTTTCAATACATGTTGTCATCCAGTGTTCATGTTTTTGTGTAAATGTTGTTTGTTTCTATGTTTATTTGTCTCACGGTTGTGATTCTCCTCCTCTTGGAGTAGTGATCAGTTGTTTATAGACCCAAACATGATAAATAGTTCACCAAAAAGGGGGGTTGGTGGTGGCTCTCCATAACCAAAAACTGTGCTCTTGTCATTCTACAGGTCATCCACAGGACAGAGTTATTGCAGCAGTTCTTGATGATTTAAGAATGAATAAAGAGTTGCAGTGCAGGTTGAGAACTTGAACTTCACTTGCCGACTAACTCTGTCCTGAATGCAATGGATTACAAATACTCTGTGTTGTATGCCCAGCATGCTGACAGCACAGGTTAAAAAAAAAAAGACTGTCATGGTTCCCGGGGCTGAAAGGGGCAGGACATGTAATGGGAGGAGAGAACTTTGGGGGTATATAAGGAAGTCCAGGGGATCCATTTGGCAGTCGGTTTCCCTGGGCCACTCAAAGTATGTTGCACTACTTAACGCCCAATAAACCTTTTCACATCAGACTTTGTCCGGTTCCAGTGTTTTTTCTTCAAAGTTTTTTGAGGCCAGAACAGATAGAAATACTGTCCAGAGATCCAGACCTCTCGTTGGCCCAGGTTTGGACGTTTTTTGACCAGGACAATGACTAGGGTCATCTTACAGAAGCTGGACACCAAGTTCGACAGTGTCAAGTTCTTCTCCAATAGCAAAGTGGTGCTAGGCTACATATAAAATGAGACAGGACGACTTTACGTCTATGTTTCCACTCGTGTCCAGCACTCCAGATGGTCCACACAGGCGAGCCAATGGCACTGTTTTCCCACGGATCAAAACCCCACTGATTAGGCTACAAGAGTGATCCCGGCCCATCAATTAGCCCTCTGCTTTTGACTAAACGGACCTGCCTTCCTCACGAGACCCAAGAGAGCCGACCTCCCAACGAGGGCTTTGACCTCATTCAAGATTCAAGATAACTCTAACCCTAACCCTGTCTGTCTCAGAAAACATGTGGTGAAACAAGCCTTTCAGATTTGTGTTTCCTTCTACGTCACTTGAAGACTCATTAGAATTTGAACTGCCCTCCCCCATCTGAGTAACTGCACCGACGGCTTGAAAAACACTGGACCTTAAAGTCCACCTGATGACATATCTCGTAATTATTATAATACATGTACGTATGTTAATTCACATGTCTCTGCCAGAACATGAATGCTTGATACAGAGGTTTGTTGTTTCTTGTTTTTTTTAGCTTCATGCTGCATTTTGCCACCTTTTCTATTTTTCATTCTTATAACTTTTTATATTATTATTGCATATTGTTTTGTCTGTCTGTTGATCTATCTATCTATCTGTCCATCTATCTATCTATCTATCTATCTATCTATCTATCTATCTATCTGTCTATCTATCTATCTATCTATCTATCTATCTATCTATCTATCTATCTATCTATCTATCTATCTATCTATCTATCTATCTATCTATCTATCTATCTATCTATCTATCTATCTATCTATCTATCTATCTATCTATCTATCTATCTATCTATCTATCTATATATTTTTTGAAAATGGCTTTATTCCTCCAAACACGTTGTTGGACAAAGAAGCGAGCACAGGATCTGCATTCCATTGAATACAACATCTCACATTCTTTTATTTTGATTTATTTTATTCCTATTGTACCAATGAATAGATCTTCTCATATTCTTTTTTCTTTATGGTATTTTATTCCCCTATGCCTTCAGGCTGAATAAATGACACCCAAAGATATGACTAATAGACTTTTTCTCAGTATTCTTTTCACATCTATTTTCTCCAAATAATTTATTTTGGTAATTATTTTATTCTATATGGTTTGAATTGGCAAATATACGATGAATGGAATTTCAATGCAGTTGTACAAATAATTTCTTATTATAAAAGCAGGATTTTTTGGAAACCTTGTTTAGATCCCTACAAAAATAGGATTATTTTTTAAGAATGATGGGAGTGGGTGAGATAAATTGAATAAGATAATACAAAAAACAGGAAATATTTCAGAAAAAGACACAGCTGAGGTCACAGCTATTATGCAACAGATTGACAACTATTTTGCGTCAAAAAATAGTTCTGAAAGAAAGAAATTGAACATTTAAAAAATGTAAAACAACTAGATTTGTTTTTTAACAGTTTTACTCATCATAAGCTTTAATTACTCTTATACTTTTGCGATGTTGGAAGGTGTATTTTCCTCTTTTCACAGGAGCAAGGCTGGTTGATGCCCTCCGCAGCAATGCATTGAGCTAATACGGCTAGTATGCAGCCTGTCGCCATATCTGTACTGGACAGACAGACAATCAAATTGGTCTTGACCTCCTCGTCTGAATCTAGGTATAGATAAAGAAAAAAGCAAATGTGTAAAACGGTGAATCTATGATTGAGAAATTGGGTTATTGAACTGATTAATTTCAGATTAATTTCTAATTTTCTTTGTCTTTTGTTTGGACTCATCTCAAAGATTCAACATGTGTTACTTGAATAACGCATTTTTTGAGCTGTTGAAAGGTGCATTTCCCTGATCCACAGGAACTAGGCGGCTGAGCCCATCTGCAGCCATGCATTGCGCTGGCAGTTTTTAATTCAAGTAAAAGGTCTGAGTTCTTCTTCCATCACTGTTGATCTAGATGCTATATTCACCATGAATGTAATACAAATAATAAAATACAATCTCCTCTTGAATTTGCTTCGCCACATCGTTTTCAATAAAACCACAATCGTGCACATCAATACGAATCGAACTTGAACTAAACATCTTTCATCCACGGTTAGATCCCCTGTTTTTAATTTGTTACATTTTCATAGTGAAAACATCTGGAACATTTAATTTATTAACACATGCAGCAAAGAGCTCATAATTAAACTAATGAATGCGAGGGAAACAGAAAAATCCACTTTTCCCAAGAGCGCCTTAAAGCCCTCGGACACATTCTGACGCTTGTTTTTGCAAATGATGTTAATAACTTTAAATGCATTTAGATGTAAATCAGGACGAGCTTCATTCAGACGCTATTTTAGAGACTTAATTGAACAGACAAAGCTCTGAGGGCCCTGTGTTCATTCATTCTTTATTTACTATTTATATATGTTACATTATTTAAGAATAAAATAATCGACAATGGAGAAAAGGCCTTCAATCCCGTCTAAATATCAACACCAATCAATATATACAAATTTTCACTTTTTTTTGTACTTTTAAAAGAGAGGACAAATATGAACATGGTTAAGGATTAGACCTACGGTCTGAAAGCAGAGAGTCAAAAGACTCCAAATAAATGCCATTTATTCAATACGTACTCATTTCAAGGCGTACAATGGGAAAAATAACAAATACAAAACAATGGACGATCCACGAAAGTGTTTCGATCCTTTGTAGATTTAGAGCAAAACAGTATAAAAGCAGACGAACCCCCCAAAAAATTATTTGACGTGCCGTCTGAAATCAAGGAGTCCAAAGAAAAGAAAAGCAGTAAATAAAGGCCATGCTCTACGCCATAGCTCGTGATTTTGCTGCAGCCCAAAAAATTCCTTCAATCCCAACAATCCTTTTCACACATAGAGAGAAATAAATATGAAAAATAAAAAAATGGTAAAAATGTGATCGTATATCTTTAATTTAATATAATTTGTATCAAAGATTTTGGATTTCTAATAGTTATAGTTCTATATATATTTTTTTTTCAAATGATCTCCTTATACATATTGATATTTTAAATGTGTTATGTATTTGTTATATATATAAATATAAACATATATATATATATATATATATAAAAAATTTTTTTATTATATTTTTATTTTTCCCAAAGCAAAAACCTGCTTGAGAAGCTTAGACCGGAGTCCAGACAAAAACACCCCCCCAAAAAAACACAATTGTTGAACCACCTACTCACATGTTTACACAAACACAACACGCATAAAAAACAATGCACACACACACATGCACACACACACACCCACACACACATACCCACACCTCCATTCAGCGACACAGAGAGAACGAATGAAAGAAAGACAGAACACCCACGCACATGCTGGGATGTACGATGGATCGATGAAGCTGCCGTGCAGTGATAGCGTCCAGGGGAAAGTGTTGTTTTAATCGCTATCACTTCACCGCACAGTGGACGGAAAGGCTTTTTGTCAGGGGACCCCACCCACCCCCCACCGGCCAACGGTCGGCCATGTTGTCGGGGTGCCCGTGGCTCGCCTGTTTGTCTTTCTTATCGCTGGCTTGCACTGGTTTCATTGAAAGCCGCTCTAGATTGAATTGGGTCCAGCGTCTCTTTATACGCGTCGAGGTTCTGGCACCGTTTGTAGTGATCCGCCACGAGTCACAAACGATCCGTTCGGCGGCGAACAAATCGTCTCGACGACTCGAGGGCCGGGAGTCACGATTGTTTGGGTTCGTTCCAGAGCGGCGACCGGGCGGCTGCGGCCAGGTGCTGCGGCCAGGTGCGGCGGCGGTCGCGTTCTGAGACCTGAATGCAGATTTTTGCGAATGAAATGAGCTGTGGCTTGATGATTTGTGAGTCACGCACGCAGCCCAACGTGCTCCGCAAGTGGGCGAGAGAGAGAGACGGCGAGAGAGAGAGAGAGAGAGAGAGAGTGAATCATCTACTCGCAAACTGAAAATAATAACAAAGGATGACATGAATACGGATAATAAAGTGTGAAGGCAGGAATGATTCCTGCGAGAACTCCGTTCACAACTCAGAGCTGAACCAAATTGGATGAATCGTTTTTACTGGGTGAAGAGCTGAATCTCCAAAAAGAGCTCAGCCTTTCATGAGTAACCGTTTGGTCACAGATTTAGCTATTCACGGCCGGTAGTTATATCTGAGTTTCTCCCACACTTATGGCTACAGTATATGTAAGTGATATTCTCATTTGTCAGCTTTCGTCTCGTCTGCTCACATGGCGGGCTTTTGCAGAGCTATATTTGGCCGTTGGTATTTCCCTCTCGCTGAGAGCTTTTGGCAAAGCATGTTGGATCGTACCATACAGGGGATTAGTAGGTAGTAGGTTGCCTTCCCAGGTGCTGTTTCCGTGGTCATTTCATAAACGCGTGACTTTGGCACATGTGTATCATCATCCGTCAAGCGTTAAAATTTGCATTCAAAGGGATACTTCCCAGATACTGTGGGAATCTGATATCAGTTGCGAATGGACAAAGGGTTTTACGTGGAAAATATTTTAGAATATTTAATAAGCATTTATTACAACTAAGAACTTGAGTTCTTGTTTTTATTTTTATTCCTCATAAAGGCGCAATATGTATTGTGATGACACATATTTTGAGATGTTTGAGGATGTATTTCTTAAATTTCCCAGGAGCTAGGCTAGTTGATCCCCTCTGCATCCATGCATTGGGCTAACGCAGTTAGCATGCAGCCCATCGTAATATCTGTACTGGACGCACAGGGATGGATCTGGTATTGACCTTCTCGTCTGAATCTGGTTAAGACAGTCAAAAAGCTAGTTTACCCCCAAAGACTGGAGTATCCCTTTAGGATTGTGAAGTCTCGGATAACTTTTATATTTATATATTTCACTTACATCATGATATATAAAATGGTTACACTATTCTAGACCCAAAATCTGCCCGTCAAAATTGTCCGGCCATTTTTTCAATTTATGTTAAGGAGCCTCTCAATATACAATAAGCACTGTTAAGGAACATCCCAACATACAAAACGAAAGGAGAAGAGATTAAATGTGAGAAAGTGGTTTCTGATCCAATAAAGAAATAAATTAAGATGAATTACAGAGTCATAAACACACAGAGACAGAGAACACTTCACTGGCTTTGTTTGGCACAAAGGCACGTTCCAATTTTGTCCAATAACAGACATTCTGAAGAGATGTCTGCAAGACAAATTAAAAATGTTCCTTGAAGAGACATTCCTAAGAAGTCCCTGTGAAATAGATTTTTTGAGACATTCATAAGAAGTCCATGGAAGAGATTCATTTTCAAGAAGTCCCTGTATTGGGGACATTTTGAGTAGGTCCCTGGAAGAAACATTCATAGGGATTCCCTGAAAGATACTTTTTCAAGAGGTCTCCAAAAAAGACATTTCAAGAAGTCCCCAAAAGAGACATTTTCAGGAAGACCTTGAAGGACACATTCATAGGAAGTCCCTGAAAGACACTTTTTCAACAAGTCTCTAAAAAAGACATTTCAAGGAGTCCCCATAAGAGACATTATAGCGAAGCCCCTGAAAGAGACATTTTCAAGAAGTCCTCAAAAATAAAATTTCAAAAAGTCCATATAAGAAGAGACATTTTCAAGAAGTCCCTGGAAGAGACATTTTCAAGTGACTAAAAATACACTTCAGGAAGTCCCTATAAGAAGAGACATTTAAAGAAATCCCTGAGAGAGAAATGTTTAAGAAATTCCTGTATGAAACATGTTCAATAAGTCCCTGTAATAAGTCCCTTTTAGGCACTTTTTAAAGAAGTCCCCAAAAGAGACATTTTCAAGAAGTCCGTGTAAGGAGTCCCTGCAGGCCACATTTTCACCAAGTCCCTGTAGGCAACATTTACAAGAAGTCTATGTAATGACGCCCTGTAAGCAACAATTTCAAGAAGTCCCTGTAACAAGTCCCCAAAATTGGGCATTCGGGGCTTGCGGCTGCATTGGGAGTCTGGTCCGCTGTGGTGGGACGGGCCTCAGCCTTAGGGGCGTAGGGGCCAAGCCAGCTTGCCTGTGGGGCAGGTGGTTCAGGCAGTGTGTCGGTCGGTCAGCGCGGGACCTGGCTCTGCCCGTTCCTGCCACCTGCGGCCTGGGTTCTGTGCCTGCTGCTGCGTCTTGTGCCTGCACATGGGGGTCGGCTGTATGTGTGAGCCTCAGAGGTGTGGGGTCTCCTGGTGCCACCTGGGACTGGGTTATGCTCCTCGCAGCCGGGTGTGGGGGTTGCTCTGCGGGCTTCCGGCTTTCCTCGAGGCTGAGGGGTCTTCTGTGGCTGCAGGGCAGGGTGCTCGGGGCTTTTTAAAATCTTTTTCTTTGGTGTAAAGAACAGAAGCTGCCTGAATCAAATTGTTAAATGATCTAATAGTCACAGCTTAACTCAGCATCCTTGTACACCACACAGTTACAGCGGATGGCTGGCTCCATTGTCTCTGAAGACACCCACCCGTTGCACAGTGAATTTCAGCTTGTTCCTTCTAGATGGAGGTTTATTGTCCCAAGGTCTAGGACAAAGCGGTATAAAACAGCTTTGTTCAAGCAGTGATCACTCAGAGTCATGTAAACAAGATTCAAGATTTCAAGATTCAAGATTTTTATTTGTCACATACATATACATACTTCCATACATATATTCAGTGAAATGTAATGCAACGGACCCGGTGATAGCACACAATATGTCCTAGGAAAAAGTACAAAAATAAAATAAAATAAAATAAAAAGTAGAAAATTCCTTTCTAATAGACCGACTAACTGACTCCTAAAACGTAATACAGTAAGTGGAATACTTATAGAATAAGATAAAAAATATATAGAATAAAATACAATAAAAAATAAATTGAAATAAAATGGAATAGGTTGAAGGAATATGCCTATGTATTTACAGATATGTGCATTTAAAGTGGCATGTGAATTAAAGTGGCATGTGAATGTGAATAGTGTGAGGTAGTGTTTGGGATAATACAGCACAGTATACAACAGTACGGCGCAGCAATACCGCATCACGAACAACCCTGAACAGTGATACAGTATGCGGTACAGTATGCTACATACAGTACAGTAGGTAGTGGAGCCTAGTGCATGGCTCAGTTAGGACCCCTGGTGAGGTCAGCGTTGACAGTTCTGATGGCTTGAGGGAAGAAACTCCGTCTCAGTCTCTCTGTTCTCGCTGTGTGACTGCGGAGGCGCTTGCCTGACCGCAGCAGCTGAAACAGTCCGTTGTTGGGGTGATGAGGATCCTTCATGATCCTACGGGCTCTGCTACTACACCTCCTGGTGTATAACTCCAGCAAGGGGGGGAGGGTTGTTCCAGTGGTACGTTCAGCTGAACGCACCACCCTCTGCAGGGCCCGCCTGTCCTGGGCAGTACAGTTCCCAAACCAGGCAGTGATGTTGCCTGTCAGGATGCTCTCCACTGCTCCAGAGTAGAAGGACTTGAGGATCCTCACCGAGACCCGGAATTTCCTCAGCTGCCTGAGGTGGTAGAGACGCTGCCTCGCCTTTCTCACCAGAGTGTCTGTGTGAACAGTCCATGTTAAGTCCTCTGTGATGTGGACTCCCAGATATCTGAAGCTGCTCACCCTATCGACAGAAGTCCCATTAATCCACAAGGGCGCGTGCGTCCTCGATTGTGATCCACGCCTAAAGTCCACAATCAGCTCCTTGGTTTTGCTGACGTTCAGGTGTAGGCTGTTGTCCTGGCACCAGAGTGACAGGTCAGCCACCTCCTCGCGGTAGGCCTTCTCATCGCAGTCGGTGATCAGGCCCACGACCACGGTGTCGTCAGCAAACTTGATGATGGTGTTGGAGCTGGACCTGGCCACACAGTCATGTGTGTACAGGGAGTACAGTAGGGGGCTGAGGACGCAGCCCTGGGGGGATCCTGTGTTCAGGGTGAGGGAGCTTGACATGTACTTCCCCACCTTGACCACCTGGGGGCGGCCTGTGAGGAAGTCCAGGATCCAGGTGCACAGCGGAGCATTCAATCCTAGCTCCAACAACTTGACAGCCAGTCTGGTGGGAACTATGGTGTTGAAAGCTGAACTATAATCAATGAACAGCATTCTCACATAGGCCCCCTTCTGGCCATCCAGATGCGTGAGCGTGGTGTGCAGTACCTGGGAGACCGCGTCATCCGTGGATCTGTTCTGCCGGTACGCGAACTGCAACGGGTCCAAGGTGCGGGGGAGGGAGGCGCAGATGTAATCCTTAATCAGCCTCTCGAAACACTTCATGACCACCGAGGTGAGGGCCACCGGACGGTAGTCATTCAGGCAGGTTGGAGAGGCGATCTTCGGGACAGGAACGACGGTGGACCTCTTGAAGCAGGACGGGACCACTGATTCAGCCAGGGAGATGTTGAATATTGTGGTGAACACCGGAGCTAGCTGGTTAGCACAGGTCTTCAGTACTCGTCCAGATATGCCATCTGGGCCCGCAGCTTTCCTGGTGTTCACCCGCATCAAAGCCCTCCTGACCTCGTGCACGGACACTGAGAGTGCGCGCTCGTCCCCAGCGGTGTAACTCCAATTAGCCGGCGAGCTAGCGGTGTTGCTGCCAGACTCGAACCGCGCATAAAAGGAGTTCAGTTGGTTGGCCAGGGAGGCGTCCACACTCGTGGCTGGGGAGGAGCTGCTCTTGTAGTTAGTTATTGTTTGCAGCCCCTGCCACAAGCGTCTTGTGTCCCCCCGCTCCATCTGCAGCTCCACGGTGTCTCTGTACGTCCGTTTAGCGTCCCTCACCGCCCTCCGCAGATTGTACGACGCCGCTTTGTAGTTGTCCATGTTGCCAGATACAAGTCCGTCGTTGTAAGCGGCCGTGCGCGCATTCAGAGCGCAGCGGATGGATTTATCAACCCATGGTTTCTGGTTTGGAAATATCCGAACTTTCACCGTGGGAACGATTTCATCCGCGAGCGTAGCCACAAAACTCACTACAACCTCCGTAAACTCGCTGACGTCACTTGAACTCGCTTGGAACATGTCCCAGTCTACGTCAGTCAGAGCGTCCTGAAGCGCAGCCTCTGATTGGTCCGTCCACCGCTTCACTTCCCTCGTCATCACCAGATCCCGCGCGATCAGAGGCCTGTAAACAGGAAGCAGCGAGATCGCGGGGTGATCTGATTTCCCGAAAGCAGGAAGCGACACGGGCTTGTATCCGTTCTTGTAACGTGTGTAACAATGTCCAGAGTTCTGTCTCCCCTGGTGGCACACGTGATGTGTTGGTGGAAATTCGGCAGAACTTTTTTCAGGTTGGCCCTGTTAAAGTCCCCAGTCACCACCACAGCCGCGTCGGGATGTCTGTTCTGAAATCCGCACAACACATCGTGCAGAACCGACAGAGCTGCGTCGGTGTCCGCTTGCGGTGGGATATAAACGGCTGTAATGATGACCGTGCTGAATTCCCGGGGGAGATAAAATGGACGGCATAGTATGGTCAGCTGTTCCAGGTTCGGCGAGCAGGAGTGGGAGAGGAGGCAGACGCCTCCACCTTTGGATTTCCCCGACTCTCCCGTTCTGTCGCCGCGGAACACGGAGAAGGCCTCGGCTGGACGTATGGCTTCATCCGGCACCAGTGGGTTCAGCCATGTTTCCGTCAGGCAGAGGACGCAACAGTTCCTCGTGTCTCGATGGAATTGAATCCTCGCTCGAAGTTCATCCATCTTGTTCTCCTGGGACTGGACGTTAGCAAGAAGGATGCTTGGCAGAGGAGGACGGTAAGGTTGCGTCCTCATTCTGACCCGAATGCCGCCTCGTTTACCTCGGTGCTTCCTCCGTGGGCCGGCTCGTGGAACAGCGACTCCATTTTTGTTGTAGTTGTTGTTGCGAGTGTTCCCGCGTAGGATTTCCGCCGGCCACTCTGCTCCCACGGATAAAAAGTCCCAAAGTTGTTCGTTTAGGGAAATTTTTATATCCATGAGTGCATCGCGGCCGTATGAGTTAATTGTTGATGTTTTTCTGGCGAACATTGCGATAAAAAAAGGAAAAAAATACTAAAGAGTAAGAAAGTAACCGGAGCGCCGGCGCAGGCGACCGCTAGGGGCGGCGCCACTATCGCCAAAAACGCTGCACAGATGCTAGAGGAGGGGGATCAAACTTTGATTATTTGTTTTATTTTAGTGGTTTAGTTATTATTGCAGCCTTGAGCACTTTTACCATGTTTGTTTATTTTCTGTGTTGTTTGTAAGTGTTAAATGTGTGTCAAGATGGATGCTTTGTCTACTGCAAACCAAATCTACCCACAGGAACAAATAAAGTGACATTAACCTGAACCTCCCCCATCATCCCTCATCTCTCTCCCCTTAACCCTCCTTTAACTGCCTCCATTCATCCCTTCTCCACCATCCCTCCAACCCTCCCCAGGTATCCCTCCATCACCCCTCACACGCTCTCATCTCCACCTGGCACAGTATTCCTAGCACCAACAGTCTCATTCCTGGCCCAGAATACTCCATTCTGCTCTCCACAGTGGACCAGGCCATTTTATTCATCCGCCTCGCCCGCCATGGTACTTGCTAGGAAGACATCACCAATGCCTTAAAAGTACAGTACTGCCTCTCCATTCTGACTTTTGGTGTTCTTTTGGGGTTCTTTCGAGAGGCAGTTGTTACTTGTTATTATTTGTCACGGTACGCCTCGCTTTTGGTTGCTCGAGCAGCCTGAAATATCTTCCACTCACTCACAGAAACATTATTTGGATCCTGCTGAACTATTATGACTCCCATACCTTGTTCATCTTCTAGATGATTTCTTGGTTGTCGCACCATCATCATCTCCTCCCAGTCACAGCATCACCATAGTTTTAATTATTGGGGATTGGGTCGGGTCTGTTGGAGAACTCTCACTGCGTGGTCAATGAGGTTAACTTGTTTCGCCTCAGGAACAAACAGAGAATGAAAATTAATTCAATATATGTATTCGGCAGAATAAAGAGAAAGATACAGATGCACTTCAGAACGGTTATGCTGTAAATTCTGCCCTTGCTTCTCCCGAAAAGGGTTTTATACCAATGACAGGTTGTCTGTCATTTGTTAGGTGTCATTTACAGGATTATGTCTCCCTCATACAATGATTTAACAGTCAAATTCCGGTCACAGATACAATCTTACTGTGCTATAAAAAATTCCACAATACTCTGTCAAGCCCCCTAGGGTTAACCTTATCTCCACACAAGGTTGAGTGAAGATGGAATGTGGTCTGGTCTTGTGACGATACAGTATTATAGTTAAAGAACAGTCTATTCAATATGGGCTTCATTATAAACCCAATACAATGTGTTGGGATATAACACAAAGGGCACTAAAAACGCTATTGACTTATCTAAGGCATATTAAACACCATTCAAAGCATTGAGAAAATGCAAATTTCTCTCACACTCCCCCCTGTTGTACCGAATGGAACTATACAAAAGAAAAATGCAATAATGCTAAGATATAATGGGATCAGAAAATGACATAAATTGAACACAATACAATTATACGACCGATATATCCCAACAAATTAGATCTAGTTGAAATCAACTGGAAAACACACATCTAATTAAAACTCATAACTAACAGTATAAAAGATAAAAATAAAAATCATACTAGATAGAATCATAGGACATCTCCACCTCAAATTGGCCAAAACTCTCTTCACACAGTTAACTACAGAACAGTAAAAGATCATGAAGGGCTTATCTACACTATACTATGACAACACAATGCTGAGGATGGAGCTGCCAGGCAAGAGGAAAAGAGGAAGGCCAAAGAGAAGGTTTATGGATATGGTGAGAGAGGACATGCAAGGCGGTTGGTGTAAGGGAGGAAGATGCGCAGAACAGAAGGTATTGGCGGCAGATGTGGCAACCCCTAACAGGAGCAGCTGAAAGAAGAAGAAGATGCTATGACACTGTGGAAAAACCCAGGTTGCACTGAGGGAAAAAAATCCTGTGGGAAGCCATTCTACAATTCTAACTAGAAAACAAAAAATTATGAATGAGATTATGGAATAAATGAACATGCAGGGATTCCACAAATGTGACCCACCGCAGCAAAACCTGCATTGTCGCACATTTCTAAAATCGCCAAGAGCAGCCAAATTAGTTGAAAAAACATTTCTGAATGGAAAATGAGATTTTTCCAGATTTGTGTTCTTTTGTGTTTTTCTCTCAACATATTTACAAAACCGAAATTGATTTATAAATAGTCGAAAATTGTTAAACCATGGATGATAGTCAGTTCTCGACAGGGATGCTGAATCTGATTCCAGCATTATCCTGGACTTGGAGAACATTTCAAACAGCTGATTTCAACCTGAATGCGACAATGAAACTGAATATTTTCAGGAACCCGAGGAGACCAACTATTGTTACAACGGCCGAAGTTGATGATGTGATCAACCAGTCCGTTGAGATTGGTGATGCAGATTATGAACAAGTAGGAATGCACAAGATTCTCAAGCTTACCTGCAAATGCAGCCAGGGGTGAAAAGAAGATGATACCCATCAATACACAATAATAACATTAATCGATTAACAAGATATTTCCAAATTAAAACTTAAAATTTGGAATACCCAAATTAGAAGGCCATTGAGACAGCCAACAAATTTCACATTAATTAATATTGTAGTTTTTAAAAAAATCAGTAAGTGAATGTACACATCCATTACCTCTCTAGTGCACAAAACAAAACAATTATCCATCTTCGTTAACCTACATGCTAAGTTTTATACTGTATATCAACAGCTTCCTTATACAATGTTAAGTTGAGATTACCCCCAGAGTGAAAAATGAAAAAAATGACAAATTCTGTTTGATTTTACTTAAACAATTTCCTAGCCTTACCGAAAATGTAACCGGAAAGGAAAACTTCAAGATGCCTGAAAGAATGCACCAAGAGGAGGGGGCTGAGACCTTTGTCTTTCAGGCAGAGATTGCTCAGCTAACGTTCCTGATCCCATGCAAGCGTGGGATGTAGCACATGAGCAGAAGCCACCCAACCAGGAATTCTTCCTGGCCTCAGTTTGGTGTTGGGGGAATGTGGTGTGGTGTGGGGATGGGATGGTCACACACCTGACCTGGATCTCGGTGATCGGGGCAGGGTGGCTGCATACCTGTTGCTCATTGGTTGGGCTAATGAGCAACAGGTTGAAACCCCCATCCTCACACACACTCAGGAGAGGAGCCCTGTCATGACAATGTTCTATCTGCTCCTGGCAAATTCCACTGAGCCTCCTATCTACAACATACTGGTGTCTACAACCCATCATGGTCTGTGTCTCTGTGCCGGAGGGCCCTGAAAACGCCACTTGGAGGCATATGATTGGCAGACCTGCCACATGTACAATTTGTGCATGTGCAATTTACTTAGGCTTCATCCTATTGTGGCAATCTGTTACTGCTGGACCACTGCAAACTACCCTACTGTGGGATAAATAAAGGATTATCTAATCTTAACCAACAGATAACGTTGACACAAAACAAAGAACTCAAAAAGATAAGAGAAAAAACTCAAACTTTATAAACCAAACCTGCCCTTGTTATGCATCATATCTGCTCTCTGTAATGTCACAATAATACATTTGTTAGCATTTTTTTCCCAATTTATATTGATCAATTTAGTTGTATCAATTTGGAATGCTTCACGATAAAATCTATTTACTCAACATTACAACTCACCTTTACCAAAGTCACATTAATAAACCAACAACGACACTTTTTCCAGCAACTTAATTTCTACCACAACTATGATCACTGTCACAACTATCTCTCTGAACATAATACAACAGTTCAAACCATTCAATATCTATCCATACTACCTCAATAGAGCCTACTGTTGTGAACTGGCACTTCAATTAAATTTGACTTTCATTTAGTCTGCCAAACACCCCTCAGTTAACCATAATCACACCAAGCACCGTTTGACTATTAATTTAATCACTCGGTGCTGCATCTGCTTAAGCAACTCTTACTTAAATGACATTTACAACTTGTGTTGCTCCAAGTTCCATCCTAAACAAAGAATCCATCATGTGCTAACTTTTCCATTTTCATTGTCTTTCTCATCAGTTTTCCATAACCCTTTCAGTCTATCAACTAGCTTTACAGCTCTCTCTCGCCTTGCTATAATATTTTTCAAATGATTAAAAGCCTCGCAGTATCCTTTCCAGCAATCCCACCAGATATTTAGATCCAGTTTGATCTATTGGCCAGGTGGTCACACACCCCAGACACCACTAAGACACCCAGCATTCATTAGAAGCATACTTCAAAAGCCGTTATCACCCCCCCCCCCCCCGACTACGAAGCTCCCCTGTGGAGGGCGAGATCTGCAACTCAGATTGGAGCCATCTTTTTCCAAAACAAAGCAAATAAAAACAGTGTGGTTTTTTTTTCCGTTTTTTTTCGATCCATTTATTTTGCTCAGTTTTGTAATTGAACGAAACAAAAGAGGACCTCTCTCAGTACACATGCCATTCCTCCCTCGCTATTTGCACTTTCACCATTCAGTCGTACCTCTGCAGCATCAACTTCTTAACAAGCTCATAGTCCGCATTTAACCTTGTCGGTCCGCCTTCGACCTTCTCCTCAGAGCTCCCCGCTCTCCGCTCACTGCTGACCTACTACTTACCCTCCGTTTGGGCCACCACCTCACATCGACAAGACCCCGGAATCCAGTTTCTCTTGGCTTTCTTTGGTTTCCTCTATGTTCTAGGAAAGGTATGAGTCCCCTCATCCTCCTCCTCTAACGACCCTCGTCCTCGCCGCAGTCTTTCCGACGTCACCGTCCACGATTACGACCGCCTCATATTCACCCGGAAGCACAGCAAAAGGGGACACCACTTCTGAATTCTCGTTCCTTCTCGACTCTTACCTCGACCCCCTTTCTACCGCTCTTGTGTGATCCATTAAAGACATTCCCTTGATACTTCTCTCACATCGCCACTCGTTTCCGGTTCCATCGCCACCCCAGACATTCTAATCAGGTCCACCGTCCCACCAGAACTGTGCTCAGCGCACTCCCTTCGCGCCTCTGAGATCTCCGACAAGCCCACCCAAGCCTCAGCCATTATGAGGGGTCTTTTGGGGAAGAATGCAACAACATTAACACACCCATGCACGCACACGCACACACACACACACACACACACACACACACACACACACACACACACACACACACACACACACACACACACACACACACACACGCTGACAGTCTGATTCCGAGTCTGTTTACTGCTATTTACATTAATAATAATTATAAATAATTAATAAATATTATTCCAATGAATAAAAATTATTATTTATTCTGCTTTGATAGCTTCATTGTCACAAATTCCTATGTTTCCACCGGTGAATAAAGGACTGAACACAGGGGGTGGTATGTTTTTGTTTTAGTTTTAGGGGAACACAAGGCTCTTTGCTCAGGCTGATGTAAGCTTTGAAACATTTTTTCTTTTGTTTTGTTTTTTTTGTTCTCTGTGAAAATGTTGTCTGTATATGCAGTCACTGTCAGTTCTGTTGATTTGTGTGTGTGTGTGTGTGTGTGTGTCTGTGTGTGTGTGTGTGTGTGTGTGTGTGTGTGTGTGTGTGTGTGTGTGTGTGCGTGTGTGTGTGTGCGTGTGCGTGCGTGTATGTGCGTTTGTCTGTGTGTGTAATTATATTTTTGTGTGATTGTGATTGTCAGTGTATGTCAACATGTCAGCAAATGGGTTTTTTTAACCACAAGCTCCTTGGAGGTTTTATTCCATCACACGCGTACGTTTTGCAACTGTTCTTCATCAATAGACACTTGTATTTCTTTCAGAGTCCGAATCGGTTTATTCTGATTCATTCTCTGTACCTTTTCAGTTTTGAGGAATATGTGAGAATTGGTGCATTGCTGGACATAGAGTTAGCATGAATAAATCGTTACAGTCTGAAAATGGATAAAAATAAAATAACCGAAAGTACAAAAATAGCCCCAAACAACCAGACAACATTAACAAAAATATAGAGAGAATATAGAAACAAGTGATTTCTTGCACAGTGTGGATAATTGAGCTGCGTGAGGCCTTGGTCGGCTGGACACGGTAAAATACAACAAAACACATTTATCTTCAACTGTGAGGGAGAGGGAGTGAGAGCCGAAGTAGAAGGGAATACCCCAAACTGAACGTCTTTGTTGAGATTATCCACTCCCTGAGTTGGTTTGGGGTGTTTTGTCTTTTACAGCGTTGCCTTCATCTGAGCTCGCTCACTCAGCCTCCGCTCCTTTTCGAGGGAGGGAACGCTCCTGTTTACAAAAGAACGCGATTTAGTGATCAGAGATGGGTGCCTCCCCCCCAGGCCGCCGTACTGATTGCTGGGTTTCTGGAGTGACGCTGTCTGTGGTCCTGAACCCCTGGGGAGTCCTGGGGCTCCACAACAGGATACAAGGCTAAAAGGCTGAGAAAAAAAGGCTGTGCAAGTATGAGTATAAAATATAAATATGTTTTAATAAACTGTACAAGATGAATTCATATGCATGCAAGAGTACAGACATGGATAATAATTAATCAAAAAGTATAAATGATTACTAAATGATAGTAATAATTACATTTAAATTAATCGCATAGTAATTGCAGCAACAGTAATTAAAAAAAATAGAAATGAAAAATAAATAAATAAATAAATAAATAAATAAAAAGATCAAAGATGGCGGCGTGTGCACAACACGCGGCTTGGCGTCTCTCCGGCTTTTGCCAATTAGTGTTTATTTATCTGACCATCCTACTTGTTTTCACTCGAAACACTCGAGCGAATTGAACCTATAACAGAAACTCACTATCATGACACCCACCCTAACCATGGACTTTTCACTCTTCTCCCAACTGGCAAGCGATACTGGAGCCTGCGCTCCCGCACCAGCAGGCTCAAGTACAGCTTCTTTCCTGAGGCTGTAACCCTGTTGAATACACCCCCACCCCCCCTCTAGCACTGGACTTTTAAATGGCTTCCTGCTTACCTGTTGTTACCTGCTTACCTGTTGTTACCTGCTTACCTGTTGTAACCTGCTTACCTGTTGTTACCTGCTTACCTGTTGTTACCTGCTTACCTGTTGTTACCTGCTTACCTGTTGTTACCTGCTTACCTGTTGCATCTCACTTTCTGCAATGTTTACCTGTTTAAATTTACTGCCTTGCACTGTATAACTGTTCACACTCACTACTGCACTGTTTCATCAATTGTCCTTGCATTGCTATCACCTAAAAAACTGCACAATACTTTTTTTAACTTAACTTTTTTTAATATTCCATAACCTGACCAAAACCTGCACAATATACATAGATATACTACATGTATATATAAAGTATTTATGTAAAATGTCTATTTATACTCTCTGTACATAATCCCCCTATACTCCTGACAAACCTGTATTCATAACCTTACACTGTTGTACATAATACATCTCTTTTGCCTACATAACTGCACAGAAACACTGCACTCAAATAGCACTTTGGTATTTAAATGCTTCTTTTGCACTTCTGGTTAGACGTCAACTGCATTTCATTGGTTCTGTACCTGGACTCTGCTACTGACAATAAAATTGAATCTAATCTAATCTAATCAACACATAAGCTAAACTACACGCTGTTATAGATAGTTCTCATTTATTGACCGAGTGTGGTTAAGATGAGTTACTTCACGTCACTGATATTTATTTTAATTCCTGTCTTTCCTGCCAACATGTTTTCATGTGGTGAGCAAAAGCCTTACTGTTGTGTATATGAACCTGCTCTCTCCTCTGGTTCCTCTGCAGGTGTGTGTGTGTGTGTGTGTGTGTGTGTGTGTGTGTGTGTGTGTGTGTGTGTGTGTGTGTGTGTGTGTGTGTGTGTGTGTGTGTGTGTGTGTGTCCTTGGGTTATTTCAGTCGGTGTTGGACTCTTATCGATGCCACGCCTTCGCTTTGATGTTTCACTCGTTTTCAAACTGCAGCAGGCTGCACCTCTGTCGATATTTGGGCGAGGGCAGAGTCATTTTCTGTGACTGTGTGTTTGCATTAATAATATATTCCTGTCATAATTGCACTTTTGCACAAATGCCAACTGCAATGCTACCTAATTAATGACAATTCAGTAGGGCTGATTTCATTGCATTTTAGACAGAAAGACAGACACTTTATTCACCACTGGAGGGAAATCGCAGTGTCAGCAACAGCTCACATTAAAAAATAGGCAATAGTAAAAAATATAAAAAAGAAAATTGCAATATATGGAAAAAAATAGGAAAAAATAGAATAAAACCTGTTAACTTTTATGGTTAATATGGACTTAACCTCATAATAAACAACTAAATATAACCCAAAAAAATAACAGAAGAATAAAAAAAATTGAAGTGACCCAAAAACAAATAAACCGGAAAAATCTGGTCACATAACGTACAATATCTTATTAAATAAACCTGATGGTGAATAAGAAGGATGAACCTGAAAATGAGAAAAAATAATATGTCCGTAATATGTTATAGGCAATGTACCATAAACCTAATGACAAAACATTAAATATATCAGCCCCAAAAAACTGACAAAAAATATTAAATAAACCTAAAAATGTAAACACTAAACAGAATGGTAATTAACCTCAAAAATAAATACCAAGCAAAAATTTATACGAGTTAAAACGAGAAAAGAAACAACAAGATTTCTACACAGTTAACTGTTGAGCCCAATATGGCAGACGTCAGTCAGTCTACAGTACGTGCAAGTTACAGTTTTGCGGCATTACTGACGCTGAATGAAAAGTGACCGTCTATCGTGGTTCCATGAAACAGCATTTGAACATAGCAGCTTGTTTGACTCTGTCTTGATAGACTTCTGTCTGACATTTTAAATGGCAACGTAAACTTATAAGTCAGATGCGGATCGGAGACAACGTGGCGTCTTCAGGAGTTTGTGCCAGTGACTGTGCACGCAAACCTCTTGATGAGATGATTTCTCTGTGAGTAAATCCTTCATGGGCAAAACATTTCCCAAACCCATAAAGCTATAAAGCCCCCCCTTTCCATTAGGAAGCCATTCCACCCCCAGGCGATATACGGTATGTTGCAATTTTAAAATTTGTAAAAGCAGAACGTCCAAAACAACCGTCATGTTAAAGCTAAAAGCTTGTTTTATGAAACCACAATGCATTTAAGAGGCGCACAATAAGAGGCCTCTGAGGTCATCCGCCTACAGGCCCCAAGTGGCGTCTCTATGGAGGAAGAATAATGTAAATGAATAATACGAAGTGCTACTTCACGTTACAATCCCTGGAAAGGCTCCGGCGAAAAGCAAATCTCAGAACAAGGTGGACTTTGAGGACATTATCCATGACTTTGACAATGAACTTGGTGGCGGTTGCGCATATGGGTAATAGGGTAAAAAAAAACAAAAAAAAAACTGTTAACCCTCGGGTTGTGTTCATTCCATGCTTGTGACCGAGTTGGCTAAGGAATAAATAGGCTGTGGTTGTAGGACAACGCCACCTTGGGAACTGCACCCAAAGAAATAGTAATATAACCATGTAGAAGTGGTTAACCACACTCAGGGAAGCTTGCAAAGAGGAACCGAGACGTATAAGGTGTATGCTCAAATCAAAGTCAATTTATTGCTGTGAAGTACTGCAAAGGAAGAGGGGGATTAGTTCTAGATGTTTTTTTGTTTTTTATCTGATTGAGGTCTATATTGTTTCCTGTTTTAGATGTAGTGCTACCTGGTTTAGGTGTGCTGTTGCTGATTCTGAGGTGCATGTTTTTCCTCAATCTGGTTTCAAGACTTGCCATCCTGCAGAGACTGCTCTCCTTGCCGTCACGGAGGCTCTCCACATTGCCTCTCGTCAACTTCATCCCTCTCATTCTACCAGATCTGTCTGCTGCCTCCGACGCAGTTAACCCCCAAATCCTTCTCCCCATCCTCTCTGAACTTGAAATTATGGGATGGGCGCGCTCCATGCTTGGACCATCACTCGTATAATGCCTCATGGAGAGGATCCCCGTCCAGACCTTGAACTCTGAACATGGGAGTGCCTCAGGGCTCCATCCTGGGTCCTCCGGTGATCCCCCGCCACGGCTTCTCTCAACCACTGCTTAGAGTTGAGTGTCATCTGCCCCCCCGCCCCCAAAATAAAAATCAGTGGGCGGACCTGCATATGTCTTCTAGACAATAGCGCACGGATGTCTGACCACCACCAGAAGCTCAATCTTGACAGTGCTACTCTTTCTCTACTACGCTATTCACTTATTCAAAGTCTTAAATTATGTAACTGTAATTTGTAGTTTTGCAACTTTTTGGATAAATTGTTCTCAGGGTTGTACGGTCACTGATTTGTAGGTGTATCGTTGCCTGTTTTGGCTGTATCCTCCTGTTTCGGGCGTTTCTTTACTGGATCCACTAGTCCCAACCATCTCCGCTTTAATATAAGGGCTGCAGAAATGTAAGAGACTTAGCAGCGTGCGGCACGCCAAGGGCATTTGTGATTTTGCCCTGAAACATCAACGCTGGTTCCTAATGGATGCGTTCCTGTTTGTATGCGTGTGCGTGCGTGATTAGTCTTAGAAATAAAGAGCTAACTGCCGAGCCTGGGCTGTGTTGAAAATACGCTTTTCCCCGGTTCCCTTTTCTCTTCCCCTGCTTTAAGCCGGGCCCTTTGAGAAGCGCTCTCAGATGACAGATGGGGGGTCTCGCAGGGGCTTTTTGGTGTCAGAGTCACAAGTCAAGTTGTGCACGACGCCGTGATACTGCACAGTGTATGAAACACATTTTTATCTCACCCGCCATCATTTAACATTTTGACATCTTCTTTCTTCAGTGGGACCTGGCTCTCCTCTAATCGACCCGCGAACGTTGTGGATTACGGTCAATATGGACAAAATGGAGCGCATGAGAAATGCATAGAGATTGTGTGAGATCATCGGAGAGAGAGGGAGAGAGAGCGAAAGAGAGAGAGAGAGAGAGAGAGAGAGAGTTGGGGGATGGGAACAACAGAAAGAAAGAAAGAAAGAAAGAAAGAAAAAAAGAAAGAAAGGAATGGTGAGGGTGAGGTAGAGCCATAATAGAAAATGATTTACGCATAATTTAAGACAAAAGGAAACCAAAGACAGCGCTACAAGACCACGTACATTGACATTGTGTGGCAGACACACCAAGACCAAGACCAATGGTTAAAATGTCAGGGAAGGGACCGGGAAGAGAGTGAGATGGTGAAGAAGATCTTGATGAAGGTAAAGACAGGAAATGAGACATACGGGGGGGGGTGTTTGATTGAAGGATGGATGGAGGGATGGAGGGGTGGAGGGACGTGAAAACACCACGGGGGGCGGCAGATCGGCGGGCAGATCGGCCATCTGGACCTCTGAGCTGACAGCTTTACACTTTCCTTAACATGGCAGCACATCCACCATGTCGCTCCTCGCTCTGGAGACGTACATGGACGAGGCGGCTAATTAGAGGAAGGATGCCGCTGCTGCTGCTGCTGGACGCCGGCATCCGTTGAACGGAGATCAATGTTCTGCTCTCCAGATTAATGGGGCTAATGTCGGTGTGACAGCGAGACTCTGCGGGGGACAGACGAGACAGACAAGGCTGGAAACATGGGGCTGGGACGTGTTCTTGCTTATTAGATTATCTCGCATTCACACGCCAGCGAGGAAACGAACGGTCCCCGGACGCTGCGGTTCACACATATCAACTTTAAATGATTGTTTATCGCATACAAATCCTATTATTTAGGTGCCGGGAATGTGACTGAGATGTTCAGTGTGGATGATCAAGAGATTAAGAGCCTGTTTACAATGTAACACTGCACAAATACATTAATTTGAATAGGAATTTTACTGAGTTTAAACTTCCAAAACGACAAACGCTGTATATATATATATATATATAATGTATATATACAGAATATGCCAAGTTTATTTTTTTGTCATATTTTTACACATATTTTCTAATAAACATTAATAATAAAAGAGTCATGATAATTATAAAACAATAAAACAATAATATTTTAGGTTATTGTTTATTCATAATAGTAATCTTTTATATTATTGTAAATTCCGTGTTAAAGCAATTTGGTGCCTCCTCCTTTTCAAATGCAATAAACACATTTGAAATACAGCAAAATTACTTTTTTTGACAAAGATATGTTACCTGAGTTGCCAGTGGGACCGGGAGATCATTTTAATGTATGTTTCTCAGCATATGGTGCACATTTCCCAAAACCCGAAAGAGAGACAATGATAGGAAAATATAAAAAAAGAGCTATCATCAGGAAAATGGTCAGGAGTAATGTAAAATGTGCGTGCTGACTAGTAAACAGCTAGAACTCAATTTGACACCAGCACAGTCTGGCACAGTATATGACAGGCAGGACATCACCTGCATTTACAATTTAGACAAAAAAAAAAGATGCAGAACAATGATTAATGAATATTTTAATTTGATCAATTTTGATATTGCTCACCAATAGTCATTATTTCCATTATAAAACAGACAGTCTTAAAGTGAACAAATAATACATATGATTATTAAATAACAATTCATTTCGGGGGAGAAAAAGCAGAAATTTACAATAGAAAAATGACCTTCCATCAGTGTAGAAATCGAAGCGGTGTTTGAAGATGGAGACGGAAATGTGCATTTGAAAACCCGTCAAACGTCTTGAGAGATTTACAGAGAATTATTCCCATCACTTAACCCTTGTATTATGTTTCGATGGTGAATGAACAATGACTGAATAGTTTCGGCCAGAAATGGCGGGTGCCATAAAGGTCACCTCAAAATTGTGAGATATGCACATTTAACCTCCTTGAAAAGTTTTTTTTTTTTTTTCAAATGATCATCATGTCAGTGACAATCATTGCAAACTTCACCAGATACTTCAGTTTTTTGTCCACTTAGGAGAAGTTTCTCTTGATGTTACAGCACTTGTTTTTCATTACAAAGTACACAATATGCACTAATTACTGTTATCATCAAACTGGCAATGATGGTCATAACTTGCATGTTTTCTTTATTTGCTGCCATGTTTTTAGTATCTTACACGTGTAATGTTTGTCTTGCATTTGATGAGGGGCAGATTTGGCACAATAACATTCATTATGACAAGCTGTCATGATGATGACAAATGTGACTCACATCAAGACAGTCACATGAATAATTGAATTGAATTTGTTGTTTTTTAATAACAAGACAGCACATTTGAATGAATATACAAAGCACCATAAAGCACAAGGTTTGTGTCGTCCAGAATAATCCTCTCTCCACCGACCGCGGGACGAACAGTTCGAAGGCAGATTCCATGTCATGAACTGGTGTAGCCGTGAATCTGGTGCGCCGCCGGCCCTGGGACCACTGCGACGACGTCTCCAACTGACAGTCCTCCCCGACTTGCGGCGGGGTTTGTTACCACGCGATGTTTCCATTCCGTCAGCGTCGCCTGTCTCTCTGTCCGCGCCTTTTCTCCTCCTTCAGCAGAGGACGATTCATTGCACTCCGAATTATGCTCAACGTTGTCCTCGGCCTCAGACGCGTCCTCCTCTGTGTCGCCGCCATTATCCCTGTGGATGGTCGGAGCGAGGGCGCCACTGACTGGGAATCTCCTGCTCGCGTTGGTCTTCCGACAACTGCCTCGGGCGACAGTAATGCGGCGAGTGGGACCTCGTTAGGTCGGGGTGTTGCCCCTCTCCGACGGCAACAGAGTCAATCTCTACAACTTACATCTGCACCCGTCTCATGTTATGACTATGAGGCATCGGCGAGCTTTTTGAATGCTGCATCCTCCCTTTAGTTCAAATAAAAGGAGATGGTCTCTCTGTCGGTGGTGAGAGCAGTGTGTGTGTGTGTGTGTGTGTGTGTGTGTGTGTGTGCGTGTGCGTGTGTGTGTGTGTGTGTGTGTGTGTGTGTGTGCGTGTGTGTGTGTGTGTGTGTGTGTGTGTGTGTGTGTGTGTGTGTGTGTCTGTGTGTGTGTGTGTGTGTGAGAGAGAGAGAGAGGGGACTCATCTTTATACTTGCTGCTAGTTCATGAAGATCTATTCTCCTTTGAAGTCAAAATTGGCCAGGGCATCAAAACAGGGTGCAAAGTGCTTATAGACATAAAAACATCAAGATGTCAATATTCTGTATAGAAGTTCATGACCCAAATGAGGCAAAGTCACCTGGCCAACAACAAGTATGTTAAGCAGCCTTTCAGTCATGAAAAACACCTAAATTCGGGTCAAATCTGTCCGACATAATACAAGGGTTAAAGGAGGTGAGGGATGTCAATGGAGTGTATTCAACATAAGCATCAAGGTGTAGGCGGCGCTTGCAGCTATCTTTCAGTCAAAAACTCTCCCTCTTTCAAGGTCGTCTTTACCATTGCAAGATCACTTTTCACGAAAGACACGTACACTTTACACACGAGAAAGCTGAATTATCAACAGAGCACTGAAGCTGAGGCTTCTCAGATTGTTCTCCATCCATTAAAAAAAAAAAAAAAAAAGAAAGAAAAATAACAACTTAACGCCATGTTACGAATAGAAAAATGTGTCCGGCTGTCCCACCCGGCTCTTCTTTTATTTTTTTTTTAAATGACACGTGGCTTGAGGAGCTCGTTCTGTCCGACAACTTGACCGCGCCACGCACTTCCACGCCCATATTTGGGTCGGCCTATTTACTGTAAGCAGCCAGTCCTGCTCTGCCTGCTTTGCTGCGCTGGCGGGCTCCCTCCACCTCCACCTGCATCCACGTGTTTGGTTCTACTCTTCTATCCAACGGGGGGATTCAAGCTCATCACTTCTTAAATTGTAGCTCACTCAGGACGTCGATGTTTGCTGTACATACACCTCGCCGGGGGTGATGAGCGGTAGAGCCCAGGCACCCAAACTCAAACCATGCAAAATAAATAAAGATCATTTAAATGTAAATGTATTTGGTGTTGGAAATGGTAAAAACACAGAGTCATAAAATACAACATATTAACAACTTTTATAGTTAAGGAAAAATTACACTGATCTGTCATGGTTTTTGTCGTTGTTTTTGAGTGCCCCGCCCATTCCGATGGATACTGGGTAGTAGTAGATCGATGGTAATAACCGAGTAAAAATCTCCTCCCGGTCGTTAGCAGGGGGAAGGTTCGCCTTTTCTGTCTCGGCAGAGACTTCAAACGCTCTGGCAGCTATTGACTGAAGTTTCCGACCCCAGGGGAGCGGGGTGAACTCAAACGCTAGCGAGCTGACAGGTGCGCCGCCGGAAAAAAAAACCAAAACAAACCTGGCGGCTCCTTTTGTTTTATTCTTTGCCGGATAATATTTACTCCTTCACTTCCTGGCCCCTTCCTTTGAAATAAATAAAAAAGGAGGATGAGAGGAGAGGATCGGGCTTCACGGGGGGGCAATACTTTAATTGACATCGACGCACTTTCAAATCAAACACAGCTCTATGGGCAAAAAGGCGGGGGCGGGAGGGGGGCACGTGCTGGATGCGCACGTTCGCCGACAGCTTTTGTTAAAGCCTCTTCGATGAGTAAGACGCCTTCTTTCGCCTTGAGTTTGAACCTTTTTGTCAGCAGCTCCTCTGGGGCCTTGACCCCCCCCCACCCCCCTCCCCCTGCGCTGACAAAGAAAGCGCCCATTTTGTGTCCCTCCCCCGTGTTTTCCACTTCGCGTTGCGTCGGGGGGGTCCTCCGCCTCGCCCTCCCTCCTTCCCCTCCCCTTCACGTTGGTTTGCGTCGCTCCGCCGCGGCTTCCCTTTCGGGAACGGTCTCTTTTGGGTTTCTCAGTGGATGGTGGGCACGTCCCCCAGCCAGGCGCCAGGTAGCGGCCGTGGGCACGTGTACTCGTTCTGCAGAGGGCGGGGAAAAAAACAGAGATAGCAGAGTTAGCGCCGCTTGACAGCCTGTGCGGTACAGTTAGACGGGAGGAAGTTACAATGGAAAGTTAATTACGCCGCGCGCAGTAATCTGATAACGGCCCAAAGAGACTGTGACAATGCCAGCAAAGCAAATTAGGGGGTTAAGCAATTAAACACGCGATGGGATTCCATTTGCTCGAACGGCTTTCCCCCTGCTCGGACCGACTGGTCTTCTCTGTGATGACGAAGAGTTTGTCTCTTTTGTGAGGACAACTCGTCAAAAAATGTCGGTGCCGAATGTCCGACCCGTCGTCCTTTTTTTATTCGGTCGGCCCCAAGAGGTAGAGTCTGAGTCAGAATAAGGCTCGGCCCTGAGTTGTGAATGGAATTCCCGCAAGAAATAATTCAATTCTGTCTAAATCATGTGCAATCAAGTGTAAATCGGTCCAATTCAGTATGACTGATACCTTCAGCCATTTTCCAAATGAATTTAATCCGTTTCTGCTGCGGCTCGATGCGCATGCGCGCTCTTGTGACTCACGGCTCTCGTTCGGGAACGCCTCGCAGCTGTGGTTTGCCAACCGGCTCGGGAGTCATTGCCTCTACTTTGGGCCCATGCGTCAACCCGCCTTCTCAGGCCCTTCGTTTCCGGAATCGAGGTCAGTTTTAACGGCTG
Organism: Zeus faber; assembly: GCF_960531495.2. NCBI lineage: Eukaryota > Metazoa > Chordata > Actinopteri > Zeiformes > Zeidae > Zeus > Zeus faber. The sequence goes on along the minus strand of NC_137204.1, from coordinate 26,444,844 downwards.
TTTGGGCGTAATGACTCACAACTCCTGTGTCATTTCAAAGGTTTGTTCGCCACGAACGAGTCGTTTGCGAGTCTTGCATCAATGCAACTCAGGTTGTGGAGCGGAGGCCCAGCTGCCTCCCTGGCTAAAGAATGAAAACAAAAACATGAGTAATAGTTGATGTGAGTGCATCAAAATAAATTGTATATTTCTGTTTATTAGGTTTGTATTGAGCCTTTATCTTGTCAAAACCTTGGCCAAATTAACTGATTCTGATTTTATTTTCTCCCAATATTGTTCAATCAAATGAAGGTTTATTTAAACATTTATAAAAAAAACACACCAAACTGAGTTATTTGTTAATGAAGGAGTTTTTTTTCCAGCAAAAAAAGTGCCGTAAGACTCTCCGATAACGATGTTTTATGCTATAAAGTTTTTCCAGATGCAGATTCCAGTGTCTGGAATCCACAGTGATTTTATAATAATTTCATTCAATAATAATTAAATAGAATTTTATACACACGGTGAGCAACCCGCTCTGCACATGAAAGTTTTAGTTTTTATAAAAGAACGGTTCATAACCATGTCCTGTATTTATGTATTTATTGTAAATATATCATGCCATATTTTGAACAGCATTGGAACAGGTTGACTGAGATGGAGCATTTGAAGACTCTGTCGGAGGCTTTCTCTCCGCTCCTCCATCCGTACAGAAGCAAAGATCCCTCCCATCTTTTTTTTTAGATCCTTTTTTTTGACTCCTCCTTTCCCGTGCCCACTTTTTGGAGGAACCGCGACGGAGACGGGGCTGCTGCGTGGGCGGAAGAGCGTTTTGGTTCATTTTCAACTTGACACATTTATGAAAATACCCCCCCCCCCCCCCCCCCACCCTCCAATCACCATGAGTACACAAATTGTTCAGCAACTTTAAAAGACGTCACTTTTAAAATCATAGCTTCCTGTCGGGATGATATCAAATGCAAACCCCGGGGCGGGTTTCATTTAAGAGTCATGCAGTCATAGGAAAGTAAAAAGTTGAAAAAGCCTCTGATTAGTATGCCATGCGAATCCCAAGCTTCTATGTTTCACCAAAACACCCTTTTATTCCTTAAACGCAGGTGTACAAAGTAAATGTTTTTTCTTTTTCTTTTATTAAGTCTCCATACGGCCTCTGTATTAAAATTTTTAAATCCCATCCAAATCCCATTTCCCCCGAAAGAAGGAATGCTGGATCCAAGGCGACGTCTCGACACTGAGAAATCAATGGGGTTTGGACGTAATCGCCCCTGTCGCTGTCTTTGTTTATCTCAGGCAAACACCCAGGACCCAAACACACTGTGTTGCCTAGCAACACCAATCTTCATGCCATGGTCTCGTCGAGTCATTGCCACCTTTTTTTTTTGTCGATTTTGCAGCTGTAATTAACTTTTCTAAGTAATTCAGGTTGTTGAAGATATCAGCTTGTCAGGGAGCGTTTCACCTGGTTCTGAAGTTTTGAGTGATGGATGGATGCATAAACAGGAAGCTGGAATCAGCGTGATCAGACATCTCATCTTTTTATGAAATCATCAAATTTGACTTTCGAGGATGAAAAGTATCTTTCAGTTCATTTAATAGTTATGTGAAAGGGCTTTAAAGGTATTATTTTTACTTTCATCAATATTATGAATTTTTTCATGTATTTATTAAATTAAATTATATATGTCATTATATTTATTTATTTATCTATAAGTTTACTTCTCCCACACAGTTCATTTCTTGCAAGAATAAAATGTGTATATGTTTACATTTTTACTTAAGAAATTCTAGTTCTCACTGAATCTTAATATTACAATATAGAAGTGATGAAAGTTGATTTCATATATTTTACTCTACCAAGTTCCAGGCTGCTGAGCCTGAGTTGTCAATGGTCCTGTGAGGTTCAATGCCATCCATGGCCCAATGCCAATTTTGACCACTTTATCATTATTCCCTATAACTTTTAGTTATTTTTTCGACATCTTTGGAGTTTAATAGGAATTATGGAACAGTATTTGTGTTTGTAAAGGGGTTACAAATGCTGTCAAAAACGGTTTATACAAAAAATCATTTACAGTTTCAACAAGTTGCTTTTGGAGTGCGTTTTGAAAACCACCAAGGACTGCCACGTATTCTGCTACCTTCAGATGCTGTGACATAATAATAATAATAATTGTAATAATAATAATGTCAAAATATAATTTAAAGATCACAGGAAAGTCTTGACGTGATACTTCTTATAAATGCGCCAATTTGGGTGGACAAGGTGGGCCTGGGCCCACCCATTTGTCACTCAGGCCCAACCCAGCCAGGTTTGATCAAAATATATTTTCTAGTTTCGTTTGTTGTTTTTTTTGTCGCTGCCGGGTAGATGGAAGGGGGGGGTGGAGCTCGCCTGCAAGTGGTGAAGCTCGCCACAGGAGTGCCGCTTTGCAGCTGTCAAATTTGCTTCCAGAACGAGCAGCGCACTGGTGATTTTTCTGGACATTACGGATAAAGTGAACAATTTGGTGGAAAGCGGAGTCGTCATCCATGACACCGTCGTCCCCGTTCCCCCTCTGACGAACCCTGGCAAAAGAATAACCATTTCCAATGTGCCCTCATTCATCACTAATGGGATGTTAGGCAAGGGGCTGGCCAGGTTTGGGCAGATTGTTTCCCAACTTAAATTGATTTTCTTATGTTGCAAAGCTCCTCAGATTAAACATTTTTTTTTTGGAAGACAAGTCTTTATGGTTTTAAAATTCAATGCAACGGAACTGAAAATAACTCAAAATAAAGAATCGAGTAGATGGATTACACTGTTTATGCCACATCCGACACCATGAAACATGCTCTGGGTGTGGAAAAGAGGGTCATTTGATCAGAACCTGCCCAGAGGACAATGTCAGCAGGACAGACCCCCCCGAGCCCACACCTCCTGCTCTGAACCCCCAGTCCACCTAAACCCGCAGTCCCCACTCAACCCCCAGTCCCCACTCAACCTCCAGTCCCACATGAACCCCCAGTCCCCATTGAACCTCCAGTCCCCACTGAACACCCAGTCCCCCTAAAGCCCCAGTCCCAAATGAACCTCCAGTCCTCACTGAACCCCCATTCCCACTAAACCCCCAGTCCACCCTAAACCCCCATTCCTCACTGAACCTCCAGTCCCCACCGAACCCCCAGTGCCCACTCAACCCCTAGCCCCCACTGAACCCCCAGCTCCCACTGAACCTCCAGTCCCCAATGAAGCCCCAGTCCCCACTGAACCTCCATTCCCCACTCAACCTCCAGTCCCACATGAACCCCCAGTCCCCATTGAACCTCCAGTCCCCACTGAATACCCAGTCCCCCTAAAGCCCCAGTCCCACTGAACCCCCAGTCCTCACCAAACCTCCAGTCCCCCTAAACCCCCAGTCCCACTGAACCCCCAGTCCTCACCAAACCTCCAGTCCCCCTAAACCCCCAGTCCCACTGAACCCCAAGTCCTCACCAAACCTCCAGTTCCTATCGAACCCCCAGTCTCCACTCAACCCCCAGCCCCCCCTGAACCCAGAGTCCCCTTAAACCCTCAATCCCCTTAACTCCCAGACCCCACTCAACCCCTAGTCTCCACTCTATACTGTGACAGCCTTTATAGACTGAGCTCTGTTAGTTGAGCATGTTGCATATTCAGTGTTTTGCTTTTATTTCCTTTGTAAGGCAGAACGTTGCAAAGTAAAATTGTCGCTGCTTTTTCATTTTATATATGTTTGATCTTTCGTCTCCTCCTACGTTTACAGTTATAAGTTATTTTTTTCTGAGAAAAGATGGCAAGGCCAATGTTGTACTGGCCCACCCAAAATAAACAAACAGTGAGAGGAATGAATCTGTGAAAAGCCAATTTAGTTTTACCCCAAAAAAAATCCTTAGATCTGGAGCTTATTTTGGCCAGGATTTAGTGAAAAATAACGCCAACTCATTCGTCTGTCTGCATGTGTATAAGTCTAACCCTCAAGTCCAATCAGACGATACAGACCATTAGATTTAGTTTGATCCTTATTTATCATTATTCATTTGAATGATCATTTAGTTCCATCAGGTATTTTACCTTTGCATTTAGAACAATTGCATTTCAGTACTTAGTAAAAGGGAATATAAATTGACAAATTGAATGGCATTTATAGTTGTTAACTCACTGTTTATAACAGCTAGGGGTGATACTCCTTTGAATAACAAACTGTAAAGAAATATAAGTTGATAATATTGCATAAAAATGTAGAAAAAAAACCTGTCAGTTATTAGCAAAAAACTATTTTAAGTTAAGGTGCTCCTAACCATTTCAGTTTATATAAAAAAAATCTTTTAACATGATGTTAAGCCTACTTTCCTGACCAAGCACGGATCTACTATTTGTGCCTTCTGGACACGTTCCCCGGGGCCCCTGAGCGCTAAAGGGCCCTATCGTCTATGAGAGAAAAAATCTATGACGCAAAACTTGACCAATTCTCTTGGTCTTGATAATTATCCAATCAGAATGAAATAAAAGTTGATTCCAACTTCGCCGATTTAACCACGCCCAGAGCCCTCCCCCGGTTTCCAGGTCGTTCTAAAACGTCGGTACGGAGCGCTCTCAGACACACCTGTTACCGGGGGATGGGGGGCCCGTCCCGGGGGAGCCGCAGCTGCCACCACTGCCCTCCGCCTCCTCCTCCTCCTCTGGGGGTCAAAGAGCCAGACTGGGGGGGTGGGACCCAGACCTGGTGGGTGGGACCCAGACCCGGTGGGTGGGAAGGCTCCTTTCTCCGGGATAATCACACCATTTGGTCCATTTTTTTTGCTCCTCCGCTCCTTTAGACTTTGCTGTGAGGTTTCAGAAAGCGGCCTCCAAAAATGTAATTAAGCGATTGTTTTATCCGAATGCTGGCCCCCGGCAAGATCGGTGCTCTGTCCCGTGCCGCAGTGCACTGCGCGGGGCGTGTGCTGTTAGAACTGTCCAGAACGTTTTTTTAACCTTTTTTTTTATTGAATGAGCATGAAGCTGTCCCTGCACCTGCTCAGCTGGACTGGTCATTCAGCCCTTTTTTGAATAAAGTGTGATTATGGTCCGTTGAATTCAACATGACAACTTCACTGGAATCTTAAAATAATTAAAATAAATAATTTAATGGCTGCGGTGCAGAGGAACCGTATGGGGGGAGAGGGGTTAGGAGGATTCTAAGGGGCCATAAAAGAATATTAGGGTGGGTTGGAATGTGTTATCTTTTCATGGGGCTCAAAATCCCTGGCGGCCCCCATTGCGTAGGGTGGCCTTGGCACGTGTGTTTGTGTGCATGTGTAGGGGCCCCTGGGGGTACTAATCCAGCCTCGGTCCTGATGCTGGAGTCTAGCGAAGCTAGAAACAATTTGCTGTTGTGTATTCAGTTCACTGATTGATACTAAAACCCTCCCAACACCAACCTATAAAGCCTACATTAACAAACGTGGGCTAATAAAATATGTTCACAATGTTTTAATGCTGTTGTTGTTTGCCTCTAAAACAACAGCCAAACACTTAAAAGTATTTTGCTCTCAAGATAAAATGAACAAATGAACCACAAATGAACCACTGGTGCTGGAGCCGTGGTTCCTCAACAAAAACTAACCTTGCCCACATCAAACACACGTTGGGGTCCTAATCACCCGTTTGGGGGTTATTCTGCGATAATGAGTGGCTGGCTGCACATTTGCTCATCACAAGGCTATGAACGAAATAAAATAATACATTGGGTTGGAATATTGATTTCATAACTAGTATGCCCAGCGAAAGAGCTTCCGCCGAGAAAAATTGTTCCACAACAACGTAGTGAACTATTCAACCCATTTATTGTTAGTAATGTGAAATTGGACATCAGCATTCATCTCTTAAAGTCTTCTATTGTAGTTCCTATGTTGCGTCACCAGATGGCACCACTGGCTAGTAAGCATAAGCATGTAGATGGAGTGATACAAGGAATGTGAAGTATTTGCCTGCGATAACCGTCATTCCTGCTACTACAGCCGCTATCCACCAATCAGAATCCAGTATTCCACAGAGCTGAAAACAAGTGAAAAGACTGAACGATGTCGTACTGAATTGTGGTGTTTCTCACCATTTTTGTGGTCCGGTTTCTTTGGGCGGGGCTAAATCATGACCCGATGACGTAGATGGTTCACACTCAGTATGGCCCCGCCCCCTTACACTATATAAACACCAGGTCGGAATCAGAGCATTGGTGGTGAAATAAGCTGAACTAAGCTAGGCTAACAGGCTGGAGTTTGAGATAAAACGCTATTTTAGGAATAAACACCTGGAGTAAAAGACGTCTTCAAGGAGACTGTTACCTCATGCGATCCCGTGGGTGCTTCCTGGTGCCTCCGGGATGCCTCTGGGTGCCCCCCCCCCCCCCCCCCCCGCCTTGGTTACGTTAGCATTAACTGAATGCTAGCAGGCCGTGGAGCCTCGACCTGGCCTGTGGAGGAGCCAGCAGGGGGCACAAGAGAAATGGGGAGGCGCAGCCAGACAGTCCCGCAGGACGACAGCGCGCTTTGAGGTGAGCAACTAGAGGCACTGGGATCGGGACTGGGATTATTTAAACATGGAGGTTACTCCAATTTCAACATTTATAAATTATTACACGGTTAAGGCCATTGGTCTTGGTTTCAGCGTCTTCAGCAGACACGCCCACAGCGTCTCAGAACAGAGGAAGCTGCCTTTTTAAACTCTATTTTATAAACTTGCCTTTACAGGTACTTTAACATACAATTTCACACTGTGAAATCAATGTATGCTGTGTTTCCCAGCATTCCTTTTGGTGCCACCTCAAGGTTCTCTCACTGCACAGGAAAAGGGTGTTTTATTTTAGCTTATAAATAAATAAATCATTTTTTTTATTTTGATGCCCTCTTTTTCCGGACTGCAAAGGTTTTTATTTTCTAATGCTTATGGTCTGTATTGGAATGCACCAAACGTCACCAGACGAAATTCCTCGTCCCATGAAATGAATTAAAATCTATCGTAATTCTGTTGAGAAAGGAGGAAATATCGAGCGGGTAAAGATAGAATCTCAAAAGCTGTTTAAATTTACAGTAAGTTATTGCAGATTACACAGACACGCCATCTTCTTGTCACATGTAATAATATATTATATTACATATTATATGCAGATTGATCTCAATTTGTAACAAATTAAAAATCAAAACTCCGGAAACATTTAACCCTGCAATGCCGAGAAAAAAGGGAGAGAGTAGAGCTCAGTGGAAAGTTGGCCAAATTAGACCGAAAGATGACCAAATTCCCAGATCAATGAAGACATTATCCATCCGATAAACAAGTTATAGGATTGACAATAGCAAGCATTGACAATGTAAATGTAGTCTTCAAAAGAGGGCTAAAAGTGGATCTAGTACTATTAAACCCAGGGGTTTTACAGGGTTAAATCTGTCTGATATACATATGCTGTACCGAAACAGCCACATGGAGATTTGCTATCACTGTTCAGTCAGCATATCTAAGGACTAAACACTTCCACCCCCGTCATATAAAACCCCCTCAAGTTTTATAACGATTTAACCTTTTAATATGGAGGCTATTTCCAGCCTTCCACTTCAGGTAAATCCACATCTTTCCTTAAGAACACACTCCTGCAAATCAACCGAGACACTCCTAGGGGATATTTATTTTTATTTTTTATTTTTTTTGCCGCCATCAGCAAAACGTTCACAGCTTTCGCTTTCTGGGTGCTTTTAATGTTAGAAATACTCAGGGCTTTAGTTGCCACTACACAGTTGAGCAGCTGTGAGTGGATGACAGATCTGTGCTTTTTTGGGGAAATTTTGTGGTTATCAAACTGGATGGGGGTGGGGTGGGGTGAAAGTGTCCCCATTACGCACCGGTGCTTGTTTCGTTCCATAAGGAAAAGGAGTAAAATAAAAATAACCAACATCTAAAAACACACTGTTTTGGCACACCGATCAGGGGCAACGCGGCGTTGGCACCGTCAGTACCGTGCCCTGTTAGAACAACTGTTCTAACTGTTAGAACTAACAACTGTTATACCTTTCAACTGTCATAAGTTACAACTGTTATAACTTACAACTGTCATAATTTACAACTGTAATAACTTTCAACTGTTAGAACTTACAACTGTTATACCTTAAATCTCTTATACCGTACAACTGTTAGGACAAAACTGTTAGAACTTCCAAATGTTAGAAATTACAACTGTTAGAACTTACAACTGTTCAGACATTCAACTGTTATAACTTACAACTGTTAGGACATTCAACTGTTATAACTTACAACTGTAAGGGTCATACAACTGTTCAAACTTACAACTGTTTCAACATTCAACTGTTATAACTTACAACTGTTAGGACATTCAACTGTTAGAACTTACAACTGTTAGGACATACAACTGTTTGAACTTACCACTGTTTCAACATACAACTATTATACCTTACGACTGTTATAACTTACAACTGTTATAATTTACAACTGCTATACATTACAAGTGTAATAATTTACAACTGCTGTACATTAAAACTCTTATAACTTACAACTGTTAGGACATTCAACTGTTAGAACTTACAACTGTTAGGACATACAACTGTTTGAACTTACAACGGTTTCAACATACAACTGTTATACCTTACAACTGTTATAACTTACAACTGTTATAATTTACAACTACTATACATTACCACTGTTACAATTTACAACTGTTGAACATTAAAACTGTTATAACTTACAACTATTCGGAAAGTTATAACTTTCAACCGTTAGGACATACAGCTGTGCAAACTTACAACTGTTTCAACATACAACTGTTATACCTTACAACTGTTATAACTTACAACTGTTATAATTTTCAGCTGTTGTACTTTAAAACTGTCATAACTTACAACTGTTCTGACATACAACTGTTCGAACTTACAACTGTTTCAAAATACAACTGTTATACCTTACAACTGTTATAATTTACAACTGTTAGGACATACAACTGTTCGAACTTACAACTGTTTCAACATACAACTGTTATACCTTACAACTGTTATAACTTACAACTGTAATCATTTACAACTGCTATACATTAAAACTGTTATAATTTTCAACTGTTGTACATTCAAACTGTTATAACTTACAACTGTTTGGACATACAACTGTAAGATCTTACAACTGTTATAACTTACAACTGTTCCGACTTGCAACTGTTTGAACATAAAACTGTTACACTTTACAACTATTAAAACTCGCAACTGTAATGTGTAGTTAAAATGGCTTTCTTCAGAGTATGCAATTTGTGTCCCACCACAGCAAAAGCCACCATTTCTAAAATTGCCGGAAAAATGTGTTATTCAGATTCGTGTTCCTTTGTGTTTTTTTATCTCTCAACATATTTTCAATATCAAGTTTGATTTATAAATAGTAGAAAAATGTTTAACCGTGGAGTTAAATATTACCGTAAGATTACATGGGGAAATGCAGTTCTCTTACCGAGACGCTGAACAGTGCTGAACAATGGCAATCGATCGTTTCCCTCAAAGCGACAGTCCAGGTGAAGATAATTCCACCATATTCGATGTAATGTGAAGTCACAATGTGAAACGGTCCTGATAGAATTCAACCTTTAAATCGGACTACACTTACACACACAGAGAGGGGTGTCTTGGTCTCAATGGTCCGTGAAAACTTTCTTCTCCGTATCGTTAAAAACAACTTTTTTAAAAACAACATTAGTTGTGTGCTGTTGCGGTGTTCGTGATTGGCCCATTCAGCAGTATGTTAAGTAGCCATGAGGCTTTGTTTGTCCCGCCAACCCTATTTGCATTCGGGGAGCTTGCTGAATGAAGCAAGTGTGGGCGAAACTTTGAAGGTGATTATCTCAGAAACAGGGTTTGCCACACCCTTGTCATTAACAAGTCATAGCTTTAAAAATATTTGCTTGATTTGCACAAATGACACCTTGTTTTTCTGCTTGGTGTTGTTTTTCCCCCATTATTACTGAAATGATCCTTCCCATGGGCAAACAATCCCCATATAATGATTATAAAAAGGAGACATGAGGTACCGTAACAGTAATTATATATGCAGATAACAAACAACGGAGAAAAGCCGCCACCTTCTAAATAAGACAAAGGGAACACAAGTCGTCTATTAGCCCCCACGGAGTTACCAACATGGTCTCATGGGAGGGTCCAGAACCTCAGCCCAGCCCCATCACTCATCCACCTCCTTGCTAATCTTCAAGGGATTTTAATTAAGGCGCTAATTAGCAGGGACTCAAACACAATGTAATTGGTTAGTTTCTGCGTCTGGGGAACTGGGGGTAACTCTGACACACGCCGACATCTCACGGAGGGAACAGCACAGACGAGGTGTTCCAATTATCCCATTGTACCTTCCCATTCATATAGAGTTGGTCTCTGCCGTCTCTTTCCCCCATCAAAGGCGAGTGGAGAAGGCAGAAAGGAGGCAGAGACTGGGAAAACAAATCAAATTTGTCACTTCCTGGTAAGAAAAAGTAATGGTGAATTAATAATAGATGGCGCAAAGAAAAATTGGTCTAGTGCTCAATTTTCATCATCGATCAATGCCTCATTTCTACGTGTGAACACCCAATGAACATCCTACATAAAGGGAAGAAGATCTGCGAAAATAACATTTTATTCTGTCAAAACATGCAACAAATGACAGTCCGTTCGAAAGTGGACACAACACCCAGACAAATGTACCACGGCAATACTTTTTTCAATGATAGAAATAACTTGAAGAAAATAAGCACGCTGGAAACTCTGCCAACTAAAACCTCTGGCCCTCATACACATACACAAACAAAAAACAAAGAAAACAACTCATACATTTTCTCCGGCTATAGTAATTACAAAAACACTATAAATTACTAGTCCGTCATTCATGTCGGACATTTCTGATTGTTTTCTTGTCAAGGTATCACTTAACACAAAAATGTCTCAGAAGGAAGAGGACGGTCAATGTTCTCATAAACTTGCTCGGCACAACCGAGGTCTTGACTTTGCCGGCAAAACATGTTTCCTCTGAAAAAATCTACAGAAATGGATTTCCTGCTAATTGTCTGTCAAGAAGCCTGGCATGAGAGCGCTCTGCGGTTTTTTTTTTTGTTTTTTTTTTCTGATTCATACAATGAGGCCAACTGAACAAGGCCACAGCCATTTCAGCCCAAACATCATCTGAAACGAGCCAACAATGATGTTCTGGGTTACAGATACCCCAAGGTAATGTTTCCATTTTTCACAGATTATGAAAGTGCTAGTGGTCATAAGCTTTCAAGTGATGTCATACATGGGAATCTGAAAATATTTGACAAATATTTATAATGTTGTCATGGAAACTATGTCAGCTCTTCTCCTTCGTGTTATGCTTTTTGCCGCAATTTTTTTTTTTACCATGAGAAGACCCGGTGTAGTACGGCTTTATTTAAACCTTATTTTATCGAAACGGTTTGCGCATTCTGATGCGACATCACGCCGAATATGGTAGGACGATCTGGAGTCTGCATGTGTGCATCGAAGGGACCTTCAGATTGCCGTTTTCGCGCTGTTGTTCCGAGTTCAACCACGGGAGAGCCACTCCAACACTCCACGTCTCGACAATAAGTTGTGAGATTGGAGAGAAAAAACGGCGGAACCCGTCAAACTTTCATTCATGATAGATCGGAAACAAGCATGTCTGTCGACAATGATGCTTTGCTGCCTTCTGTTTAGGGAGGGGTTTCAACCGAAACTCTGGAACAACAGCCAATGAAACCAAAAGACGTAAATGCATCACCGCGCCCACACAACACCCCCAGACCGAGACGCAGGGGTGAAAACAAGCGTATTTTGGTGACAAACTATAAGTATTTTGTGAGCGCAGAGGCTGCGCTTCAGGACGCTCTGACTGACGTAGACTGGGACGTGTTCCAAGCGAGTTCAAGTGACGTCAGCGAGTTTACGGAGGTTGTAGTGAGTTTCGTGGCTACGCTCGCGGATGAAATCGTTCCCACGGTGAAAGTTCGGATATTTCCAAACCAGAAACCATGGGTTGATAAATCCATCCGCTGCGCTCTGAATGCGCGCACGGCCGCTTACAACGACGGACTTGTATCTGGTAACATGGACAATTACAAAGCGGCGTCGTACAATCTGCGGAGGGCGGTGAGGGACGCCAAACGGACGTACAGAGACACCGTGGAGCTGCAGATGGAGCGGGGGGACACAAGACGCTTGTGGGAAGGGCTGCGAACAATCACAAACTACAAGAGCAGCTCCTCCCCAGCCACGAGTGCGGACGCCTCCCTGGCCAACCAACTGAACTCCTTTTATGCGCGGTTCGAGTCTGGCAGCAGCACCGCTAGCTCGCCGGCTAATTGGAGTTACACCGCTGGGGACGAGCGCGCACTCTCAGTGTCCGTGCACGAGGTCAGGAGGGCTTTGATGCGGGTGAACACCAGGAAAGCTGCGGGCCCAGATGGCATATCTGGACGAGTACTGAAGACCTGTGCTAACCAGCTAGCTCCGGTGTTCACCACAATATTCAACATCTCCCTGGCTGAATCAGTGGTCCCATCCTGCTTCAAGAGGTCCACCGTCGTTCCTGTCCCGAAGATCGCCTCTCCAACCTGCCTGAATGACTACCGTCCGGTGGCCCTCACCTCGGTGGTCATGAAGTGTTTCGAGAGGCTGATTAAGGATTACATCTGCGCCTCCCTCCCCCGCACCTTGGACCCGTTGCAGTTCGCGTACCGGCAGAACAGATCCACGGATGACGCGGTCTCCCAGGTACTGCACACCACGCTCACGCACCTGGATGGCCAGAAGGGGGCCTATGTGAGAATGCTGTTCATTGATTATAGTTCAGCTTTCAACACCATAGTTCCCACCAGACTGGCTGTCAAGCTGATGGAGCTCGGATTGAATGGTCCGCTGTGCACCTGGATCCTGGACTTCCTCACAGGCCGCCCCCAGGTGGTCAAGGTGGGGAAGTACATGTCAAGCTCCCTCACCCTGAATACAGGATCCCCCCAGGGCTGCGTCCTCAGCCCCCTACTGTACTCCCTGTACACACATGACTGTGTGGCCAGGTCCAGCTCCAACACCATCATCAAGTTTGCTGACGACACCGTGGTCGTGGGCCTGATCACCGACTGCGATGAGAAGGCCTACCGCGAGGAGGTGGCTGACCTGTCACTCTGGTGCCAGGACAACAGCCTCCACCTTAACGTCAGCAAAACCAAGGAGCTGATTGTGGACTTTAGGCGTGGATCACAATCGAGGACGCACGCGCCCTTGTGGATTAATGGGACTTCTGTCGATAGGGTGAGCAGCTTCAGATATCTGGGAGTCCACATCACAGAGGACTTAACATGGACTGTTCATACAGACACTCTGGTGAGAAAGGCGAGGCAGCGTCTCTACCACCTCAGGCAGCTGAGGAAATTCCGGGTCTCGGTGAGGATCCTCAAGTCCTTCTACTCTGGAGCAGTGGAGAGCATCCTGACAGGCAACATCACTGCCTGGTTTGGGAACTGTACTGCCCAGGACAGGCGGGCCCTGCAGAGGGTGGTGCGTTCAGCTGAACGTACCACTGGAACAACCCTCCCCCCCTTGCTGGAGTTATACACCAGGAGGTGTAGTAGCAGAGCCCGTAGGATCATGAAGGATCCTCATCACCCCAACAACAGACTGTTTCAGCTGCTGCGGTCAGGCAAGCGCCTCCGCAGTCACGCAGCGAGAACAGAGAGACTGAGACGGAGTTTCTTCCCTCAAGCCATCAGAACTGTCAACGCTGACCTCACCAGGGGTCCTAACTGAGCCATGCACTAGGCTCCACTACCTACTGTACTGTATGTAGCATACTGTACCGCATACTGTATCACTGTTCAGGGTTGTTCGTGATGCCGTATTGCTGCGCCGTACTGTTGTATACTGTGCTGTATTATCCCAAACACTACCTCACACTATTCACATTCACATGCCACTTTAATTCACATGCCACTTTAAATGCACATATCTGTATATACATAGGCATATTCCTTCAACCTATTCCATTTTATTTCAATTTATTTTTTATTGTATTTTATTCTATATATTTTTTATCTTATTCTATAAGTATTCCACTTACTGTATTACGTTTTAGGAGTCAGTTAGTCGGTCTATTAGAAAGGAATTTTCTACTTTTTATTTTATTTTATTTTTGTACTTTTTCCTAGGACTTATTGTGTGCTATCACCGGGTGCGTTGCATTACATTTCACTGCATATATGTATGGAAGTATGTATATGTATGTGACAAATAAAAATCTTGAATCTTGAATCTTGATCTTTGAGTGGGTTCTTCAACATTTTAACTTTCGTGAAGTGAAAAAAAAAAAAAAAGACTTTTGAGTTGATTTGCGGGACTTTGCGTTTTCCGACTTGGTAAGAAAAGCGATCACCAACGAGCGATGCAGCGATTTTGAGTCAAACAATCGATCACCTGACAATGTAAACTGTGCAGACCGCTGCTCAGTCACAGCCGTGTGTCTGAATGTCAGTCATTGTTTACTGTCTTCTGATTGGTCGTGCCTGATGTAACACACACTGTACTGTAATATAATACATACTGTTAAAAGAAAGTACACTTTCAGTCCAGTCCAAAATGTAATTGCCAAATTAGAATCACAATCAGTAAGAAATATTCAGTATCACACAAAATTATATTATACAATATAAAATATTGTATAATATAATTTACTACCAATGACAATCCGGCACCTATTATGCATCTTCTTGATGAATCTTGATTTGTGTGATGTGTGTGTGTGTTTTCATATATACATTTATATATATATATATATATATATATATATATGTGTGTGTGTGTGTGACAATAACCTCTTGAATCTTGAATCTTGAAACATTAGAGTACTGAACAACATCTCCTTGTGCTCCCCTGAGAACCAGACCAAAAAAGTTATGTGCTCCCCTGTGTTTAATCCCCATTTGCATTGTGTTGTTATCTCAACTTAGCGAGTTTCTTGTCTTATCTAGTTCCTCTCCACGGCTATTTACACGGCTGTCTAAGGAGCTATGTTAGGCCTCGCAAACGATCAAAGGCAAGATAAGCCGTAGCTTAGCACATAACGCTTGGACTTTTTCAGAAATTCCTTTTTCCCACCTCGATACGCAGTTCTGTATGTGTGCCCAAAGACAAATCGAAGACACGTTAGATTAATTACAACCTGAGTATGGAGGATGTATGAAGAATAAATGGATGTAATCTGTTCGTGAATGTATAGATCTTCCATGTGGTAACCTTAGCCTTGAGAAAAATTATGTTCACCACACTTGGCAAGGACAGAGTATAGAAATATGATGGGAGGGAGAGAGAGAAAGAGAGAGAGAGAAACAGCTACATCAGCGTGTGCGCAAAATGTTTTATTGCCGATGTCTTTAGGGGAGAATTCCTCTGTGGGACCCTCTTCTATTAGCAGGGAAGCTAAGTACATGCCGAATATAACAAGCTCTAAATCAGCTACGAATGCAGCTGTAGTCCACTGGTCAGTGGTGGACCTCTGCAGACTCCGCAAATTAAGGCTCTGAAAGCAACTGATGCGATTGAATAACATGTATTTATCTTCAATCACTCCATCATTCAGGTAAATTTATGTGGAATCTTGGAAACTAGTGCTACAACTTCCAGGAGATTAAAGCATCATCTACTTCAGCGGTCAGTAAACTGGTAATTAGGAGTAGACATGCAGTGCAGTCAAGACTAGTTCCTACTTACCTCCACTAATACCGTACGGGTCCCCTTGGTGGTTACCATCCATCCTCAACTACCGCAACCAATACCATATAGGCCTCTTTAGTGGTTACCGTCCATCCTCAACTACCACCGCCAATACCATATGGGCCTCCTTGGTGGGTACCATCAATCCTCAACTACCACCGCCAATACCATATGGGCCTCCTTGGTGGTTACCATCCATCCTCAACTACCACCACCAATACCATATGGGCCTCCTTGGTGGTTACCATCCATCCTCAACTACCATCACCAATACCATATGGGCCTTCATCATCATGACACCATGGAGCTACCAACAGACCAAGACTATCAGTCGTCTCCTTCTCATCCACAGCCACTGACTTAACCAATTCAGCTGTTTCATACAAATCCTCAACTACCACTACCAATACCAGGAGGTAAACGCCAGATCAGAATGAAAAAGCCAGGGCCAGAAATCGAACTATTTGTGATTGACAAAAGGAAGCCGGTGGCAGCGCTAGATGACCCAGACAGCCGTGTAACACATACACTACTCACAAAAAGTTAGGGATATTCGGCTTTTGGGTGAAATTTCAGGATGAACCTAAAATGCACTATAACCTTTACAGGTGAACTTAATTTGACCTTCTGCAATGTCCAACTGTTCAATGTTTCAGTACTTTTTACACAACTTGCTGTTCTCTAACAAGGGGCTGAACGGCAAAATTCACAACAGGTGTTTGATCCATGAACCGACCAATACATTTCTTGGTTCAATTAGAATTGGTATTTAAACAGTCCTCTTCATCATGCTGTTCACATTTTGACATCATGAGACCAAGACGACACCTAACATCTGATCAACAGTACCTCGCCATAGCGAGGCTTCAAAAAGGATGTTCTCAGAGGGAAGTGGCCACTGAGCTTAGAGTGTCACAGAGTGTCATCAGCAGGTTGCAACAGAGATACAGAGACTGGAAGAGTCACAGAAAGGCATAGAAGTGGACGTCCTTTGGCCACATCCCACACTGATGAGCGCTTCATTGTGAACAGTGCCCTGCGGAACCAGATGACAAACGCCACTCAACTCCAGGCACATTTAAGGGAGGTGAGAGGCAACCAAGTGTCACGTCAGACCATTCAAAACCGTTAACATAAGCGTGGTCTGCGTGCTAGACGACCTGCAAGGGTACCTGACCACACCACCAGGCACAGCCATCATCGTCTTGCACGGGCCAGGAAGCATTTACGCTGGACGAGGGACCAGTGGCCTCAGTGCTGTTCTCTGATGAAAGTCGATTCACGTTGAGCAGAAATGATGGCCGCCAACCATGTTGGAGACGTCAAGGAGACCGCTATGCATCAGCCACTGTTGTCACCAGACGAGCCTTTGGTGGTGGTGGTGTTACAGTGTGGGCAGGTGTGTCTGGTCAATGCAGAACTGCCCTACACTTTGTGAATGGTACAGTGACAAGCCCATACTACCTGAATGACATCATTCATCCAGTCATTGTGCCCCTGCATGAACAACACAGGCCTCATTCATTTTCATGGACGACAATGCTCCAGCTCATGGAGGTGGCATCATTAGGGAACGGCTGCTGGAGACTGGGCTACCTCAAATGGAGTGGCCTGCACTTTCTCCAGAAATGAATCCCATAGAAAACCTATAGTATCAGCTGAGTGGCCATGTAGAGGCTCTTAAATCTTTACCCCAGAACCTCAATGACCTGAGGGCCGCCCTTCATAAGTGTGGGGGGCCAGGCCTCAGCAGACAATAAGTCGACTTGTGAACAGCATGAGACGTCGTTGTCAAGCTGTAATTGATGCTCAAGGGCACATGACAAGTTATTGAGACATTGACATTTTTTGTTGTGGTAAACCCACCACTGTTGTTGATTTTTGTTTCAATCCATTGTTTGAGATGAGGAAATCACCATCGTTCCATAAGGAAACGCAGTAAAATAAAATAACCTACTTCTAAAATAAGAGCACACGCCTCCAAACTTGTGCTCTTATGCAATATAAGATTAGATCATATAAGATAAATGACTGAAATAATAATAATAATAATAATAATAATAATAATAATAACACAAATAACAGTAATATTATTAATAATAATATTTATAATAATTAAATAAAACATACAAATGTACAAATCTGTCCTCAAGGCTAACATGGAGTACAGCTGTACTAGTAGTAGTGGTGAGCCCTATAAGGGGAAATGAGAAAGAATAACATTTCTGCACTGCTTCCCAGACTGCTTCACTTTTTTTTTGTTGCGAGAAACAAATCGCTTTTAAGACGTGTGTTGCTTTTTTTCCACGCTCTGCAAAACAAATGTGGGGTGCAGCTGGTGGCGTGATGAAGACAGATCCACAATAGACGCCCTGTCAAAAAACACTGTCTCGACCTTTTTTGCAGCTTCCTGCGTCCCTGGTCCCATGACTCCACTCAGACTGTAGTTAAACTCAGTAAAACATCAGTACTTGTGCACTCCTATATTTTTCTCATGACATGAATTGTAAATACAGAGGTCTATTTTTTTATTGTTAATTGTTTAGGATTATTGTCTATTGACATTTTTTCCTGTATTGTTTCATAATTATCTTTGTTTTATTTGTGTTTCATGTTGTTGTTTTTTTTTAATTTTTGTTATTATTTGTGTTGTTTTATTTTCATAGTTTTTTGTGAATTTTTATTGTACAGTATATTGCCATTCTTTCTATTTTTTCCCTCCATTATTACTTTACTATTATTGCCGATGCTTTAACACCGCACAACAGTTCGGATAGGGAGAATTTTACCATTTCAATATCTACACGGTTTATATGGTCATGTAAAAGTGGTTTATCTGACCAAATTTCAGTTTTCATAATGTTTACATGCTTTACTTTATGTTTAGTACTGTGCAAATATCCAAACATTTTTACATGAAGCATCACCAAAATTAAATGAATTCTCTCTCAAATTACTCTGACATTTGGCTTTGACAATGACATTTTCGTAAACATGTACATACTGTATGCTATTTGTATTTATGTATGCATGCATGTATTTAAAAAAAAAGTAGCTTATTAATTTGTTTATGTATTTACTAATGTATTAATACATTTTTTATGATTTTCAAAAGTATACATTTTCTTATTTATGTATTTACTTTTGTATTTATTTATTCATGTATTCATCTATTATTAATAAAGGGTTGCTATATCTTATCTTTATTTTCGATTCTTTCTTGGTAACCCAGCTGCTCTGCTGCTGCACAGACATTCAAGTCCCTTTCCACCTGGGAGTAATGCTTTGAACTCACTGACTGCTCACAGTGTACACAACCCTTTAGCCAATGCATTAAAAATAATTAAACCGAACCAACGGCTCTACAGCTTCCGGCACTGCATGGCTACGCCCGTTATTAAAAAGGAAACCAAAAAAAAGAGAAAATCTTGAAATTGTGGAAACTGCTTTGGTGAATTATTTGCACTGAGTACAGAAGCTGCCTTTGTCCTGAGTGACCACGGGGGAAATAGGTTTGGGGTTTTAACGTTCTGGAATTACGTGTTACGGCAACGGCCAAATTCATTAGACGGAGAAGTAGGCGTTGGATAGTGAGCCCTTATAATAAACAAATAAGATGAGTGGACACTTTATCCATCACCAGCGGGGTGGGGGGTTAATAATGGAAATGGATTGTACCTGACTCCCCATACGCACTCGCTGCCCCAAACCAGAGCCGTAGATATTCATACAAGTAATTTATTAGCAATGCAGCAATACTGCACCGTACTGTTCGGACTGCAGACAAACTGACACCTGCACATATCGGGCTCGACTGGCCACCGGTTAGAGCAGCACCACGTCACGTTAACTTGTGGAGACGGAGGCGGAAATATTTATTGACGTGGTATTATTTCAATGTAAAAATTGTGCTGTGGCAGAAAAGGGTAGCTGTTACTGCTCAACTTTGAAAAACTAGGACATAATTGAACCCATTTCTCATAGCGTCGCCTGAATCCACTGAATCCAGTGAATCCACTGAATCCCGGTCCCATTTTTTTCCCACCTTCACCCACTCACTCCATTGTGTGGAACCAATTTGTTGCTCAGGTGCCAAAGACGTCGTCTGCTCTCATCCGGAGGGCGCAGCGCCGGCTCAAGGGCGTTCGACCCCAGAGCATTTACATCATGTTCACTTGGTTACCACGACCACCACCAACAAAGAGAGAGCGAGAGAGAGAGAGAGAGAGAGGGAGAGAGAGAGAGATCTATCGATCTATCTATCTATCTATCTATCTATCTATCTATCTATCTATCTATCCGTCTATCTATGTTTTACTTCTGAGATACAACAAAGCTCATGCAACTTGCATGGATGTCAGTGTCGTTCTCGGGGCTCGTTTTAGACAGGGCACCCATCAGGGAGAGTACCTTACTGTGGTGTCCTTCCTAAAACAGAGTGCCTTGTTCCCGGAGCATGACGGCTCACTGTTTTGTGTCCCGGGAGACGCAGACAGTAGACGGGAGTTTCAGGATGACAGGCCTCTACCAGAATATGTACATTATGATTTATTTAGTAAATATGTCAGGCGCTATTTTTGGAGGTAAAGACACGCTCCCTTTCAAGGTCCTGACATCATCGCCTTGGATCTGAGGAGATGGTTTGGACTTTGGATGGCGGCCGGTGAAATGTGGCCTCTGCATTTGATCCATCCTGGCTTGTCCTTCCTCCAGGGGGGCCGCCAGGAGCAGTGGGCAGCATTCGTCGACGCCCGGGGACCTGGCACCGAGTTCCATCGCTGGTCAGACCATGGTGGTGTGCATGTTTTTGGTGGGGGTCCTTACTGACGGTGGAGGAAACCCCATGTGAGCACGGGGAGAACATGCAAACTCCACACAGAAAGGCTCCTAATTGGGAGATTACGGTGCCAACAGCGCCCCAGGCGGGAATCGAACCCAGGACCTTCTTGCTGCGAGGCAGCAGTGCATCCGTTATTCACACGCAGGGAGGGCGCGGCCCCAAGGAGTCCAGGATAGCATCCACGTCCAACTACCAAGCGCTCGGAAAAAGGTTCAGCGACATCAAAAAGTCGTACTTTTGGATCGGTGGTCATGGAGAGCGTTTGAATCGAAACTGATTTCCACTTTTGGGGTGGGGTCCATATTTCCATGGGCCTCGGCTGTAGCGACGAAAGGTTCGACTCCTTTTTTTTGAGAGTCGGTTCCTGTCGAGTCGGGAAAACATTTTCCGACTCTCTATTCATGGTTCAGCCGGTGTCATGCACGGTGAGCGAGAGAATGAGAGAGAGCCAGAAGAGTCTGCTTGGCTCTGAGCTGTGAATGGAATCCTCATCAGCAGCATTCATTTTGGATGAATACAACGTTTAAATCACATTCAATATGAATTACGCAAGATGACTGGGGATGACTGCCCGCTGTTCCAGCAGTCAGTCATCCTGAACCCAATAGTCCAAAAAATGTCGGGTAAGAGCTGGTTAAGTTTATGTATAATGTTATAGATGGTTAAGTTTAGTTATAATGTTATAGATGGTTAAGTTTAAGTATAATGTTATCGATGGTTCAGTTTAGGTATAATGTTATAGATGGTTAAGTTTAGGTATACGCTTAGAGATGGTTAGGATAAGTCGTAAGTAATGGGCCACCGTCTGTGTGTGAGTTGAAGATTCGCTCTTTTGTCAGTGACTCCAGATTGCTGAATCATTTAAAAGGTTTGTTCTCTAGGAACGGATCGAGTCGTGCTTCACTACTTGGTTGAAGGACAAGCTGCTAGTAATCGCGATTAATACTCCGTTACATACCTTTCTGTTGATACATAATTTTCCATGAAAACATTACAATTTATGGAACACAATTGGTCGAAACATATGCAAATTTAACAGAAAATATTCAAGGGGTCTAAGTAAGTTAACAAACTGAAGGGCAGACGGTGAATGTACCGCAGTATCATCAAGGAATTTGCACCGATAAAGGAAAAGATGGAGTTCCTTGAACCGTATTATCACGCAGTTGAGCTGTTTATTGATACATCTGTTGGACTAATGGAAGGTTGTATATAAATGATAAATGACATGTGATAAAGACTTCACTCCCTTTGAGTAAGTGGTTTTATGCATGAAAGATTATATGTACAGGATGGCAGCACAATAGGAGCATTTTGATATTTTGCCGGCGGCCAGTTAATAGACTTGGACTGCTACCCATCTTCTGGTTTCTTACACAACCATGGACCTTTATCATTATTATAATAATAATATATTATTATTATTATTATTATTATTATTATTATTATTATTATTATTATTATTATTATTATTATTATTATTATTATTATTATTATTATTATTATTATTATCATCACTAATTTACTGCAATCGTATCCTAGTTATTGTTATCATATATATATACTGTATATACCAGGGATTCTGTCTCACTCAATACGGTTACCTATTACATGTTAATATGTTACATCATATCATGAATCTAAAGTATGAATAAAAAAATATTTACTGTATAGGTAAATATAATAAAAAATGATTATAGCTGCAGGCAGCAATACGTGGGGTCCAGGGTCGTCGGCCCTTTGTTAAATTCCAATGGAGGTGTGTGCTTGGCTCTCTGTTCCGGTGTGTTTTGTGACTACAGAAGGTCATTCCATCCAGCCATGTTACAGTGTTATTTCATGGTCGGGGTGGTGTTTGCGGCTGTGGATGTGTTTCCTACACCGCAACTAACCGCTCTAGAATGTCTATAAATTCTGAGAGTGATGTTATTTATTTTGAAGAAATTCCTCTGGTGCGTGGCAGTTGTCCTCAGAAGCGTTTATATATTTATGATGTTTAATAAGCTGCGCTTTGTTTTATTCAATTTTGTCCTGGTAATGCTTTAACTTATTTTCTCACATTAACATAATAAATGTTAATAGTTGTAATATGATGACTGTCACTTTGTAACTTTGTAGGGTTAAGAGTTTGTATCTTCTGTTCCTTTAGTTATAGTCCAATCGGGACTATTGTTTGGATTGTTGACTAATCGCTCGACTGCAGTGTTACGGATCTGTGTACTCCGTCAAATTTCGCGCGCAAGGATTTCTCCGTCGCGCCGTACATCTATGCGTGGTGGTGCCATCTTGCTGAGCTTGCGATTGTTGATCACAAATTTCTCCCACAATACTGAAACCGATCTGGATGAAACTCGAATGACGCCGCGTTGGAAGTGCCCCGAATGCACATCTTATCCGCATCGTCGTCGGGTTCGTCAGATCCAGGACATCCATAGAGTTGCGGCATCAGTTACATCTGCATGTGCCGCCATCTTGGTGAGGTCCCTAACGCTAGTCTGCAATGCTATCGCGTGGCCTGTGTGAGGCATCATTTGTGTTGAAAAATAGTTTTTTACTAAATGAATCCACAATATTGGACCGATCTGGATCAAACTTGGACGACGGTGTGGTGGACCAAGCTGGCGTGCTCAAGCCCCCGCTGCAGACAGGTGGCGCAGGCTCCCATCCTGGGGCCGCTCAGGTGCTGGGGATCGGGTGAATCAAGGGAGGACCTCCCCTGATCCGTCCGATGCCAGACCAGGATGTGATTTATTCTCCGCAGTTGGAGGACGGTTGCATGGCAGAGACGCCGCCCCGAACCTAACCCGCACTGACAGCAATGAAGCCCTGAACTTATACGTGCAGTATCTATGGAACCCCTGTGGTCTGTTGTTTTGCCAGCGAGGCTTTTATTTTTCCTTTTGGCCCACATGCCACAGCTGAAATAAAATACATGCCAAACAGCGCTGTTTCTGCCTCCGCCTGCCTCCCCCCCTCTCTTTTCCTGGCCCTGGGCCGAAAACCCACCACTACAGACGACGGCAGTAGACCCATGACATCCACAGACTACTGACGTGACAGTAACTTCCGGGCTGGACCCCGAAAAATTGGATCAGTGGTGGTTTACTGTAATAAACTATAAAAATAAGTATGGATTATGAATTACTAATTCAGACACCTCATCCAGATACCCTCACACGTCTTCTGCATTATTCCCTTTGGGAGACCTCCTACTACTTCCTGTCAGGCTTGCGTGCGGCTGCCTGGCCGTAGAAACCCAGTTTCAGAGGCTCAGGATGCGCGGTCCTTGTGGCTGCGCCTGGCGGTGGAGATGTCGTCCCTGCGAGAAGTTTCCGCTTCGCGATAACGGACCCTCGGGTGGACCGGGGCGGGCCCAGCGGTGGTAGAAACGTGGGTGCTGCCCGGTTGGCAGGGCAGCATCCTACGACCAAGTGTCAGTGACCGTTTCTCCCTCCAGGCAAAGGAAACACTTTGTTTCAGCATCTTTTCTACCTTCATTGGATTGCGGAGATCTGCTCCTCATGAATGCACCTGTCCGGTGCCTAAAGAAGATGGGACCTGCATACCGCTGTGCTTTACGTTTTATTACTGGCTGTAGCAACCTGGTACACCACTGTCCTCTGTATGCTGCTGCTAAGTGACCGTTTCTGCATGTCCGCAGACTTTTGCATTGCTTGGCTCCATTACATAAATCTCTCCTCGGGCTGTTTCCTCCTTATCTGTGCATGTACACGTGTAAAAACCAAAAGGAAAATGGCCATGCGCTCTCACCATATTCTGCAGATGTTGGTCCCCAGACTTAGAACAGAATTTGGCAAATAAAGAGCTTTTAAAAATGCTGCCCCTGCTTCCTGGAATAATGCCTGGAAGGACCTGAAATTCTCTGAACTAGTTACTACAGGGGAATTTGGTCAGTTTTACAGGATTGTGAAAATGGTACTCTTCAATGGGATTGCTGCGACGTTTCCACTGAAATCGCATTGGAAAACTGTACCCGTTTCTGCCTCATGACTGGACCTTTGTCCTTGACCTTGTATCCAACACAAACTGAAGGCAGCGCCCTGAGTTGTTCTCGGGGGGGAATTTGATGCAATGAGTTGTGTCTGGCAGCAAAATCCAAGCTGCGCCCACGTGCAAAGTGTGAATGTTTGCGATTTATGATGATTATGATTTATGCCGGTGATGGACGAGCACATTAGGAGCAGCAGGTTTTCTCCAAACGATGCCCTCTCCCTCTACCCCTCCCTGCTCCTCTCACAGTAGGAGGCCGTATGGTGAATAATAAATGATTTTTTGTCAAATACAAAATAATTTGGCGACAGTTTGGAGGTTGCATTAGGACGCGTACATGCTCTGTTACTCTTTGGGATTTGCTAAAAAAAAAAATACAATTGTGAGACATGAGTCATCGAATATGTTCTAATATGCGATTCTGACTCACACTGTGTCAGAACTCACAGAAGAAACATAATCATAGCTAAAACACACACAAAGGTTTATGTTTTATATATACTTATGATAAATATAATGCACACATATTGCACAGTATATTTACAGATTTTATGTATGAATTACACAATATCCTATTTTTGACAGAGCGTTACTTTTTGATACAGATGGTTATTGTTATTTTTTGGCTCATTGCATGTAGCCATTTTTTGAAATTTTATTCTTATTAACTTATTATTATAACAATATATTTATATTTATTTTATTATTTTCAATTGCCTATTTGTTTTCATCTATCCATCTATCCATCTATCTTTCTATCTATCTATCTATCTATCTATCTATCCATCTATCCATCTATCTTTCTATCTATCTATCTATCTATCTATCTATCTATCTATCTATCTATCTATCCATCTATCCATCTATCTTTCTATCTATCTATCTATCTATCTATCTATCCATCTATCCATCTATCTTTCTATCTATCTATCTATCTATCTATCTATCTATCTATCTATCTATCTATCTATCTATCCATCTATCCATCTATCTATCTATCTATCTATCTATCTATCTATCTATCTATCTATCTATCTATCTATCTATCCATCTGTCTATCTATCTATCTGTCTGTCTGTCTGTCTGTCTGTCTATCTATCTATCTATCTATCTATCTATCTATCTATCTATCTATCTATCTATCTATCTATGTATCTATCTACCTTTTTGGCTTAGATACGTGAGATACAGCCAACCATATTCTGTATATGTATGTGCGTGTCTATGTGTGTGTATATATATATATATATATATATATAAAATATTGTTTTTGCTGTCTTTTTTATTTAAGTCTGTCTCTTCTTTATAAAATATTAGATCTATTTATATATACTGCAGTTTCTCACTTTCTGATTTTCTATTTATTGATTTGATCTTTTGAGGAATATGTTACTATTGTGCATATTGTAGTTGTAAATTATTAATTGTAAATCAAAAAAATTTTTTTTGACCTTTTTGATATCCGCATTTTATTATTGAATGCATTTAATTCTTTTTTTCCTTTCAGGACACATGACTTCAGTACTCTCAGCAAACATGATGCTAGTATCGTAGCTACAGTGCCAAAGCCTGGCCTAGATTTTAAATGGAGCACATTATGTACAGTATATTCTGTGTATCTGGTCTTTAGATTGAGACTCTTTCATTTCACGCTATTTGACGATGTGACCGTGTACAACAATGCTCCAATGAATAATAAAACAGATTCTCATGCTGATATTCCATGTGAAGCACATCCAGCCGTCCATGTGTTGATATGAAGTTTCCTCATTGTGGATCACTGCACATTTCCACGCTACCCACCGGGGGTTAAAGGCCTCCCTCACTGCGCTTTGATGGAACTTGCTGATGGAGGTGAAGAACTTTAGATTATTCAGTTTCCTCTGGTGGCTCAGGCTTTCAAACTCTGACCTTTACATCACAAAGTTGTTATATTTTTTAAACCTTTATACTGTTCAGACATACCGCAAACTGATCATGCTTTCAAAACGGGTGAATTAAAAAAAAGGAATAATTGATATATATATATATATATATATATATATAAATATATACATATATTTATACACACATATATATATATATATATACATAATTTATTTATTTATTTATTTAAAATTTTTTTTTTTAATAAATATCATATTATAGGAATGAATAAAATAAGAAAAATAAACAGGTGATTTACTATATCAGTATGACAGTGGTTCAACATCATTAAATAGCATAAATAAGTTATATTTTAATATTATAAAATAAAAAATAAGAAAATAAAAGAACTTTAAATATAAACAATAATACTGATAATGATCCAGTTTAGTCACGTTAGATATGTAGTACAGGTTTCAGAGGTTCAGAGTTTCCTGAATCTTCACTCTGTGATTATATGCGGGGACATTTGGAGCGAACCGAGGGACTCTCTCCTACCGCGGATTCTTTCTTAAATCGCTCTCCTTTTGCTGGGATGGCTGCCGCACCCGGCTTGGGTTGGAAGGAGTGCGAGCTCCAATTCAAATTGGTGTTTTAGGAAGAACTTCCACGTCAGCTCCGGGGGATTGGCTGTTTGTTTCACATGGTTGTTTCTGTGCTCTGTAACATTGGATGTTCATGTCATATGAATTTACGGAGATTTACGAAGGTAGTCAATTTATGTAATTTTAGCGTTAATTTTTTTTCCTTGGATTATATTTTCCTTAAGTTATGTTTCCATGAAATATGAAAACAATGTGGTTTTTCTGTAAGTAATTATCATTGCATGGCTTCTATTCTACCGACAACTCGCTGGATCTTGAACGCATCACTCAGTTGCACATTCACACACATTGTCACAAGTTCATGTGGACTAATGTCTTGCCTTCTTATTCATTAATCTGGCAAAGCAATTGTGACCAAAGAGCTAAAATACCAATACCAGACATCTACCAATCAACATATCACGAAGGTACATAAATAAACACGTAAACACAGTTTCTAATGTCAAATCACTACAGAGCAACAAAATCTACTCCGCACACTAGACACGGTCCAATAGACATTCTGAATCAGAACCTCCACAACTATAGTAAATAGTATGTTGACGTCATAAGGCGTCTTACTCCAAATCTCATCTGGTTCATTTTGTTTACGAATAGTGGTGAGTCAGTCGAGCACGGCCAGCTGAATATTTGGGATCAAATCTGATCAGTTTTTCATTGATTTCTGCTTCGTACGTAGGTTGTTTGGAAGACATTGAAACCACGAGATGCTTGTGACCAGTTTAAACGACACCTCAACCGTGCTCATAGCTCCCGTCGTTGTGATCCAGATCGCTTTAGCCGGGTTGGAGATATTTTGGTGTGAGAGGCATCGGACCATGTCCTCTCACCACTCAGGGTGGTGTGACTCTGTCAGGTCACACTGAGAAAAACCTGTCGCGATCGAGGGACGCTCCCAGTCCGCCGGGTCCACTGCGAGGTCAGGATCGAGGGACGCTGTTTCCTTTAACGTACACGTAATGTTTTTTTAAGTAAATTATGTATAAATAAAGACATGTTTACTTTCCATGGAGTTTCTTATTTTCCATGTGTTTTCCACAGGAGCACTTCTTGCGCTCTTGTGTTCGACTTATCACCACGCACGTCCCTCAAGAATGGTGTTTTAAAAATCACGATCGTTCCTGGATCATGCAGTGTGCACACAAAATCAAGGGAAGGGTCCTCCAAAGGTTTTGCAAACTTCCTGCAGTGCTAAAAGGCCTTCTGTGACAGATCATACCTTGTAACTGTAACTTTCAGGGTTTTGTGAAACGCAAGTTACAGTTATCCGAGTTTCCTATAAACGCAGCACCGGCTCAAATTGTCCGTCTCCGTGTCGCAATGGGCGGAATGGGAAAGACTTCCGAAAGACGAAGCTTGGACATGCGTATATAACTGCGGGTGATGATGTCACAAAGCGCCCTAGAGCTCAACCATATCTGTGGCACTGCCGTAGCCGAAAAAGTACCAAGAAGATTAATAATAATAAAAATCCGAGCAATAAAAAGCCCTGTGGGCTGGACCCCTAATATTAATAATGATAAGAATAATTATACATTTGTGTCGGGTGTAGCATCATCTACATTAGGCTGCTGAGAGAAATGACTTTCCATGGCAAAACCCATCAAAACTCTATCATTGGTAGAGGCTGGGAAGCGTGTAACAGTCATGCTGTAAACTGGACTCATATAAAAGAGCCGTCGGTGGCAAGACTTTACAAATAAAAACGGTCAAGCTGTTTTTATTTTCCTATGAGACAGTATTTTATTTTCTCAATTTGAAAAAAAAAAAGAAGAAACATTACATATCAGCAGTCGTAAAAGTGGTAGTAGTCGCTCACCTTTTTCTTTATATATATAGATAGATGTATAGATAGATAGATGTATGGATAGATGTATAGATAGATAGAAAGATAGATACTGTAGAAAGACCCTTTATATACTTTATTATTTTCAAACATATAATGCATATATTTATTTGTGAGGCACAAATAATGGCATAAAATACTTTCTCTTGGAGGATGATGTCTGTGAAAAAGAAACAGCTGTTTCATTGCTGAGACACCTTCATGAAAGTTTCTAAAGTGGATAATAAGCAAACCTCCTAAAGGGTCATTCTCAGTGGAAAGGTACGCTAAGCGGTGACGAAGCAGCGACTTTCTCTCAATCCACCAGTAAACAGCACGCCCAAAGGGCACTGTTACACAAAATGTCATCTCCATAAATGTCTGGGCTCCCCTCTGAGAAGCAGCTGTTAATAATTCAAACATTTGAGAAAGAAGGAGCGTGAGCTTTTTGGAAATTAAAATGGATGTGATGAGAAAAAATGTATAAATAAAGAAAACACAGCAAATACAGTATGTACCCTGCAAAAAGCCTTCTCTTATGAGTGAAGGAAGGAAGAACATATTTAAAATGGGGGAGGGGTGTAGTAGAAAAATAATTGAGATCTGAATCATTCGGATGTGGACCACTGAAAGATGTTGAATTATCATCCTCAAGCTGGAGATGAGGGTGGGTGCTCGTTGGGAAAGAATTTCGAAAAATGCGAAGAAATCTGGAAGATTTAGAAAGACGTAGGGACACACTAAACGTACTAATCTACGCAAATAATCCCCCCTTGTAAACGTTTTGAACCGGTGGGTGGCGCTAAGACACACTTGCGGGCTGTAGTGCTGACGTGATGGCGTTTGGAAAGTAACGATAATGACCCCAATTGATGTCTTTCATAGGAGAACAGTCATATATTCCGTTTATGGCTCTGAGTAAACCCCAGTAGTAGCGTGCAGTACGTCTTCAAATGCCCAAGTGCCATTAACATTTTTCAAAAATGGCACGAAAACGAAAGCGATGAAATCATTACAACTTGAATTATAGGAATATATGCAGTGCCCTTTAGGTTATCAATTCATCGCGGAGCTGCTCTGGCATCTCCACCAATGGGATGCCTTGGAGGAAAACTCTCGTATTTTTTCAAACAAAACCTTATTTATCGATCATTGGGAGTTGAGGGTCAGCCAATTACAATCACAACAATTGGAAATACTGGATCAATATTAAAGATCATTAGGTGAGGTGAGATGAGGTGAGGCTTTGGTTTAAATAAATAGCAGAGAGAGATTTCCTTTCAGCCCGCCCTTTGCCTGTACACAGCACAGATCGGGCTCTTTGTCGGCTCCAAAGGCGCCGCTGCTTATAGGCGTACAGTATAACTTCAGTCGATACGTTCCGTTCTGTTTCCCGTAAGCTCTGCAGTTAAAGGCTACGGCAACGTAACGCAGGAGCCCCAGCCAAACCGCCGCCGGCGGGATGGCGTTCCTCACCACCGCGCGGGAAAGATGAAAGGTGAAGGTGGCCGGGTGCCGAGCCTGTCCATCTCCTGCTATCAAAGGCGTCCCGTCGCCTCCGGTCGAGCCTTCCCTAATTACGGGGAGGGACCCGCTGAGCCGAAACGTCAGTGCGAAGGCGGCGCGCATCACGGTGGCTCACGTGCGGCAGCCTTTCTGCCATCAACCACCGCGTTGTCCGCCCGGTCGTGCCGCCCGGCGAGCGAGGAGGAAACGATCCGGCTCTTGATCGTTTAGGAGAGACGTTTAGGAGATTGCCGCGCAGATGTCCTCAATGCTCAGTCTGGCGGTTAATGGGGTTGATGTGGCCGCACCCCTTCATAGAATTTTTTTTTTAATTTTTCCCTGAAAGCGGCGCTCACAGTAACCTATCCGCCCCCCCGCGCCGGCTCGCGGGACGCTGCCTCGCGGCCGGCGGACCGGACGTCGCTCCGGGGCCAAAGAGGTTGATGTGCACCTGGTCTCTCACTCCAGAGCTCGTGTCAGACACCGACAGTGGAGGGTTTTTCATTTTAATTTTCTCCTCCCCCGTCTCAAAAGGAGGAGGAGGGGGATGGAATAAAAAGCCTTCCAGCCCGATTCTCGTTGACCTGAAAGAAATGTAAATGTTCTTTGGCACGGAGGATGGATTCAGGGTGCCACGCTGCCAAACACTGGCTACTATAGCGGGATAACTTGTCTGTGTGGACAGGATGCATGGATCACCGACTCGCTTGGCCAAAGCCCCACGGTACCTGACCCATACTCGACACCTTCATCCGCCCAACACCCACCGACCGCTGAAATCGACCTGGACTTGTTGGACGGCCAGTAATTGATTCATCTTCACCAGCCGACGTGCAATCAGGACTGTCACCTTCTCCCGTCCGAGGAGAGAGGAGGCTTGCCCCGGGGAGAGATAACCAGAGTGTTCCGCCCAGCGGCAAATAAATCCGCCGAGGGATCACACCTGTCCGGCGAGGGATCTCACTCCACCTTGTCGGTTTATATAAAAGCACAGTATCGGAGAACTGGGAGGACTGTGTTTAGTTCCAGAAGGTGAGAGCCCATCCTCGGGAACGTGACCCCGCCGACCGAGCCTCGTCCGTGTGGCCGGCAACATGATCGGGGTGAATTAGGATCAACTCTGAAACAATAACAACGTGGTATCGCTTAATACTGTCCAGATCCATCCGAGGAGTTATAACCATCTGGTCGACAGTCCAGAGTAATACCCCACAGAACTAAAAGAGTGGGAGCTCTGGAAAGGCTAATATTTTCTTGGCTTTCGAGGTATTTTACTGCTTTCTAAACACTTGTTCATTTTTTATTCAACCACCCAAGTGGCATTTTATTGATCCCTGGCATTTGCTTAGTTCTGACCCACCTGCTACTCATTTTCTCTATTTTACACTGTTTATTCTGTGTTTTATTGACTTACTATGTTTATTTATTATTTTAAAAAATGATGTCTTAGTTGTGTTGACAATAAAGACATAAATTTGAATCTATGTTTGAGAGAGGCTTTGGTGATAAGACGTTTACTTGGCGCAATGGCCCTCCCCTCAACACGTGAATAGTAGATCCCCGTTTGGTACGTTTGAGGTTGAGGTTGTTAACTCTGCTCCAGCCTACAGCGACTGGTGGCGGACTCCAACAGGAAGGGAGGGAGTCGTTAAGGTGAGAGGGAGACCCTCATTAATCTGTAGCCTTCGCTCCACCCTCAACAGAAGAAATGCCCTAAGCTGGAGACCAGGGACCTTTCGCTCGGGCCCCGGCTCTGATGGAACACGTTTACTTTGCAGAATCCTCCTCATCCGCCACTTGTGTCGTGGAGTTTTTTGCTGGGATACACTGACAGACAGAGAGGGAAGCTACAAGCTTATCGGGGTTATTGTTGTTTGTACACTGCTCTAGCCAACGACAACAACTGGTGTAGCACCATTAGAGAGAGCCCTTCATCCTTCCCTGCTGGACGCTCTCTGCCGAGAGGAAGTAGCCAGGTGTGACAAGCCCCCCCACAGTGATAACAGGTATCATAGGGAGCGGTCAATGCTCTGTTGTTTCGAAAAAAAAAAAGGGACTGCCCATTCCCATTCCCTGAGGACTCGAGCAGGAAATAGCCAGCCAGGGAGTCATTAAGGGGAGGCTTGACCATGATTACAGCCTTCACTCTACCCTTGACAGTAAAAATCCCAGAAGCTGGTGACCAGGGGCCGCTGCTGTCGACAACGTCAAAGAACCTCGTACGCCTCCGGGTGACATGACGGGTTACTCCCATCCATTCAACCCGCCTGAAAACAGGTGTTCCCGGTGCCCTGGGGGTGGCTGGAGAAAAGCAATTGTCACTCTGTCAGGGGCTTCGCTCATGACGAATGGAAAACCTTTACGGGGTACCTGCAGGTGTCAGAAGGATCAATTTAATACTTTTTTAAGACCTTTCAAGACAGTTTTTTTAATCACATTCAAGACAGACTTTTTTGGACAAATAATCTATTAAGCCAAGTCCTCTCTATTTGGTACACGGCAGAGGTTTGTAGACAGGGTAGGTTATGAAGTGGAAGATTCTATGAATTGGTATTAGAACAATTTCATGTAGTGAGGATTTAGATTGACTTTTAAGGCCTAATAATTCAATGGAATTTGTAATTAAATTTAAGTCATTTTAAGAATTTTTAAGGAACTCTTAGACACCCTGCTTGATTTATTGCTGGGGTCATGGAGGCTAGATACATTATACATTATCATTGCATGTTGGCTATTGTATCAGGGCAATGAGTGCCCTGGTTCTCCTCCTCCTCCATCTGCTCGACCCATCTGGCCATACACACCCCTACTGCAGGAAGTGGTATAGCGTCGTCGACCCCTGACGCTCAAAACTGGTAGCCATGCGGGAGGGGGGCAGCTGCAAGACGTCGTCCTAAGTGAGAAAGTTCTCACTGTGCTGCATAATTTAGGATCTTCTGAATAAAAAAGGGGATCCAAGCGACGGGCAGTGGGGAGCAGGAAGCAGGAGATGGGACTTAAGGCGTCCTGCCGGCGGAGACGGCCTGAGTAGCCTCAACCTTGACTGGCACATGGATTTGGCTTTTCAGCCCTTCTGTGAGAGCTTTCAAGGGTGTGTGAAAAATATAACTATTTGACTTTTTCCAAACTTGGCCAATTCGAATATGAATTTTACAATACTGATGTGTTGATATCTGATGTTTTTACCGCAGGGAAGTCATCATTGGAATGGGACATTCCTCGATCTCAGGAAAAAGAGCGAGAGGTGAAACCCCCGCAGTCCTTAAAGACTGTGCTAATCACCTCAATCTCCTACAGCTGCGTCCCCTGCCGCTTTGTCAGTGCTGGCTCTCCCCACCTGCAGATGGCGCCACAACCACTCCCCTTCACCACAGTGACTTTAACGCTTAAGACTTCATATACTGAATTGAAAAAAAAGAAGGGACCACACCCTACATCCTTGAACACAAAACAAAACTAAACAAAGTCGAGTGAAATCATTTGCTGGAATGTCCTTCGCGGAAATGTTTGTCCCCTTCCTTTGTTCCTGTTAGCGCCACATTACATCCCAGCTTATCTGTACTGTTTGCGGTCTGATCTTTCTTCCCTATCGGCAAACCTCAATCGACCTCACGTTGCTTACCGGCAGCAGCCGAACTGACAGGCAGCGAAAAAAAAGGCAAGAACCGGAAGAAAAGCCTGAAGGTTTTAATAATACTAATTGCTTTTAGATGAATGTGGAGGTTCGGCGGGGATTCTGATGTTAAAGGACAACCTTCATCTCCGGCAGTACAAACTCACCCACCATCGCCTGTGATTACCGCCCAAAAGCGTAGACGGGCTGGAGACGCTGCTCAGGATTCTGAGGCCGTCTTTTTAGTTCCATCATCACAGTTCTGTCATTTATTCTTTAGTTTCGGTCACACATTAGGATATGCAAACATTTTGCACAGGGACATTCAAGATACCACGATTGATTATAAACTGGACTATACTGTGGACATCCATATATATACTTTATGTTACTATGAACTTTACTATACTTGTATAGTTATAGCCACTTCTGCTATCACTGCATCAACACTTTCTGTAAAGCTGCTTGGACGCCCATTGCACATTATTACTACACTGGTGCTAGATACCCTGTTTTGTAGTATACACCACATACTATATACTAAATATTACATACTATATACTTTATACCATATACTATATAATATATACTATATACCTCATACTATATACCAAATACGATACATTATATACAATACACTAGATACCATATACCATATACAATATACAACATACTTTATACTATATAGTAAATACAATACAGTATATAGTATATACTATATACTATAAACTATACGTGCTTGATAGTAATGTTGAATGATTGTGCTTGTTCTGGTCGTCAGACGGGGTGGTCAGGATGGGATGGCTTGGTGGAGGAGGAGGATGAGGATGGAGAACACAGTGTCTGCCATCGCCTGCAGTCAGTGGAGGGGGGGGGGCAGGTAGGAGATTACTAAATTCAATTTAGGGCAAAGGGGGGGGGAGGGGGCTGCGTGTCTTTTATATAGGTTGCCACAGAGTCATGTTCCACCTTGTTGTGGTCTGGTATGCACATGGAACACACATAAAACACATGCATCTATTTTGTGAAAAGCTATGATTTAAGTTATTTAAATTTGACACATTTAAAAAAATATGCAGTAATTCAACTTCAATACAATCATTTTAATTTCAATGTAAAATACACTGCACTGCCTTTGTAATGAGGTTGAATGACAATGTAATTACACGTAATGCAATGACAATGAAAATATTGCATCACAACCTTGTTTTTTAGAAACATTATTATCTGGCTAAACCCAACGTCAACGCTTCAAAACATAAGTCCCGCTTCCCGCTTAATTCCTGCTCCTGCGATGTGGAAATTACACACACGCACGCGCACACACAATGTAGATCCCAGATGTTTTTTACGCTGGGTTGCCAGTTGTGATCTCCAGTAAAACAAAACTCAAACGATCCCTGTTTGTCTTAGCTTCGGGGGGGGGGGGATGCATGACTCCAGATGCTGCTATTAATAAAAGCTCTACTCATTCCCTGTTATGGAGAGGACGTGTT
>NC_137204.1:26401757-26406757 GCF_960531495.2 Zeus faber | reverse complement strand
AACCCTACCTCACAGTGACCAGGTATTTTTAATGACATGTGTGGGAGCGCTCACGAGCCATTAATGCTGTAATGACAATAAAAAAACATCAATTTATTTTGCTAAAAGGTCTGTTTACTCCTATTTTGATGTCAGCTGCCAGTTTCTCGATGTTTATTTCACAAATGTCCTTCACCCAGTGACAATCTTTTCCACAGTAAGTGTAAATCTGATTTTAGAGACAGTTTGGGTTGAGGCTGTAATTATTTGTTCGAAATAAATACTAATTTAACGATTTTATTTAATTTTTTTATGACATAGCACGATTTTTAAAAACTAAAGAGAACATTTTTGGCTCAAACCAACATGGCTGAAAAAGTAGTATTTGATTGTGGTATTGACTTGGAATATTTAATCAGTTTTCACTTACAGTGACTGCATAATTTTTAATTAGGTGTGGGAGCCTTCACAAGCCAGTAAATATGGAATGAAAATGAAAGATGCACAAAATCCTGTTGCTAAAACAGGATTGTTGTCTCTTTCTAGTTGACACACACGCTTTATATGCATCATTTCCAATATGCAGATGTATAAATATAATAATTCAATGTTGTTCAAGTGTAAAATGCAGGTAATTGCCTTTGAAATAATACATTCTACAATGCAAAACTTGCAAATTATGCCTCAATGCAAACGATGCGGTGCTAGTTCTGTCAGACAACTCGACAGCGCCACATGCTTCCACGCCCATATTTGGGCCGACCTATTTAAGCGGCCAATGCCTCCTGCCCTTCCTGCTTTGCTGTGTTGCTGCATGTAACCTCCACCTCCCCTGCATTGGCCTGTTGGGCTCCAGCGAAGAGTAGGGATTTAAGCTCATCAATCCTGTACTTCCTCTACACCTCACACCAGGAGTGTAGAGCCCAGACGCCAAACACAAATGATGCAAAACTAATAAAGATCCTTTTAACGTCATGCTTGCTAAACCAATTTCTCATAATTCCTGTTTCCTACCCTGATGCTAAGTTTTGCCTTACATCTACGGCAAGCAGTGAAGTGATGAAAAATGTTACAGATGTTAGGCCAAGGCAAACAGTATAACTTGAAACGACTGAGCGTCGGCTGAGGTGGTCTTAAGATAGTAATTAATTTCTCAATTATGACTTCCATTAATTGACCGTAGACCTCCCTTTACCATCTCTTGTTCTGACGTACTGTAATCCTTAATCGGCAGAGCACACGCCCACGCATTTAATTCAAAGGGTAGGGATTCTCAGTGTAATATTTATTTTATGCTTTACAACCAAGTAGTACAATACTCCTAGGGGTTTATTTATACTGTATCTATAAACAGTATATACAATATACTGTACACTATACTGTATACTATACACTATGCTACATACTATACAGTGTATACTATCTGTTCTTACTTACTTTAAAGCAGCTGCCTATATTTTTAGTTAGAATAGTGCTATCCCACCTTTAATTTGTTGATAGATGTGTAAAAACTGTTTGCTGTTTTTATTGAATTTTAATTCTTATGCCTTTCCTGACTTGCACTCTTTTTTGCTGCTGTAAAATCAGAATCTCCCCGCGGGGACGGATGAAGTCTGATCTTATCTGGAGTCGAGTCAGAGATTGAAGCTTATTGAGCCTGGGGATGGAGCTAGAGTCCGGTCCAGTTGAGTAAAGTTTAGTTCCAGAGGCCTCCATCACAGAGCGGTCTCAGGTCTCAGGAGGCCTGTGCCGCTGCACAAGCTCCACCAGCTCCACCAGTTCCGCAAGATCCCCCAGCTCGACTAGCTCCACCAGCTCCACCAACACTACCAGCTCCACAAGCTCCACCAGCTCCACCAGCTCCACAAGCTCCACTAGCACTACCAGCTCCACCAGCTCCACCAGCTCCACCAGCTCCACCAGCTCCACAAGCTCCACCAGCTCCACAAGCTACCTAGAATCACAATTGTGGCGCCGCCCCATGTGAATTACGCACATTTTAGTATTTTTTGTATTTTTAGAGCTTAATGTGCGTAATTATCGGGTGTCATGACATTTCACTGCATGTATGTATGAACGTATGTATGTGTATGTGACAAATAACCTCTTGAACTTGAACTTGAAGCTCCACGAACTTCACAAGCTCCATGAGCTCCACATTACAGCTCAGAAATTAACGGCATCAGGGTTTGGCAACCTTCCTTCTACCATGGCACACTTCAATACACTATAATGAAATAATATCATGACACACCACTAACTGCAAAGGAGAAGAAGAAGAAGAAGAAGAAGAAGAAGAAGAAGAAGAAGAAGAAGAAGAAGAAGAAGGTCAATAAGAAGAAGAAGAAGAAGAAGAAGAACAAGAACAAGAACAAGAACAAGAACAAGAACAAGAACAAGAACAAGAACAAGAACAAGAACAAGAACAAGAACAAGAACAAGAAGACTATCCCGTTAACCACTAAATAGATTAAAAAAACGATGACCCGCCAAATGATTATGACCGACTAATAGTTATCCAAGACTCGCAAACGATTTGTTCCTAATTAACAAATTCTACCAGTGACTCGGGCGTCAGGAGTCCCTCAGCCAAAAAGAGCGTGTTCTGTTATTTGAAGTGGAATTTGAGACATTGTCCCGGCACAAGGCCAGCTCTCACGGCGTGGTACTGGTTGAAAACACCAGAATAGGGCAAATTCCTCCAACCATGCTGCTCAGCCGGTGGACGGGCTACGCGCTTCCTGGCCTTTTTCTTTTGGTAACGCTTCCAGAGAGGAGCAATTATTTTTGAATAAAATGCTCCGATGAATGAGTTGGGGTGGCGGACTGCGACTTGATTTTAACACCGAGAGCGGCCCCAGACCGGGTCCTGCAAAGCACAATAATCAACGGAGAATAACAGAAGAGCTGGAGGCCTGGACCCGAGTCAACGGCGTGGAGTCAGAGAAAATAAGACGCCAGACGCCCCGGTCTCTCCAACGCCCCGGTCTCTCCAATGTCCCAGTCTCTCCAACGCCCCGGTCTCTCCAACGCCCCGGTCTCTCAAACGCCCCGGTCTCTCCAACGCCCCGGTCTCTCCAATGTCCCAGTCTCTCCAACGCCCCGGTCTCTCCAACGCCCCGGTCTCTCAAACGCTCCGGTCCCTCCAACGCCCCGGTCTCTCCAACCCCCCGGTCTCTCCAACGCCCAGGTCTCTCCAACGCCCCGGTCTCCCCAACCCCCCGGTCTCTCCAACGCCCCGGTATCTCCAACTCAAAAGCCCCCCGAAATGCTTTACCAGGGCAGGACATGAAGACCTTCGACTCTGACCTTCAACAGTGGTTCTCCGGCGCCGCCCCCACCCGCCCGGGCTTCCGGCTTCGGCTCCAGAGCCCCGATGATCGGCGAGGTGGTGCCCACAACGCCCCCCCACCCCGAAAAAAAAAAATAATCCAAAATAAAAACCCAGTCACATTTTAATTATTAACCACCAACTGAACACAGAATAAAATGTTAAAAACAAACAGTCTGCTACAGGCGTTTGTAGGAGGGCTCGCAAAAAGAGAATTCATTATTTGAGTCGGAGATGATTTAGATAATGGTCCTGGAAGAGAAGAGAAAAGAAAAATCCCCAAAACACGGCCGCCCAGGTTTGAGGTTTTCCTTTTTTTTTCTTCTTTTTTTTGGGGTGAAAATATCTGTCGCAGCCGCTTCCCTCGCTTCCAAAACACTTTCTACCTAGATGAGCAATTTGGCTCCAGATGCTCCCAGAAAAAGAACTTGTTTTGGGCTGCGGAGGAGGGAAGCGGAACCACTCCGTCTTTATCTGCAGCCCTCCATCCAAACGTTGACAGCGCTCGGCTCCGAGCTGATCACTCATTCATTGGTCGCAGGAAGGCGGCCCTGAGCAGCGGCGCCGTTCGTTTTGGTGTTTTTTTTCGGAAATGGAGGTGAATTTACACCGCCGTGGGTGCCGGCGGTTTTGGGGTGACAGCGGGGCTTCATTTGCCGCTGGAACACGCCAAATGAAATGATCCGGGGCCTCCCGGATCGGGGCCGGCCGGCGCCGATTTGACGGGATCCGGCGCCTCCCTTTGTCGTCATCAAAACCTGGTCGTTCATTTTGTGTGTTGTAATATTCAATGTCATCTCCTCCCTCATCATTCGTTCATTTCGCACGGACGTTACTCGTAAATGGCTTGTTTGCCCACCTTGGGATGCGTTTTGAAATCGGATAAAGAAAAAAAAAACAAGAGGGAGGGAGACGTTAATCGCTCCCGTTTTTCCCGTGTGTCACCCTCCTCTGCCGCTGTCCTCCCGTTTTATTTTATCCCTCTAAAAAAAAAAAAAAAAACGAAACCCCGAGCAAAACCTGATAAAATAAGGCGGTGTTTTTATTGTCGATTATCCTCAAAGGAACAAGGAAAAAAAAACAACAAAAAAACAAAAAAACGGGGGGACTTTCTCAGTCACTCTCTCAACCCCGCTCGTCCCATGACTCTCTCTCTCTCTCTCTCTCTCTCTCTCTCTCTCCCTCTCTCTCCCCCCGCGCCTCCCGGTGCTTCCCGGCGCCCACCGATCAACGTGAACTCCCCAGGTCGGCGGGGGCCACGCGGCGTTCCGCCAGCCACCGTTAAAATGCCGCCGTCGCGCGGGTGGGTTCGCCCCCTCGGGTCCGGTGCGGAGCCGGCGTGCTGCGCGGCCTGGGGTGAACGTGGCGACGTTTTCTTCTGGTAATTTGCAACGTCCCTGAAGGATCCTGCTCCAACGCCGGGGGCTCCTCAAAAATCTTCTTTTTTTTTTGGCTGGCGAAAAAAAAAAAAAAAAAAAGCCCCGCCACGCTGTTGTGAGGGCCGCGTACAAACCTCCCGGGGGTTGAATAAAATAACTTGTTGTATGAACTGATTTGTGCCGTAAAAGTTCCGCTTCGTGCCGCTGCGGGTAGTGATATATTTGACATAATATTTCCCGAGCTGTTATGTAACCGTGGTCCATATGGCTCGATGGGTGACCCAAACGTGTCCTCCCTCCGGGGACAGTTG
>NC_137204.1:26221757-26396757 GCF_960531495.2 Zeus faber | reverse complement strand
CTCGTGTCTATTCCCATTGTTACTAGTGTCTATTCACAGTTAATAATATCTATTGCCATTGTCACTAGTATCTATTCCCAGTTACTAGTATCTATTTCCATTGTTACTAATATCTATTCCCAGTCACTTGTATCTATTCCCATTGTTACTAGTATATATTCCCAGTGACCAGTATCAATTC
This sequence comes from Zeus faber, assembly GCF_960531495.2. Lineage (NCBI taxonomy): Eukaryota > Metazoa > Chordata > Actinopteri > Zeiformes > Zeidae > Zeus > Zeus faber. The sequence continues at coordinate 26,396,576 of NC_137204.1, read as the reverse complement.
CTATTGTTACTAGTATCTATTCCCATTGTTACAAGTATATATTCATATTGTTACTAGTATCTATTCCCAGTTACTAGTATCTATTCCCATTGTTACTAGTATCTATTCCCAGTTGCTAGTATCTATTCCCATTGTTACTAGTATCTATTCTCATTGTTACTAGTATCTATTCCCATTGTCACTAGTATCCATTCCCATTGTTACTAGTATATATTCCATTGTTACCAGTATATATTCCTATTGTTACTAGTACATATTCCCATTGTTACTAGTATCTATTCCCATTGTTGCTAGTATCTATTCCCATTGTACTTGTATCTACATTGATGCTAGTATCTATTCCTATTGTTACTAGTATATATTCTCATTGTTACTAGTATATATTCCTGTTGGTACTAGTATCTATTCCCATTGTTAATAGTATCTATTCTTATTGATACTAGCATCTTCTTACATTGTCACTAGTATCTATTTTTATTGTTACTAGTATCAATTTTATTTTTTCTATTCGCTATCCATTGAACACTAGTATTTTTTTCATTAGTAGTACTTTTCTTGCAAAACAAAACATTTTGTATCACCGTCAAAACAGCTCGTTGATAGTTTAACTTTCAATTAAAAAAAATTGTTACTCGTAACAACTGACAAAGGCACTAGTCACTAATGTACTAAAGTACTAGTGTTTAATATTTAGAACCTTATACATTTTGACTAGTAACACTCAAAAAGTTACTAGTAACTATTGGAATAAGCACATTTCCATATACGGTTTAGTCTTTAATGGCATTGCTTGTGCACATACATTTGAGCCTCTGATGGTCCTACGAACACACACGCTGAGAAATAAGACGACACAGTCGGTTTGTTGTGAGCTGTCCTTTTCAGGAAACCTGTGGTGAAACAAGACGTTCAGATGTGTCTCTCAACCCTACGCCACGTTGGAGCGTCAGTAGAATTGGAACCTCCCTCCATCTGAGGAGCTCCACCCATGGCTGGAGGGCCACCGCTGGCCTGTCCGGTGGCTAAGAGCTAAGCTATGAGCTCGGCATGGGAAGTGCTCGGTTGTTGGCTGCACGGACCAGCACAAATCTTTCAAAAGAAAGGGGAGTTAATACCAACTGTCTTGTAGGACTCATATGAGTGAGGATTGATTATTTCCCGTCCCAAATTTGTACCAAAACACATTTTGGTGGACTAATGAGGTGAAATCAGTGAAAGTTACAGAACCCGGAGTCATGGCTCAAACCCCATTGGCTCACAGACCCCGGGGCCTCGGGAGGGTGGCCCCTCCCGCTTAACGGACGGTAACCAGATGGTTCAGAGCAGGGGCCCCAAACCACAGGCCCGAGGGCCACATCCGGCCTACGAGACGATTTAATGTGGTCCCGCTTCATGGTGATAATTTATTGATATATCTGGCCCGCCATTTTTTATTCAAATCACAGCGCTTAATTAATCAACACAAATGTACATAATGTTTTCCAAATATAAGACAGACTTAAATAGATCATAAGGGAGCTGCTTCTAAGGCTACGTTCACACTGCAAGCCTGGGTGCTCAATTCAGATTTATTGCTCAATAAGGAAATGCAGTCATTTCGGCGTGGGGGAGGCCGCCGTTCGCAATTCCGAGTTTATTCTCGAAACACAGAGGTGCTTTTTTTTTTTTACGTGGCCCTAATTCTCTTGTGCTTTGTGCTGTTCACACTGTTATGGAAATACTCAACAGAGTTACATATGAGCAAAAACATTTTTATTCGGGCCACTTTTGCCTGCAGTGTGAACATAGCCTATCAGTATTACAAGGCAATTCACGAATGTGTGGGAGAGAAAAACAAAACAAAACAAAACAAAACAAAGCAAAACAGCCTGGTTTATCCATGCCGTTCAACACGGCCCTCCTAGAAGAAGACAACCTGGCCAGTGGCCCCCAGGTCATTTGAGTTTGAGACCTCTGGTTTAGAGGCATGTTAGAATGGCTAGAATGCATAATCTGAATCTAAAACTTCAAAAGCGTGTTTTGGGGACCTCAGAGACCCACATTAACTCGTTGAAAAGGAAAATAATAGGTCCCCTTTCAAAGGATTATGTGCGTAAATAATGGATTACGAAAGTTATAACACACCTCTGACACATTAGCTCTATTATTTGTGCAGAGTTCAAGGCTCCTGCACGCGCTTTAAGCTTCAATTCTGTTCACGTCCCTTAAAAAAGTCACGGCAACACAATTAGAGAATTGGTGAGAGAAGAGTGGATATTTATTTGTTGAATAATTCAACCATAACAAAGTGTGCCTCAGATGAAGCCTGATTACATGCACTGGGCTGTCGGAGCCTTTGTTTGAGACCAGGTTTGATATCAAACCAAAAAGCATCATAATTCGGGAGAGATTTGATCAAATACTGAATAAAGAGAAAATCCTGGAAGTGGTTTAGACGTTGGGGGACAAAGGAAAACCCCTCGCTAATAGCTACTGCCGCAGATCACATTCCTCAAAAATAACGACACCCCGGCGCCCAGGGACGACTGAAGATCAGATCAAATAAGATCAGATAAGAGCAGATCAGATCACAACAGATGAGATGAGATCAGATGAGATCGCACGTCATCAATCCCCATGAAACTCAGGCATCGCAGCAGCAAAAAACAGTCAAATCAACTCGGTGGAGGGATAAGAAGTAAGATGGAGGTCAAAATAAAGGACAGAAAAATGAAAATAAGGTATGCATACACACACATAGCTAACATGGAGGAACTTCAATAAATGTGAAAATGATGACATTGAATGGCACTATTTTTTTTTTTACTGGAAAAATTTGTTATCATTTATTATTATAACCATTGCTGCAGTGCTTTTATATATATAAAATAATAATAATATTATTATTATTATTATAATTATTATTATTGATATTTATATTATTATTGATATTAATAGTATTATTGTTGTTGTTATTATTATTATATACAACTTCAGCATCACTGTATAACACATCACACTGGGGAAGAACACATTTTTCCTCTAATGTCGTTTTCCTTAAATATAGTATTTGCTCAAGCGTTTACATTCTCATTTGTGGGGGATAATTTGACATTATCACATGGCACAGTCCTCAAAAGAAGACATTGTCCTGTCGAGATCTAAATGAAGGATAACGATTCTAATATTTCTCATATATTATGAATTAGTCCTATTAAGGTCGTTTTATTGGATAATTTTCCGTTTTGTTCCATTTGGTTTTAATTCACACGCCGATATTGTGATATGTCTGTGAATGTCATTTTTAAAAAGTGTTTTCGTGGCCTTCGGGCGTGCTTTGATCTGGAATTCCCTCCGGGCTTTCCACACAGATAGCTCCCTCAGATTACAGACGCTCTCACCTTTAAACATGAAGAAGAAAAAAAATGTTGAATTTGGATCCCGCCGGCTCTTTTTAAAAAGCTGCATCCGTGGGAAAAAAAAAAAGCCACGATGTGTGAGATCAAAGCTCGCACGTCGCAAACTTCTGAGCTTTGAGGAGTTTGACGATAAAACGACGGAACTATAAAGCTCCTTATCCGGTTTGAGGGATCCGCATCTAAAGACCAAGGCCAAAAATCATAAATAAGTCTTGACATGAATTATGTCTCTATAGTTGCATCCATAATGAAGTCATCTGCGGAGCTGAATGGGGCGTGGTCTCGCCCTCGTTAATATTCATGAGCTGAGCTTTGAGTGACAGGTACAAGGTCCTTATCTAATCTGATCAAACGTGGTCACTGGCCCTCTGGTTCCACTCAGAGGGTGGGCGTGGCTTATATATATCTTTCTATATTTGGATTTTTTTTTTTTTTATAACACACAATTTATTTGAGGAGGGTGACTTGGTGTTAATTATGTAGAGCTGGACTAAAATTGACAACTGAATGAATAAAACCTGTACTATACATTTTTAATTAAACTGAATTGAATCATTTATATATTTATATGTAAAAATGATATTACAAGTCATACATGTTTTAGCTATATACTGTACAGGGATTTGTGCAAATGACTTTCGGTTCTGAGTAATGTACGGGCCCAGAGCGGCGTGACACACCAACCCAACCATGGAAACCAGCATTTGGGCTTTTCAGCTGTGCGGACAGCGAGCAAGTTAAAAAATGTGCCACATCTTTCCTCCATTAGTTGCATTAAATACCACCGATGCGTGCGACCCCCGCTCGCTCTCCGCTCAGTGGTACATTCCACTGCGGGGGATCAATACCACCCCATCAATCCATAATGCTATAAGTGCTTGATACGACACTGCAGTGTTGGAAATATCACTCGGACGGAGGGCTTTGTTTTTTTTGGAAAATTTGACCCAGTGATCTAAATGAAGCTGTAGCTCTATGCATATTAAACATTAGATGGGCTGTAGAAATGTCCACGACTACACAGAGGATGCACACGCACTCACCTACGGTGTACGCAAGGTGGACCAGTCAGTGCCTTTACATGCACTCGAATAAGCCGATCACAATCAGGCAAAGGAGATATTCAGACCATTGCAGCCGTCATGTGACCACTTCACCCTGATTATCTTCATTTCGGCTCCACTGGGAATCAAAGCAAGCTCCACCCCAAGAATGCACCTGGATTCCTGCTCCCTCGTTTCCGTTTATCGCGGCGCGTAAGTGCCTGAAACCCGCACACGATCGGTAGATCCGAAACCGCAAACAAACCCGGCTGCCGTTGTTTAGGGCGATAAACAACGGTCACCGTAGCAGCCGCCAGTAAACGGGGGCACTTTTGCTGGCAAAGTGAGAGCGTTGTTATGCTGAGTTTGATGAGGGAGCTAAATATAGAAGGATGGAGACGCAAAAACCCAAACGGGGACGTCTGGAAGGAAGTGTTGGGGAGGGCCGTAAACAGAGGTTTGTCCTCGCATATTACAATGTACTTGGCGGAATAAACTCATTGTGAATGTGATTCTGATATAACGCATGTACATACACAGCAGCACACAAAGGCACACGCACGCACGCACACACACACACACACACACACACACACACACACACACACACAGGAAATGGGGAAATGAACAAAGTCAGTGTTTTATCCCCCGAGAAAATATACTGTAAGTGAAAGAACCACTTGTGACAACGGGATTGAGAGCATCCAGTGAGCCATGCCATGCTGCTGTGGAGCGCTGTCAACGCGCTCTGACGGCGGCCTCATCATCAAAAAGCATTAGGACAATAACACCAAAAGAAAAATAAAACCAAAAGGGGGACATTGAATACGGAAATTTTGTTATGATGAAAAAAAAAAAAAAAGAATAATAGATGCATAATAAGAGGCAAATCGGATGACAGTTCTGGTGGAGAGTGGATGAGTAAACAAAGCCATTCTAATTAATAGCTGTTTGTGGAACATGTGTCAGTGTAGTTAGGCAGTCCTTTGAACCCAAGTTATGGACCGCTGCCCCTGGTTCAACCACAAGTGTGTCTTTGACTTTGAAAGTAAAACTAAGTAACTCATTTAAGACTCCTCATTGGGAAATAAGGTATGTTGTATCATGAACCAAGGGACAAAGGTGCGTAACTCTCATTCAGAATGGTCTCTCTCTACATCGCATGCCTGATAAAAGATTTACCTCTCTGTTGGGCCTTTGTGTTTTGATTTTTTTTTTTTTTTTTTTTTATTCTAAGGCGGATGCGATGGGTCATACCTCGCACTCCCTGGAGCCAGAGATTGTGCAAGTGCAGGTTCCGGTGCCGTTGCCCAGCACCTCCAGCGCCTCCGGAGCGGCCGCCGGGTTGTAGCTCATGTAGTACTCCTGAAGCTGGGAGCTCAGGTTCTGCTCCGGCTCGGGGCTCTTCCTGCGATGCTTGCGTCCCACCATGGATCGCTGCTGCAGCAACCGGGGCGCGTCCGGGTAGCGCCGCCACAGGACATAGATAATTGTCAGGATGAGGGACATGGTGAAGAAGATGGCCACGCTGCCCACCACCACCTTGTGCAGAGTCATGTGCTCTATAGACGGTGGCGGTGTGATCAGCAGGCTGTTGCGGGTTGGTCGGATTCGAGGAGCGGAGTCTCTTGGATCCTTGCTCACGTGGCCAGGGAAAATGGGGTATGGGATAGGCTGGGGTCTGGGTGGAGGGACGGGACCCATGGTGGTAGTGGATTGCAGGGGTGGAGAGGCGCTATAGATGACAAAGGTGGGGTCCGAGATTATTTCCGATATAAGCTCTGGGGTTGGCGAGGGCGTTTCAGTTTGATAGTAGTCGTTCTCCTCACAAATGCCGTGATTCCGTGTGACCTCCATAATTTTCTCTCCCTGAAGATACTTTGGGCTGCTGCAGATCATAGTGGTGTCTTTGTTGCCCCGGAAGTTCCTCAACCAGGCCACAAGAGGGCAAATACCCACCCCGCAGTCCCACATGTTCCCAGCCAGGCTGATGGAGGTGAGTGAGATCCAAGCAGACACCGCTTCCTGAGACACATTCGATAGCTTGTTGGATTCTAGGTTGAGGAACTGAAGGTTGGGCAGACAGTGGAAAACGGCTGGATCCAGGGTCTGGATCTCGTTACCGGACAGGTCCAGCTTCTGCAGTGTGTACCACGTCCACGGCAGTCCTTGGTTGACCACCCTGATCCGATTCCACTGCAGGTAGAGCGACCTGAGGTTGGCCAGCCGGGGGAAGAGAAAGAAGTTGATCCTGGAGAACTGGTTGTGCTCCAGGTGCAGTTCCATCAGCTTCTGCAGCCCTAAGAATGTCGTCCGAGTAAGGGCTTTGATTCGGTTGTAGCCCAGATCTAGAAACTCCAAACTTCTGCACTCCAGGAACGCTCGAATGGGTATGTTCGTCAGGCCATTGGAACGCAGGTGAAGGTTTTGCAGCTTCCGCAAACCGTGGAACTGACCTGGCTGCAGCACTTCCAACTTGTTGTACGACAGGTCTAGACTGCGGAGGTTGGGGATCCCATGGAATGTTGCGTTGTGCAGCGACGTGATCTTGTTGGAGCTCAGGATCAGTTCCTTCAGCCGCCGCACACCCTGGAAGGCTCGGCTGTCCAGGACAGAGATCTGATTGTGGTCCAGGTATATCCAGAGCAGCTGGTTCAGGTGAGCGAACTGATAGGGGAGCAGGGTGTGCAGGTCATTGTAGCGCAGCGAGAGACCCTGGCAGCCGACCGAGATGTTTTCGGGAACATCCACAAAGCCGGCTGACTCACAGTGGACAATCTTCCCCTCGCAGCGGCAGTTGGTCGGGCAGGTGCGCTCGCCAAAGCCGAACAGTAGGGGGGCTTGCAAGAGAAAGACGAGTAGAGGGAAGAGGAGATGTGCCAGTCGTCCATCACTCAGCACTGGACCTACAGAGGGAGAAGGAAATCGACAAATGAAAATGTAAGTATTGCTATGAACAGAAAATTTGGTAAACATCTTCATTGGTTGACACTGAAGTTGACATGGAGCAATGAAGGAATGCCGGTCCCGTCTTTCCAGTAATATAACGGTTTCCGTCTATTGCACCAGATCTGCCAGCTGAGTAAATTGGGGTGCTTAGTTAAAGGATTAAGGGACGATTTCAGAGAGAGAGGCTCGAAGGTAAAATATTAAATTATGGAGAAAAAAGTTGTTTTGTCACACAGGATAGGGGATTAATGGAATAGTCTAATAGGATTGGAGCAGCCAAGAGATTTATTTATTATACTTTATTAATCCCTCTGGGGGAAATTAGTTCTCTGCATTTGACCCATCCTATACTGTACCTAGGAGAAGTAGGCTGCTGCAATGCCTCGCCCGGTGACCAACTCCAGCTATTCAGCCAGTGCCAACGACAGGAGTATAAAGCCCCTAACAGACTGTACATGTGTGTGATGGTGAGAGGAAACCCCGCACACCCTAACATAGGGTGTGTGCAAACATGCAATCTCCACACAGTGCAGCGCCCGGGATTCAAAACCCAGGACCTTTCTGCTGTGAAGCAACAGAGCTTACCACTGGGCCACCGTGCTCAGTGACCACCGGCATATCCCCTCATTACAAAATCACACCATCCCAATTATTTGAGCTGACAATCGTTCCGCAAAATCATCAGATTCCACAACTGTATGTTGACATACAAATATCGAAGGAATTTTAAGCCAACAATAGAAATGTTGCGATTGATACAATGCAAATTTAGGCACATTTCCATTGGTTGGCCTGCGGCAATTTTTAAGATAATTAAATTTGGTAAATTGCTGTATATCATTTCATTTACTGTATATTATATTACCTTATCTTAAAATGTTTAAGATAAGACTTCATACTGTGCTATACAGCAACAAATGTATGATTGTTTTGCGCTGCCAGATTCCGGATGCAGTTAAAGGGTTCTCCGTCTCCTTTTCTCCACACAACACCAGCACCAACAACACAACGCAGAGTACCATATCCAGGGTGCTCATACATGCATATTAGGGCTGTCAAACTTTTTAAAATAATGAACTGCATGACAGCACAGCAAAGCTTATATAGAGCGGCCGCACTTGATGCATTACATTACATTACGTCATTTAGCAGACGCTTTCATCCAGAGCGCTTTATTCATACACCCATGGCGGAGGCAGCCATGCGAGGTGTGCGGTGTATGAATCCAGCCGGCGGGAGCAGCTCGGGGCTGAGTGTCGAGCTCTACTAGCACGTCGTCATGTCGTTCCTCAGACACGTTTGTCCAAAGCGACTTACAGCTCACTCCTACGCCGATGGAGCACGGGCGGCCGTGAGAGGCTCAAGGGGAGCCGTTAGGGGGGTTAAGTGCCTTGCTCAAAGACACTTCAGCGCGCTTCCAGGAGGAGCCGGGGAATGGAACTGGCAAGCTCGGGATTACTAGACGACCGGCTCAGCCTCCCGGGCCACTGCCCCTCCTCGGCAGGGTTAAAGTGCCGCCATATGGGTCGGTGGCTGCAATCGACCAGGACGGAGGAGCGGCAGGATCAGGGAGAGGGAGAGCGGAGGATGGAGCGATAGTGATGGAGGACAATGGATGGAAGGAGAGGCTGAAACCGGATCCACAGAACGGGGAGGCGGTCCGCCCAACGGCAGGATCCGTACCAGTGGGCTGTTTGGGCAGCGCTGGGGTTTCAGACGCTAATGAACATTTGAAAAGACCCGATGTCTACATGGCAAATGAAAAAACACAGCAAAGCAGACGGTGCAAAGCCTGGACGCTACGCAGGAAGAGGCCTGGGATGGAAATGAATGGACAAGCTGAACAAAACAACCAAAATTCACCAGAAGAGTCCTCGTTTTGCCCTTGAATGGTTCAGTGATTTCAGTTTAAATCACTTCTATGTTACGTCGTATGCCGCATCACAAACGTTGGGTAGTTCAATGCGCCTGTAAAAAATTCTACTTTCAACACATATGTGTTACTTGCTACAGCATATAATAAATTTAGAACAATGTTAAGTAAGAAAACCTTTATTTATAAAATGCCTTTCACAAACAAAGTTAGTGGGAAAAGTTAAGTGTATAGAGTGAGGATTTCATCATTATTCAATCCTGCAGTTCTAGGAGTCTGGGGCGTACGGTGCACTCATCTCAATGACACCATGACATTCAAGTTTGCAGCAATAGCAAATGGACGCAAGAAAAAACATGAATTTACCGTTTTCAAATCGTTTTTCTCGACTAAAACAGCGATCATGTTCATACACCAAACCTAGGCTATCAACAGTCAAATGAAACAACTTGAGAAAAAAAAAAATATTCAGCGAAAAGTGAGACTAAGACGACCTCTCAACAGTCTGCCAAAATAACCGTTTGTCCCACACAAAACTAGATGTCCTCCGTCATTTTAACCATAAATAAAGGAAAAAACCAGAGTGTTCAAAGAATGACTCATTTTAACGATGCAATTCAATACATGCCTGAATAAGAAATAGAAATTCAATGAGCCCAGTAATTACTTTGTGATTTTACTCCAGAAGATGAATTGATGTACAGTATGGCTGTTTAAATATCCCAAAATGCAAACTCAATGAACGCTAAATGTTCTGTTGATGAAACGCAGCTACACTACCAAGTTACTGTCTGAGACATGTAAAAAATATATGACATAATATATTCATATTATTTGAAGCTAAAACAACAATAATAATAACAATAATAATAATAATTATAATTATAATTATAATAATACATCTAAGTTAACATATATATTATTTGTTCATTTATTTATTTATTTTCTCAGACACTATCAACTAACCATATGATTGTGTTTTAGTTGCAAATTTGTATTCATCTTTAAACTGTGAAAACTTCGTATGACATTTCTTTTTTCAATATACTTATGTTTCCGGTGAAAGAAAAGTAATTAACGAGACTTAATTCATTGCACTACACACAAAGGCAACTTTTCCGATAACAAATTACATTCTGGGCCCATTTCTTCATTCCAATGTTCCGGCGTCACAGGAAGCCGGGCGAGGCCGGAATCAGCGGGGAGGTTCTGCCCTAGTCATTGGAAATTAGTTTAAGTGGAATGTAATTTGATTAGAGGGTGACGCAGAAAGCCAAATGGGGACTTATTGAGGAAAGTGTCGGAGAGGACGGAACACAAGAAGGGTCACTTTCTGACACTCAATAACCCGACCACGCCGCTCCAAACACACGTAAACACCTTAAACACCTTAATTATTACCTTAACCCGAAAACAGAGCTTTATTGGGGTATCCATGGCATGTAAACGCATTGATTGAATGTGACTGCTTTACACTTTGCATTACACCCTTGATAAATAATTTAGACGTGTTAAAATGATCTGGTGAGAATTCCATTCCCGACTCAGAGCCGACTCAAACAAACTAAGAGTCAGAAAACAACTCATTTTTACAGGCGCTCGTAAAGAGCCCGATCAACAAACTTTTTCCATCCCCACGGGATAATGAGGCAAACTGAACGAGTGTTGAAAATATGTCCGACACTGTTATTACTTCATAACTTATCCATTTGTTCCAGCTTTTAAATTTCCAAACTTTTGAATTCTATCTTATATATATATATGTTCTTCTATCTGCTGATGGCCCAGATTTTTTAGACAATGATAAGAGATTAAAAGTGCATAATTATTCCCGCCGTCTCTATCTGCGCCAGGCATCCTAAATCCTAAATTGCACAGACTGTGTGAAGCGTTGGTATCCGTGAATCTCTTATCTTTGATAGCGGCTCCGTGAGATTTTACTCAAGGAAACATCGGCGTTCGTTTTTTTTTTTTTTCAGAATTTAAAACAATGTCTCTTCTCCAGTAGTACTCCCTAAAAAAAAAAAAAAAAAAGCTGTTGATATTTTTGCTAAAAATACGGTTTATTTTTGAATTTCATTAACAAAACAAAAGACCAGGAAAAAAGGACATATTATTTTATCCTTCTGGAAATGTATCTACTATTATTTTATATTTATTAATAGCATCGAACTTTAAAACTTCCCCTTCGTTGGAACTTTATGGAAAAATTTGATTTTTGTTCACGTATGAGATAGATGGAATACTTTCTGACATGATTCACTGCACAGGAGACGTGTGCAGCATGGGACGGGGGGATTAAAAAAAGAGATAAAATATATCTTACTTCATGTTATTCATTCATGCATTTTGATTTGTGCAGAATTATATTACCATGACCTAGAGAACCCTGTTGCTTATGCACAGTGCCTCAACACACACACACACACACACACAGACACACACACACACACACACACATGCACACACACACATGCACACACACACATGCACACACACACACATGCGCACACACGCACGCACACACGCACACACACACAAACACACACACAAACACACACACACACACACACACACACACACACAAACACACACATGGGGATGGTAGCTCAGGAGGTAGAGCTGGTGGTCTAGTGATCTAAAGGTTGCTGGCTGGATCCCAGGCTCCTCCTGCTAGCATGCTGTAGTGTCCTTGAGCAAGACACTTAACCCCTAATTGCTCCTGATGACTGCGTCCGTCGCTGTTTGAATAATTGTAAGTCGCTTTGGATAAAAGCGTCTGATCAATGAAATGTAAAATGCACACGAACATACACACAGACGTACCTTCTATCTCAGAGTTTCTGTGGCGTGAGAAGTCGCTTCGAATTCCACTTAAAGCAACGTTATGTAACTTCTTTATCCTTAAGGTCTTGTAATATTGAGGACTGCACCTCTTTCACCCCCACCCACACCCCCCAACGCCTGTTCTTGCACTATGTAACTTTGGTGTTCAGGTTCGAAAATGTGGGAAAAGTGCGTTACGCTCTGCCGCGCTACCTCACTTCCTTGATGTTTGGCTCCTGTAAATACAGTTTTTTGCATGGTAAAATGCTTAAAAGAAACACAAACGATGAATGATAAACCTGCCGGTCAAAACGTCCAGTGATAAGGCTCACACAAAACCTTGCCGCTCCGCTCCCCCTGCGGTGCGGACGACACGGGGCAGCGGCGCGCCCGGCGCCCGCACCTCGGCCGGCGTGCTGCTTCGCCCTCTGACTCGCGCGTGTGAGCCAGGTCCGGCACATCTGGTCCCTGCACCGGTGGCAGGGCGGGGCCCCGTCCCTCCCCACGCCCTCTGGACCCCGCGGCTCCCCTGGAGCCCTGGACCGAGTGCTTGCCGCACTAGGCGCACATTACATTGGTGTTCATAAAAACAGACTGTTATTGGAACGTGAGCGATAAGGTTCAAATTTGATCATTTTGATTATTAAAAAATTGATTATTTTTCTGACAAAAGTGCAATCGCACGCAGAAACTGTAGGGGCGCCAAATACCAAAAGTTACATAGTGCTGTTTCAGAACACATAAAGAATGGAAACAAGCTCTTGTGTTGCGAGGTCAAAAGTGCAAGTCTGAACTATAGGGGTGTTAGTATTATGAAAGGTATGACTCGGTTCCTAACGAGTCACAGAGTAACAGGAGTCGTTGAGTTTTTCCCCGACTTGTGGTTCGTTTGGGTCAGTGGGTGTAACGCACGGTGCGCTCCGCACGTCCTTGGGACCCCAGCGACCCCCGAAGTGTGAAGTACATCGAATGAAGGGTTGTTGAGATAATTGAAGGGCACGCATCCATAGATTCCTTCCCCTCTTGCTGGATCCACCCACTAGCAGCGGCTTTGGCGTTGACAACTCGCGAGCGTCAGGGATCAGAGGTTGAGGAACTGGTATTGACGTCTGCATCACGTGAGTGAAAGACGACTCGTGAGCTGAACTCTGAGGCGGCACATCCATTGGTATAGATGTGTTGAAAAACATGATCCCACATACAGCGGCGTGTACCGCACGCCGCTACCCCTGTCCTCTCATTCAGAGCATTTACCGTCCTTCAAAAGCTTTGTCTTCTTCTCTAAAGGACACCATATGCATGCCGCCTCATCTATAATGGAGAACTCTCAATGATCCCATCACACACAGGAGGTCGCGGCCGATAATAAAACGTCAAATTGAAGCACAGTGCCGTCTGCCATGACATATCCCGGCTGCTAATGTCAGATGTAAGCGCTCCGCTGTCATTAAAAGGGAATGAAAAGTAGAACATTCCACTTCTCAGTCCCACAGATGTGTTGGCCCCCTTATTTTAACTATACTTGCAGAACGCAAAACAGAAAAATACGAAAAAATATATCCTGCTTAGAGTGTTTTATACAATTGTATTATTATGTTTAATTATTACCTATTTATTATTATATATATATATATATATTTTTTTGGCTGTGGTAAGCACAACATGTGGAACGTGACACTAAAGACGCCTTTACTCTGAATCCGACAACTGAACCGACTGTTGGAACGGACGTAAGTGTATATAGAAAAATCTTTTTTTCAGTGGTTTATCATTTTTCATCGAATCTAAAAGTGTAAAACTCCCTTCATGTAGTTTTTGCGAAAACCCCATGAATTCATTTTGTGATCATATTGGTGACACCCAACATCACTGTAAAATAAATCATTATTTTGAATACATAGGATTGGATAGATACTTAGTTTTAGCCCAGTTCCAACAAGCTATACCCTAACTTGCCAGTTGCTTAGCAACAGCCGCTTCCGGTCGGAGTGTGGGATCTGAAATTTGTTGAAAAAAAGAGACACATCAACAACACATCCGATCAGAAAGAGAAACATTCTGCATCGCAAAGGGGTGGGGCTTACTGTAGAGGGGTGTGGCTTGTCACAAAAGGGGAGGGGCTTACCACCGGCGATTTCCAGCTCTCCACGAGAAATGAGACTTCCAGCAAGTCTTTTTTTTGGGGGGGGGTTCAGTGCCAAGTGCCGAGAATTAGCACCTCAAATAAATGACCACCAGTTTGGAATGATGACATTTCATTCAGGCAACAAATTGCGCGGACAGGCGCTGATGAAAGAATCCGTCTTTTGAATTTCGTCTTTTGTCGTGATGCAGAGCTGGGAAAGGGCAGACGGAGCAAGGTGCAGTATGAATGAATAGGCAACGACGAGTCAAAGGGAATAACTGAGGCTACACCAGAGAGAATTCAGTGCTTAGTGAGTTATAAATGAAGCCGCCTTGAGTCCTCAAAGCCACGCCGTTATGCACCGCCCGCCTCCTCCATCACCTCAATTAGAGTGCTGCTGCTGCTGGTGGTGGTGGTGGTGGTGGTGGTGGAGGGGTGGGGGTGGGGGGGTTGATGGTGTACTATCTCAGCCGGGGCCAAGCATCCGCCGCAATTTACAGACTCATCACTTCCACCGAAATGCTACTCCCATCGGAGCGGTTAGAGCGGCTAACTTAAGCCCCTCCAGCGAGCCCTGAAGCCCCATCGAGTCGGATCCCTCACACTCCAACCGCACACATGCACAGCGCGTCAAAATAACACAGGGATCCAAAGGGAGATCGAGAGCTACAACATCGCGATCGGCTTATTGACGCCGGGCGATCGTTTCAATTAGCGGTGTCAGAGAGGCATGGATTTCCCCCCACGGTGATAAAAACCCACTGGACACGACGCCCGTGGGAGTCGTTTGCCTTTTTATTTGCTTTGTTTTAAGTAAGACGCACAGTGGAGGGAGAACATCCCAACCCCGGCGCTTCGGATTCCTCGCGGGGTCGTTACTCTTCGTTAAAGGTGTTAGGGTGGCAGCAGCTCGCGTAGTAGATTCCTGATTCCTCGTAGGATCCTCGCAAAGCCCTCCATCCCTTCTCCATCGTGACGATATAGAACAATACAGAACGATGGTCCATAACCGTGATGTTGCTTTGTGACGTGATGAATTAGCGACCGCTGAGTAAATTAACTAATCGTGTCATGGGTTGGAGGTAAATCTCTGGCATTACTGCGATGGAAATAGGACGCAACAAGCAACAATTATATATATATATATATATATATATATATATATATATATATATACAGTGGTACCTCGACTAACGACTGCATCTACTACCAACTGATCCAAGATACCAGTAGCGATAGTCGCTAAAATTTCTATTGACTTGCGACCGACTGCTCCAAGATACAAGCGTGGAAATTTGCAGTTGGCGTCCCAGCGGCCAGTCAGCGGTCAGTCAGCATTCAGTCAGCCATCAGTCAGTCAGCCGTCAGTCAGCAGTCAGTCAGCATTCAGTCAGCCATCAGTCAGTCAGCCGTTAGTCAGTCAGCCATCAGTCAGCAGTCAGTCAGCATTCAGTCAGCCATCAGTCAGTCAGCCCTCAGTCAGTCAGCAGTCAGTCAGCATTCAGTCAGCCATCAGTCAGTCAGCCGTCAGTCAGTCAGCCATCAGTCAGCAGTCAGTCAGCATTCAGTCAGCCATCAGTCAGTCAGCCCTCAGTCAGTCAGCAGTCAGTCAGCATTCAGTCAGCCATCAGTCAGTCAGCCGTCAGTCAGTCAGCCATCAGTCAGCAGTCAGTCAGCATTCAGTCAGCCATCAGTCAGTCAGCCCTCAGTCAGTCAGCAGTCAGTCAGCATTCAGTCAGCCATCAGTCAGTCAGCCCTCAGTCAGTCAGCAGTCAGTCAGCAGTCAGTCAGCGGGCGACCTACATGGTGTCTGCACGTAGTTTGTGGCTCATCTATATTTTTTCATATTTACTGTGTTTGTTCTGTGTATTTTGTTTATTTTCACCCTTCATGATGAGTCCGAAGACGAAGGACGATGGGAAAAAGAAAAAGGCAACGACTCCCATTGAAACAAAGAAGGAAATCATAGAAAAATATGAGCTTGGTGTATATGGGAAAAACTGCTTCGACATACGACTGTTTTAACAGTAACTATAAGACGACCGTTCTTATAGAACCAATTACAGTCGTAAGTCGAGGTATTACTGTATATATATACACACCGATCAGCCACAACACTAAAACCACTGACAGGTCAAGTTAAGAACACTGCTCATTTCGTTCCAACGGCACCTGTCAAGGGGTGGGATATATTGGAAGCAAGTGAACCGTCAGTTCTTGCATTTGCTGTGTTGGAAGCAGCAAAATTGGGCAAGTACGAGGATCTGAGCCACTTTGACAAGCGCCAAATTGCAATGTCTAGACGACTGGGTCAGAGCATCTCCAAAATGGCAGGTCTCGTGCTATGCAGTGGTAAGTACCAACCAAAAGTGGTCCAAGGAAGGACAACCGGTGAACCGGGGACAGGGTCATGAGTGCACATTTATGTGCGTGGGGAGTGAAGTGCAGAAGTCTGGTCTGATCCCACAGAAGAGCTACTGTAGCACAAACTGCTGAAAAAGTTCATGCTGCTCTGATAGAAAGGTGTCAGAGCACACAGTGCATCGCAGCTTGCTGCGTTTGGGGCTGCATAGACGCAACCCGGTCAGAGCGTCCATGCTGACCCCTGTCCACCCCTGAAAGCACCTACAATGGACACATGAGCATCAGAACTGGACCATGGAGCAATGGAAGAAGGTGGCCTGGTCTGATGAATCACATTTTCTTCTACATCATGTGGCACAGCTTCATTTCCCTGGGGAAGAGATGGCACCATGATGAACTATTGGGAAGAAGGCAAGCTGGCGGAATCAGTGTGAAGCTCTGGGCAATGTTCTGCTGGGAAACCTTGGGTCCTGGCATTCATGTGAGTGTCACTTTGACACATACCACCTGCCTAAACATTGTTGCAGACCAAGTTCACCCCTTCATGGCAACGGTATTCCCTGATGGCAGTGGCCTCTTTCAGCAGGATAATGCAAACCTGCCACACTGCAATAAATGTTCAGGAGTGATTTGAGGAACATGACAAAGGGTTCAAGGCGTTGACTCGGCCTCCGAATTCTCCTGATCTCAATCCCATGGAGCATCTGTGGGATGTGCTGGAACAACAAGCCCGATCCATGGGGGCCCCACCTCACAACTTCCAGGACTTAAAGGATCTGCTGCTGACGTCTTGGCGCCAGATACCACAGGACACCTCCAGAGGTCTAGTGGAGTCCGTGCCTTCACGGGTCACAGCTGTTTTGGTGGCACCAGGGGGAGCTACACAATATTAGTTGTTATTAGTGGTGTGGCTGATCGTAGTAGGTATTTACGGTGTGTGTGTCTGTGTGTGTGCGTGGACATTATTCAGCACCACGGACAGTGGAAGCCCCAACAGTTGGCTTTTCTGCTGCAGCCCGCCTATAAGAACATCCTTCTAACATTTAAAACTTCTTTCAACCATATTTTAAAACCTCATTCATTCATATTTGTGACCAAAAAATATATGTATTTCATGATTTTTTTTTTTTTACATGATTTTAAAGAGTTTTTGTTGTTTTACTTCTACTGTTCTCTGTTGTTTTCATTTGGAAATGAAATTTAAAAAAACATGGTTGAACAAAATAATATATATACATGTAAATTAAGCATAAGCTTACAATGCAACGTCTCTCGGATTTCAACGTAACTTATTATGTCGTGTGATTGGTTGATAACAAAGAATATCTTTCAAAAAATTTATGTAAATTCACTAAAAGACAATTCTAATTATCTGTCCTTATTTTATACCTTTCATTTGTTCTGATTTTCCTTTTGCAGTAATTGGTCGTGCGGCTAACTACCATTTATATCTAACGTCGCTCGAGCTGAGAAGCTGTCGTTGTCGCTTCAATTATTCAGAAAGTAAACTCTGTGTTAGGTCAATTTAATTATCCTTTGATGTATGGTTAAATATATCTGACGGCAATATTATATGAATTCACTCAGATGTGAATATTGCTGCGCAATGTTTGTTTCTGAGGCAGCACCGTCGCATAAATCGCTGCTGCGTTATGTCTCAACACTTTTTATTTATGTTTTAATTATTTTTTTTTACTCAGAACCGTGGAAATAGGAAATGGATTAACAGTAAATGGAGCTAAATCAACAACGATAAATCAAGTGGTAAAGGGCTTCCTCATGGATATGTCAGCTGTATTTCAACTCTATACCTCCAATATAAATATCGCAGCAAAAGGGGACTGAGTGCACTTTCTATGGGAATTATTGGCTTTCACCACTCCCCCCAAAACAAAATACCCATCAGCTTGAAAATGAACTTGGAAATAATTGTTACAATCTGGAAGAAGCAAAACTCACCAACAATATTATTTGATTTTGATTTAATCCAAATAGTTAATTGCGCTTCAAAGAAAATATGACAAACTCGTTTTTAGGATGTTCATCGGTGACGGCCTCGGCACAGGACAGCTCAGCTCCTTGATCTAACCCTAAACCTGAGCCTAACCCTACTAGTACTACTACTACTACTACTACTACAACAATTATAACTGTTATACCACTACTCCTACAACTTTTTTTACTACTACCACTACTACAACTACAACTACTACTATTAAAGTACTAGTTAGATCCCCGGCTCCTCTTGGTAGCTTGCTGATGTGTCCTTGCTACTTATCCTTCTACAACTTCTACAATTATATTACTGCTACTACTTCTAATACTAGGGTTAGGCTTAAGGGTTAACGCTAACCCTACTCCTATTACTGCTACTATTCTTATACTACTATTACTTCTCCTACTACTTCCCCTGCTACTATTATACTACTACTACTACTACTTCTCTTAGTACTAGGGTTAGAGTAAACCATAACCTTAACCCTAACCCCACTCCTATTACTGCTACTATTATCCTACTACTATACTACTACTACTACTACAACTACTACTACAACTACTACTACTACTGCTACTACTACTGCTACTATACAACTACTATTACTACTACTACTACTACTATCACTACAACTACTATACTGCTACTACTACTACTACTATTACTACTATTACTACTACTACTACTACTTCTACTTCTACAGCAAATACTACCATAGAACTATCACTACTATTACTACCACTTCTACTACTTCTACTACTACTTCTCCTTCTACTAGGGTTAGGGTAAACCCAAACCTTAACCCTTACTCTACTCCTATTGCTGATACTATCATTAAACTACTACTACTACTATTACTACTACTACTACTGCTACTTCTCCTACAACGAGGGTTAACCCTAACAAAACCCTACTGTATTGCAGCCATTATTATACTACTACTACTTCTCCGACGACTAGGGTTAACCCTGACCCTAACCCTACTCCTATCGTGTTACCGCTACCATTATTATACTACTACTACTACCACTAATAAGATGAAAAAAACTTTTAAACTTGTTGTTTTTTGCGCTTCCAAGAGAGCACAGCACCAACACAACAACCTTTCTATGACAACGTCTGTGACGCTCTCATCACAGAACAGCTGCTGGACATCAAAGAGTGCTTTTCTTTTCAATTGTACGTACAGTATGTACATTGTTTATTTTTTATTGTATGTACAGTATGTACATTGTTTATTTTTTATTGTATGTACAGTATGTACATTGTTTATTTTTTATTGTATGTACAGTATGCACATTGTTTATTTTTGTTGTACGTACAGTATGTACATTGTTTCTTTTCAATTGTACGTACAGTATGTACATTGTTTATTTTTTATTGTATGTACAGTATGTACATTGTTTATTTTTTATTGTATGTACATTGTTTATTTTTTATTGTATGTACAGTATGTACATTGTTTATTTTTTGTTGTACGTACAGTATGTACATTGTTTCTTTTCAATTGTACGTACAGTATGTACATTGTTTATTTTTTATTGTATGTACAGTATGTACATTGTTTATTTTTTGTGTGTACAGTATGTACATTGTTTATTTTTTGTTGTACGTACAGTATGTACATTGTTTCTTTTCAATTGTACGTACAGTATGTACATTGATTATTTTTGTATGTACATTGTTTATTTTTTTATTGTATGTACAGTATGTACATTGTTTATTTTTTATTGTATGTACATTGTTTATTTTTTATTGTATGTACAGTATGTACATTGTTTATTTTTGTTGTACGTACAGTATGTACATTGTTTCTTTTCAATTGTACGTACAGTATGTACATTGTTTATTTTTTATTGTATGTACAGTATGTACATTGTTTATTTTTTATTGTATGTACATTGTTTATTTTTTATTGTATGTACAGTATGCACATTGTTTATTTTTTGTTGTACATACAGTATGTACATTGTTTCTTTTCAATTGTACGTACAGTATGTACATTGTTTATTTTTTATTGTATGTACAGTATGTACATTGTTTATTTTTTATTGTATGTACTGTATGTACATTGTTTATTTTTTGTTGTACGTACAGTATGTACATTGTTTCTTTTCAATTGTACGTACAGTATGTACATTGATTATTTTTGTATGTACATTGTTTATTTTTTTATTGTATGTACAGTATGTACATTGTTTATTTTATGTACATTGTTTATTTTTTATTGTATGTACAGTATGTACATTGTTTATTTTTTATTGTATGTACAGTATGTACATTGTGTTTTTCCTGAGATGCTGTGGCAGTGGGGCCGGCTCTCCCCGCAGACAGAGTGGATTATGGCAGCAGAGCGCGGTCAGCTGTCGTCCTCCCTGGTGCTGCGACAACTTGATATTTCATTTGAATTCACGAGGCTCTGGAGGACTGACGCACAGGCTATTACCCAGAGTGCTCTAGTGCAGGGCGGGCGCACGCTCCAGAGCCCAGAGCGCCCGTCCACTTCAAAGGAATGAAACAGGATATACCTCAGAGTGGTGCTACTTTCATCAAACACAACGGCTGCTATATATATCTACTGTATACCACAGGTGATACCAGTTCAAGGGATCAGTGTGTTGCTCTTGGAGCCTTTTTCCAAAGTTAAATGAGGCCAAAAAAAAAGTACTAGAAAGAAAGAAAACTAGTGTTAAGAGTTATGTGCTTTATTAGAGGAGGTAGGCATATGTGCTGCTATGGATTAATAATACATACACTACTACTACTGCTCCTCCAACTACTACTGCTACTACTATTACGATTACTACTACTACTACTATTACCACTACTACTACTGCTACTCCTACTGCTATTACTACTACTACTGCTCCTCCTACTTCTGCTGCTACTACAACTAATACTGCTATTATTACTATTACTACTACTACTGCTACTACTACTACTATTACTACTACTACTGCTACTACTACTGCTATTACTACTACTACTGCTACTACTACTGCTATTACTACTAGGACTGCTACTACTACTACTACTACAACAAATGTTACTGCTACTGTTACTACTAATAATAATTGTATTACTACTACTGCTTCTTATGTTAATACTACTATTACTACTACTACTACTATTGAAATAATAATAACGTTACTACTACTATTACTACTACTAATGTTACTTTCACTACATCGCCACTACAACTACTCCTACTACTAATGTTACTACTACTACATCACTAACACTACTAATGTTACTACTATATCACTATTACTCCTAATGTTACTACTACTACTACATCACTACTACTACAACTACTACTATCATACTTCTACTACTCTGACCATTGCTACTATTATACAACAAGCACTACTACTACTATTACTCCTGCCACTGCTACTGTTATTATACTACTACTCCTATTACTGCTGCGTTGAATATACTGTACTACTACCCCAACTTCTACTACTCCTAACACTGTTACTATTATTATTCTGCTCCTACTACTGCTATTACTACTTCTACTCCTACTCCTTCTTCTACTACTACTATTACTTCCTCTAGTCCTACGACTTCCACTCCTATTTATGCTGCTATTACAACTATTACCACACTACTCACACACCACTCCACTCCTAAAACATGTTTAAAGGCTTAGGGATTTCAGCTTCAAATATAAACTTTATGTGGCACCGCTCCCTCCCGCCCTCCTCCACCACTACTCCCCCCCACCCTCACTCCACCCCACCCCCCGCCACTACTCCACCCTTTCTCCACCACTGGAGCCAAGGGGTTTTAAAAAGTGTGTGATGTGTGGTAGAGCTTAGCAAAGCAGAAATTCTAGGGCACGACCGAGCAGCCAGCGCTCCACTGGGTGATGTGATGTATTAGGTCATCCAGATTTAAGGCACGTGAAATTAAACATACTTTCAGGGAGAGGGGGCGGGGTGCTTGACACATCACCAGAGTGCCACCGCCACCATCACCACCATCACCACCATCATCATCATTATCACCACCATGCCACGGCGATCCGTCTGGTCAACTCGCATCACCGGCGTGGCCATATCGAAACGAAGTGCCTTTTACACACTTAAAAGCCATTATTTTATTTTCCAGCTGTTGATTTGGAAATTGGAGCGAGCGAGAGAGAGGGTGAGAGAGGGTGAGAGAGGGCGAGAGAGAGACGGGAGGGGGGAGAGACAGACGGTGATTGCGAGTTATGAAGCAGGATAAAGTCAATGATGATTTATGATAAAAGCTTATTTTATAACGTGCGCGCTTGGATCGCGGAGCGCACGTTACTCAGCCTCATGGGGTTGGCGTGTGTGTGTGTGTGTGTGTGTGTGTGTGTGTGTGTGTGTGTGTGTGTGTGTGTGTTTGTGTGTGTGTGTGTGTGTGTGTGTATTATACATGATGTATCATATATCATGTATAGTATGTCCTACATGTACGTATATTGCCGGTTCTAATCAGCGGCTGTAATGGTGAGTGAAAGGCCGTCCACACAGGAGTCAGACGGCGCGGATTAAAAATATTAATGAAATCATGATTTGCGACCTCAATTATTCCTTCATTTTAGGAAGAGGTGGAAATACTGTCAGTAGCAAATGCACGCACGCGTGCGTGTGCATGTGCGTGTGCGCGGGCGCTTGCGTGCGTGGGTGCGTGGGGGGGTAGATTTATTGTTTTATGAAGAAACTTGTAAAAAGAGACAGATGGAGAGAGAGAGCGATGGATAGAGAGGCTAGAGAGGAGAGAGAGAGAGAGAGGGGAATATGACAGACAGACAGACAGACAGACAGACAGACAGACAGATAGATAGAAAGACGGACGGACGGATAGTTTGATAGATAAGTCAAATCAAAACCATGATCATGTGCATTGATTGTTTAATGTCGTGGAACGACTCCTGATCAAAGACATCTGTAGGTTTTTGTTTGATATAAATGAACGACATACTGGACACTCAGGACATGGACACCACAGACAAATCCACTCTGCACTTTTTTAACATCCTTCTATCTTGTGGCGGCCTTAGGAGTGGGGCATCCGGGGCTTCCGCCCCCAATGTTTTATGAATGGCCCCCGATCTAAAATAGCCCCGCGGGACCGGCTCCGCGGCCCCGAACGCTCCCTCTGCGTTTTTGCGTGGTGGCGCCAGGACCGTGGCTCACCACTCATTGTCGAGCCACGGTCCTGGCGCCACCGCGCAAAAACGCAAAAACAGTGTGTTTTTATTTTAGATTTGCGTTATTCTCATTTATTCAGTTTCCTTATGGGACGAAACAAGCACCCTGCGTAATGGGGACACTTTCTCCATCACTCTCTTACCCTGAGCCTTGGGCTAAAGTCCCTGATGTGGTTGCAACACCCCTGCTACTCTCCCAGTAAAACAAACTCTACAGCAGGTACTGTATTTCAGCTGTGAATCCACGTGCTTGTTCCCAGCTCCCAGTCCAGTTATGCGACTAACCTGTTGCGCGTCCTGAATAACAATCGGAGGAAAACACACACATTGCGACCACATCCCAAATGATTCGATCTAATCTGCCACCCCCCCTCCCCGCCGCCGCCGCCCCCCTACAAGGGTTATCAGAGACACAAAAACAGCCTCAAATTTCCACGAGGATAATTGATTGATTTCAAAACGTCTTAATCCTTATGCCGAGAAGCTTCTTAAATGGAGGCAATTATTGGAAACGCTGGCCTTGGCGAAAAGGGGTCAGAGCCAAAAAACATATTTGGCGCAGTCACATTTAAAAACCTGCAGAGGGGTTAAAAGATCGAAAGCCCAGGCAGGGATGAACGGAGAAAGGAGGGAACTTTGGACCGACGCCTTCATGCATAAATACGGGAAACATTTGGGAAACATGTCTCGTTTGTACATTAGTTGAGAACGCAAAGTAAGGTTCAATTCGAGCACAAGGCTTCAAGTTCAATGTTAACTTCTGTAATATATATATATTTTTTAAAGAACCGTCCTGTTGGCCGTGCAGCGTGGTGTTTGATTATGTTAGCATTAGCAGCATGCTAGCAGGCCGTGGAGCCGCAACCTGGCCTGCGGAGGAGCCAGCAGGGGGCACCGGAGGGCTAGGGTGGGAGCCCAGTGCCAGGGCCAGACAGCGGCACTTTGAGTTGAGCAACTACAGACACAGGGTTCAGCAAAACATTTAAACACGGAAGTTACTCCAACGTTAACATTTATTGATTGTTACACGATTAACGTGATTGGCTGTGGTTTCTTTTTTTTCTTTTTTTTCCTTTTGGCCGTGGTTTCAGCGTCTTCAGTGGAGACGCCCTCAGAACAGAGGGAACTGCCTTTTTTTCCACAAATTGGGACCTTAATTTGATATACTTGTCGAGTTTTTTTATTCAATCAAATTTGGCCGGGTGGTGAAAAACACATTGTTCCGTGGTGTGACAAACTCAGAACACAATCTTTTTTTTCACTTTACAGGTACTTTAAATTCTAGTGCAAGGTTAAATTCTAAAGGTTACATTTTAGAACTTGGTTTAATAATACAGGTCAAATTCCTGTACAGGGTTGAATTCTGAAGGTTAAATCCTCGTACAAGGAATAATGTGTATGGGGAAAATGGAAACATGGCAAGACATGACAAGATCTTCTGGACTGTTCTATATCACAATATTAGGAAAACCAAAAGAACCCGGACAAAATCTCGTCTCATATTGCACTATCAATATCATATGGACATATGGGCCTGTTCGGGCTCTATGATACAACAACATGTATGGGAAAATGGAATCTGACGACAAGCTCTGCTGGGCTGTTCCAAATCCCGGTATCACGATTACCAAAAAAAACAAAAACGCAGGTGATATCTATTCTCATATCACGATATCGATATTATACTGAGAGATTCAAGAGGTGTCACTTACATATACATACTTTCATACATATATGCAGTGAAATGTCTTTGCACCGCACCCGGAGTTTATGCACAATAGTTACTAAACCGAACATAATAGCTAACCTGATTCCTACCTAGCAACTAACTTAAACTGATTCCTAAAATGTAATGCAGTAAGTGAAATAAAATACAATTAAAATAAAGTAAGCCTCAAAAAGATAATACAAAGCGGGGGTACAAAATAGAAGGGAATAGAGTTATGTGCATGAGATGGGCCTGATTCTGATATACTGCTCTGTAATACAAATAATCAAATGTATGGTAAAATGGAACCGGAAACCCATGTGAGGCTCTGCTGCTCTGTTCTACATCACAATATTACGACAACCAAAAGGGTTTTAGACGAAATGTCATCTCAAATCACTATACCAACAATATAACGCTACATCGGACAGTTTGGGCTCAATTGTACAAAATAACAACGTACGGAAAAATGGAAAGTGAAATTTGTGAGGCGCTCCCCTTGGCCCGGAGGAGCAGGTGCGCACACTGACGAGCACTCATATCTTTAACCATGTCTGATGAAGAAGCGTTATGAAAGTGTTTAGGATATGGTTGGATATTCAGTGACCAGACACCTGCACCGCCAGACACCTGCACCGCCCGCGCTCTGCAATCGGGCTCCGACGGGACGGGGGGGGGCGGCTGCGAGTCCGCACAAGTCAGAACTGACAGTTGGATTTCTTAAATGGCCCTTATCTTGAAGGGTGTCTGGCACATGGCCGTGAGCAGATCTCATCGCTGTTTTGTTTTTTTTGTTGTCGTCGAGAAAGAAAAAAAAAAAAAAAAAAAAGGGAAAAACCCACCGGGGCTGAGTGGTGAGCCGGGAAGAGCCGGGAACGGGGGGTCATGTCCCTAATTCAGAAAATGGATTAATAAATGGATAAATATGGGGTGATGCCCGGGCTGAGGAGATAAGAGATTAATGTCGCCTTCACATGGCGACATGTTGCCATGGCAATGTACAGACTGCAATAAAATATATCAGACTAAATGATATGTCTGTTCTTATAGATAAGAATTTTCGGAATTTTCGGAATTTTCGGAAAAATGCAGCTGACGCTAAATATTTTGTGGCAAGCTTAAATTCCCTCCAAAATATATTGTCATTTATAGTTGGGTTAACTTCACACAAGCCGGGCCGAGGATTATTTTGTATCGCAAATATATTTATGTGTCAATATCGTTGTGCAGCTTCGAGAGCGAACACATCTACGGAGATCTGCTCCCTGGTATTGATCATCGATCAATTAGCCGAGTGATCAATGGCCGATCACCAGGTTTCCACGGCAATACAAGCCCTCCTTTTATTCTGATTAATAATTCATATTTAATTATATTATTATATCGGTAACAGCCCGGTGCCGCAACTTCATCAACCACCGCGTCCAAATCCTCCGTCGGCTCCAGACGAGCCTCCGTGCGATTAATCAGGAGAACAAAGTAGAGCAAAACGACTTTTACATCGATCCACGGTTTTTATTGAAGCCTTTTTAGTGCGGTACTCCGGAGGAAACGACGTCTAGCGTCGGCCGCCGCGGACACGCGCCGTAGAGTCGGCTCCTCGCCCGCTCCGCGCCTGGTTGGGCGACTACGTCACCTCCGGCGGTAATTCCGTCGCGGAGGGACGGCGAGGAGTTAAAATATTTGAACTTTGCGCGGCAAACGCCGCAATACCTAGATGTCGATACTTTGCCGATGTTTTTGGGGGATGGCGGCCGGTGCTTTCCTGAGATATAAACACAAAATAAATATTTCAGAAACGACCTTTTTTTTTTTATGTGGATATTACGACCACTGATTAGGACGGCTTCCACGGCCCATGACGTTCATAATACTGCATTCATTTACTGTGATTGAGCCTTGAAGCCGTATCATCCACCGATATCACGATATTACGATACAATCCAAAATCCCAGACGATAGCCAGTCACGTGAGACAATATGAATATTATAGGGAGACATTGATACTGGTCTGAAATACCGATCTATTCTTAATGCTCTGTTCTTCGATGAGAGAAGCTCGGCATCGCAGATACAGACGTTTTGGTTTTTTTTCCGAGACACAAAGAAACGTGTCAAACGTCTTAAATGGAGAGAAAAGGTTGCACGTCAATCAGGACATCGTCGTCCGCGGCGACGACGAGGGAGACGGGCCCAGGGTGGGCGCCCCGCGCACGATAAGATCCGATCGGACAACGCCCGACAATGAAAGAATCCCACAGCACCGCCGCCCCGCTCACCACCAAAAACACCACCAAATGCCACCGACACCGGCGACTCTGCTCGTCCACGCGTCCCACTGACAGCGAGCGACACGCAAACGATTCGCTCGCCGCGAACAAACCTTTTTGGAAAGCCCGGAGCCGCTCCGACAAAAGAGTGGACGAGCGGGACGCTGACGCCACGGCGCCATAATTGACGCGACCCATTCGCTCATTTTCCGCCGCGATGAATCACTTTGACAGGACTTAATGATTCTCGCCGACCTGGAGCCGAACCGGCTCTCCCGGCTGGCGTTCGCCGTTTCGGGAGCCGTCGTCTCGCACCCCGCCCCGCTCCCACCCCACCCCCGCCCCGCTCTCGCCCTGCTACCGCTCCTGCCCAGCTCACACCCCACCCCCACCCCGCCCCGCTCCCACCCCGCCCCGCTCCCACCCAGTCCCGCTCGAGCTCCGCCCCCACCCCGCCCCGCTCCCACCCAGCCCGGCTCCCGCTCCCACCCTCCATTTGCATTATTTCTGGAGTTTGAAGCATTTTCACGACTATTATTTTGAGGCGTTGTGTGTGTGTGTGTGTGTTTGGGGGGGGGGGTTAGCCTGAGATGGGGAGCAGCCGGTCAGGGTTAGAAGGAGGAAGTTCTCTCTACCTCTAACCCTCTCTCTCTCTCTCTCTCTCTCTCTCTCTCTCTCTCTCTCTCTGACAGCGTCGTTATTACCAAGGACATTGGTCTCGGTTCTAATGAACTACGACATCAAGGCTGGCTGGCGTTTCGCTGCATCACAGCTCCCTCTACCCAGTATACTCTGCAGGAATCGCCATGGAAACCGCTACCTTAACACCCCTTTGTGTGCGTGTCTGTGTGTGTGTGTGTGTGTGTGTGTGTGTCTGTGTGTGTGTGTGTGTGTGTGTGTGTGTGTGTGTGTGTGTGCGCGTGCATGTGTGTGAGAACCAGCTGAACCGGATTCTATTTGCCAACATCTGTATTTCTGTTGCTTTGTGGGTCTTTTGTTTTGTTTTTTCCCCCCCACGCTTTGCATCGATTGGGAACACACAACTCGCTTGGTAAATCTAAACTTTTGCTTTTTTTTGTTTTTCCCCCGTTGCATCGTACGGTTCTTGTCGAGCTGCCGCGACCTTTGACACCGAGATTTTCCTTCACAACTGTACATCCTCCACAAGTGAGAAAAGTAATAATAATTAAAAAAAAAAACCCTAATAAATAAAATGCAGGAAAAAAACAAGTAAATATTGATTTGGAGAGGTTGTGATGAGGTCAGCATGTAATGGGTGAAGCCGAGGAAAATCAGTGAATAAGATAAAATAAAAAAATAAGACGGAATCGGTCGTCGGTCATTCGGTGGTGAAGCTTTCTTGGTGACATTTTCATAGACTTTGGAATTTGGAATTTTGAAAAGCAGCCTGAAAAAATAATAAATAATCTTTTTCTTTTATTTTTAATGAACAGTGACACAGAATAACATTCGCCTGTGGGATAAATGGAATGGCCAGCGGGTGAATGAACCATTCACAAGTTCAGGCCCGAAGGCTTCCTTCTTGTTCTTGGCTCCCTTTTCGCTTCTTTGTTTTGCCATGGTGCATCCTACCTTATACCATTCATAACAGTTAATTGTAAATAACAATCATTGAAAAAAAATGCACAAAATGCACAAATTGCACAGCTTTCGGAAGGTGAATTTGCTCAGCTTAGTGTTTTTCAGGTTTATTGCCGGCATTTTGTTTACTGTTTACATTTTTAGGTTTATTCCCTTTCATTTCCATTTGTCTTCATCTTTCTGGTTCACTGCAGTATTTCATTATGTATTATATGTGACCACACACAATAAGTAATCTGCTTTAGTTTTTGGGGGGGTCACTTGTGTTTTTGTTTTTTATGTTTTTGTGTTTTTTTATTTATACTTTTTTTTTTGTTTTCAATTTTTTTTTTGTCTTTTGTGGTTTACCATGAGGTCATCTACAACAAAAGAGAATGAGAAAAAACAAACCTCACTCACATTCACTGTTCCCTGGCTCCCACGACCGTCACCTGCAAGAGAAAAGACGCAGGCGGCGAGACGACCTGCTACGCCGCCTGCGTGTCCCCTTCTGACGGATGCATTGATGGGAATTTTGGCGCGGCGCGGCAGAGCATTTGTTCACAACGGACACGGTGAGTCGGGAGCCGGGGAAGGGTGATTGTGAGTGAGCTTCTTTTTTATTTATTTTTTTATTTATTGCCTAAATAGTAATTACCAAGCGATCCTGACACAATCTGCTTTACCTGCGCATGTGTCTGGCTTGTGACACTTTCTTTTTCTTTTTTTTCGCCCTTTGGACGGCGTTTCAGAAAGACGGTTGCATAATTCCAACAAGTGGGAAGTGAATTCGAGAGACGAGGAGGAGAGGAGGGCGAGAGAGGAAGAGAGGAAGAGCGGGGGAGAGGGGAAGAGATGGAGGGGGAGGAGAGGGGAGGGGCGAGGGGGCGAGGGGGAGAGGAGGCGAGGGGGATAGAACAGGGGGAGAGGAGACGAGGAGAGGAGGAGAGGAGGAGAGGAGGAGAGGGGGGTGGGAGAGAAGAAAGAAGGGGGGGGCGGGGTTAAGGGAGAGAAGATGAGGAGACAAGGAGCGGGGAGGAGGAGAGAAGAGAGGAGGAGAGGGGCAGATTGACGGGGAGGAGAGGTGAGGGGAAAGGAGGGGAGGAGAGGAGGAAATGAGAACAGGGGAGGAGGAGAGGAGTGGAGAGGAGAGGGGGAGACTGAAGAGGAAAGGAGAAGATGGGAGGAGAGTAGAGGAATGGTGATGAAAGGAGAGAAGGTGGAGGAGGAGAGAAGAGGGGGAGTGGATAAGAGGGGAGGAGGAGAGGGGTGGGGGAGATGGGGGAGAGGTGAGGTGAGGAGGAGAGAAGAGGAGAGAAGAGGAGGAGGAGAGAAGAGATGAGGAGGAGAGAAGAGGAGAGGAGAGGAGAGAAAAGGAGAGGAGGAGAGGTGAGGAGGAGATGAGAGGAGAGGAGGGGAGAAGAGGAGAGGAGGAGAGGTGAGATGAGGAGGAGAGAAGAGGAGAGGAAGAGATAAGAGGAGAGGAGGAGAGGTGATGAGAGGAGATGTGAAGAGAGGAGAGGAGAGGAGGAGAGGTGAGGAGGAGATGAGAGTTGAGGAGGAGAGAAGAGGAGAGGAGGATAGGTGAAGAGAGGAGAGGTGAGGAGAGGAGGGGTGAGGAGAGGAGAGGAGGAGAGGTGAGGAGAGGAGAGGTGAGGAGGAGATGAGAGTTGAGGAGGAGAGAACAGGAGAGGAGGATAGGTGAAGAGAGGAGAGGTGAGGAGAGGAGGGGTGAGGAGAGGAGAGGAGGAGAGGTGAGGAGAGGAGAGGTGAGGAGGAGATGAGAGATGAGGAGGAGAGAAGAGGGGAGGAGGAGGGGTCAAGGCTCTTAACTAATGACCTAAATTCTGAAATTTAGTATATTATTTACTTGAATGCATTTTGCTGTTTTTTATTGTTATTATTACACTTCCTTCTATTATCAATATTATTATTTATTTTTTTAAATTGATAATACTAATAATAATAATTAGAATATTTTTTAGCATAATTAGTAATAAAAACATTGTTTTTTTCTAGATTTTTATGGTCTTCTATGTAAAACACTTTCAGTTCCATGTTCTGTATGAAAAGTGCTATACAGAAAAAAGTTATTGTAATTATTATTATATATTATGTTATTAATATTATTATTATTATTATTATTACTACTATTATTATTATTATTAATATTATTATTATTACTAGGGTTAGGATTATTATTATATCAATGTCTTCTCTTTTCTAAACATATTCAAGTAAGTAAATAAAACTCAAAAACAGACTTGATTTGTCCAGAAAAAAAATGCAACAGAAGCCGCTCAAACTTTTGTCTCGGCGTCCATCACTTACGGCGGTGTCTTGGGAGATAAGATCACAGCCTGAGACAGAGTTACAAGGGAATAGTGTGTGTGTGCGCGTGTGTGTGTGTGCGTGTGTGTGTGTGTGCGTGTGTGCGTGTGTGCGTGTGCGTGTGTGCGTGTGTGCGTGTGTGCGTGTGTGCGTGTGTGTGTGTGTGCGTGTGTGTGTGTGTGTGTGTGTGTGCGCGTGCGTGCGTGCATGTTGGTTTTAAGGTTTTTAGGAAGCAGGAGACCGGCAAATCGGTGTGACGGAACGAGAATCAGATCGAGAATCAGAATCAAAATAAGAATCAGAATCAAAATCAAATTGAGAATCAGAATGAGAATAATAACCAGAATGAGAATCAGAGTGAGAACCAGAAATATAGTCAGAATCAGAATCAGAATGATAATGACAATCGGAATCAGAATGAGAATACAAATGATTATGAGAAGTAGAATGAGAATCAGAATGGACATAGAAATCAGGGTTAGAATGAGAACCAGAACGAAAATCTGAATGAGATCAGAATGAGAATAAGGATCAGAATGAGAATCAGAATGAGAATCAGAGTGAGAATCAGGATCAGAATGAGAATCGGAATGATATTCAGAATCTGAATGAAAACAGTTGCGGAATCAGGATGATCCAGAGAATGAGAATCATAATGAGAATGGGAATCCAAATGAGATTCAGAATCAGAATGAGAATCAGAATGACTTTATTCCACCGGGTGCATTTACATAAACAAGGAATTGGTGATGATTGGTGTGTTCCACAATAGATTCGCAAAAAAAGTCCAACATTAATAAACTAGAGAATAATATATATAATAAAACAAAACAAAACAAAACAGAAAATAGCGAAATATATAGAGAACATGTCCAGAATTAAAATGTGACTTTAATGCACAGGATAAGTTATTGGTATGGGTATGTAAGGGTATAAATTATAAATATGAATTATTGCTCGGTGGAGTTATTACAATTGATGGTGTTATTGCAGAATATTTTTGTAACTTGGCATCACCTTCAACACGCGTTTTGACCTAAAGCCCAAGTCAATTGTAAGAAGGTTACAGCGAATGAATCGAGTCCAACTAGAGAATGATTATATATTATTCAAAATGCTGGACGTCTCATCAGCCCCCCCCCCCGCTCAGGCTGCCCAGCCTCTTGTCCTCTTTATTCTCACAGAATAAAATGTTTAATGGAACTTCAGCCTGTCATGCACCAACTCCTACCAAGTCAAATTCCTTGTGCACGGGAACCGCACTTGAAGCGAGTCAGACTGATTCCCACGCCGATCCGGGCGCAATACGACGCAGCGGCGTCACAAACTCCAGCCACCGCGTTAACGCGAGCCTCGCCCTGCACAGCGTGTGATTTTGGGTGCGAGTTGGGAAACATGGCCCCAGGTTCGGAGCCAGGTATCGACCGGCCGCGCGGAGTCGACCGGGAAAGAATTCCGACCTGGCGCTGTGACCGGGCGCTGTGCTCACCGCCCGACGTGCAGCCCGGGGCTTAAAACCACACGAACTTTGAGCCCAGCGCCCGACGCCGCCGCGCGTTTACGCGCAGCGTCGAGTCTCCACCGAAGGCATCTTTGTTTTTTGTTTGTTTTGTTTTGTTTTTCTTTGTTGTTTTTTTTTGGGGTTTTCAAAATCCTCCCACTCACCCATGTCGGTGCATCTGTTCGTCCTCCCGCCTCCCGTGCACGGATCACGACTTGCGTTGAGCAGCGGTTGTCCTTCCACCTCCAACACCCCCCCACCCACCACCACCACCACCACCTCCTCCCCACTCCCCCGTCCGCCGCGCACGCCGCTGCGGGGCGATGCGCTGCGCGACGAGCGAGCGACGCGCGTCTCTTCAGGCGAGCGCGGTCCCACCTGCCTCCATCCCGGATTAGCAGCCCAAACGCCGTCGAGTGGGGCGCAAGTTCGCGCCCATGGTTCCCGCGGCGGCTAAACTTTTCGATCGGGCCGTGTTAAAAACGCCGGATCATCACGATACGGGGACAACTTTTTTTTTTCTTTTGTCAATCGGAGATGCCGAGGTGCGGCGATCCGGGCGAGGAGGAGGAGGAGGAGGAGGAGGAGGAGGAGGAGGAGGAGGAGGAGGAGGAGGAGACGCTGTTTCCTCTGGGAAAAACAAATACAAAAAAAAAAAAAAAAAATGCAAATGCGCCAAAAAAAAAAAATCAAAGCAAATCAAATCAAATCCTTGCAAAGAAGAAGGCAAAACACTACCGAGGTTTTTTTTTTTTTAAATAGTCCAAAAAAAAATGACTATTTTAGAAACAAAAGGGTTATTTTCCGTGCGCAAACGTCCAGATTAAAAACAAAAAAAAGAAGAGGGTTTCGCGGCGCGGCGCGGTGCAGCAACCGGGAGCGGAACGGGCAACCAACGCTCTGCCGCCACAGCAGGCTGGCAACCGTGGAGGCTCGTGCGCGCATCCTTGAGCAGGTTACGTGCACGCGCGACGGGGGAACGGAAGGCGTGGGGGCGCGCGTGCACGTGCACATGTACATATATATATATATATATATATATATATATATATATATATATATATATATATATATATATATATATATATATATATATATACATATATATATATATATATGTACATGTGTCGATATGTATTCTTTCCCTGTGACACACACGCGCACGCACGCACGCATATGCAGGTGTGTGTGTGTGTGTGCGCGCGCTTGTGTATTTCCGCGCGTGCGTGCGTGTAGGTGTGTGTCAGCCAGGGGAAGACGGGGGGAGAGACGGAGACGGAGGGAGAGAGAGAGCGACGGAGACGAGGGGGAGGAACAGGGGGGAGGCAGAGCAGGGGGGGGGGGGGCAGAGCAGGGGGGGGGGCAGACATAATGATCTACTCTGTGTTACGGTTTCCCACTGATTGCCTTGTTATTCCGTCTTCTCTTTCCTCTCTCCTCGCATCGCGCCATTCATCCCCTTATTTCTGCTGTTACAGGCGTTCAGCTTTACAGGCGTTGCTCGAGTGTGCGTGCGTGTGTGCGTGTGTGTGTGTGGTGATCAGTGCGGCAGGAGTGGGATGCCGGATCCCACTCGTGTTGCATCAGTAGCGTGGATGGGAAGGCTCCTCCACGAGCCTCCCCTCCTCCCCCTCCTAAAAACAGACGCAGATTAAGAGCAGAAACTACAACACGACCATTTCGTTTAAAGCATTTCAGGTTTCCGGTTTGTTGTGTGTTTCACTTTTCATTTTTATATTTACATATATATATTTTTTTGTATATTATATATATATTATATATATTGAGTTTGTTATTATTACCGCCTAATTGTTTTTTGTGAGCTGCTGGGACACAGCAAGTTCTAGGTATCTATCTATCTATCTATCTATCTATCTATCTATCTATCTATCTATCTATCTATCTATCCATCTATCTATCTATCTATCTATCTATCTATCTATCTATCTATCTATCTGTCTATCTATCTATCTATCTATCTATCTATCTGTCTATCTATCTGTCTATCTGTCTGTCCGTCCCTCCGTCCGTCCGTCTGTCTATCTATCTGTCTGTCTGTCTACTTTAGACATTTAAATTGCGCTTGTTTCAAAGGGTATTATAATGTAGAGTTATGTGGTTTATTAAACTATCCAATTATCATAACAATTTACTTTATAGAGACGGGCACCACTTTCAATTTAGGAAGAATGGAAAATAAACCACATCAACTGTGACCGTTCAGTCTCCAGGATTGGAGTTATTTTCGATACATTGACCTCTGTCTTCAATTTTTTAAAGAACAAAATCAGACAAGCTTCTTCCTGATAAATGGGATTCATTTTATCATGCTCAATAATTGAAAAAAAAGGAAATAATCCTAAAATATGTTAAAAAATGAAACAGTAAAACAAAGGATAAGGAAAACAAGCAAATGAATACAGGATTTTAAAATGGGGACAAAACTAACTCAGGGACAAAGGTGAGGTAGGGAGTTATTACATTACATTTAGCAGACGCTTTTATCCAAAGCGACTTACAATTGTTCAAACACCGACGGACGCAGCCATCAGGAGCAATTAGGGGTTAATTGTCTTGCTCAAGGACACTACAGCATGCTAGCAGGAGGAGCCTGGGATCGAACCGGCAACCTTTGGATCACTAGACCACCAGCTCTACCGCCTGAGCTACCATCCCCATTATGGGACAGTTATGGGACTCTTTCGTCAAAGTAATATAAAGCGAAACACGCTAAGGACAGTTGACTTATCCAAAATGGGCATTCATTAAAATCATCAACTCGTATCGTGGAGCAGGGTGGGAGCCTTTGCCTTACTGGTCATAGAGTCAGAGTTGGAGAGTTTCAACTGACTTCCGTAAAAAAAAAGGGAACAACATTGTGTCCGTGCCCGCTGAACTACCCGCTCGTCTGCCGCAGGTTTTCTGCTATGCCGTGCCCCCGCCCGCTCCAGCGGTTTGGTTGTGTCCCGGGCAAACGGCGATGGTTAACCCAGCGGGTGGGTCCTGAACGCAGAATGTGACGAGGTGTAACGGCTTCCCTCCATGGGGGCCCGGATGGCCTGGCGACGGCTCCCAGTGTTCCCCCGGGGATGTCGTATAAAAATGAATCTGGCCACACTAACTTTACTCAGCTAGACCTGGTTATTTCGTGGGTCGGGTGAAGAACGACGAAAGGAAAATAACATAGGGTTGTAGATAGCAGTGCTTTAGATCGGTAACTCAAGCAGAACTGAGGACAAAATGTAATTGCGCGTGAACTTTGGCAAAAACAAACTCAGAAATGACGTAAAAATAAAAATTCCAATAAAAATGGGTTGCTGAGCCCAGGTGAGGTCCAGCCAAAGGCAAAAATGGTCGGCGTGTTCTTTTGAACCCTGGCTAGAGGAGGCAGAGTTTTGGCGTCTCCTCTTTTAACTGGCTGCTGATTATTGACTCGTGAATTTAATTTCTTTATGTGCAAAAGTCCCATAACTCCAAACATCACTAAACATAAACTCTTTAATAATGTTTTACATATGAACATATAAAAACAAAATGATTCAGACACGCGTCATCTTTCAAAATCATTCTATCAGGGACATCAACGTGACTGATTAACTGTTAAGACAATTTCTAATTACTAACTATTAAAACATAATTTCTCACACTACTTATTAATGGCATTAAGTTATCATCTTTTGTCTGATTATACAATACACATGAACATTGCAATCCAAGTGCTAACAGCAATTTATACCTGTTTGGTCACTAAATGGCAGTGTGGCCATATGAAAGGTAATACATTTAAATGGTATTCTGGTAACTTTGCTGTTTTACATCCAACAGTGAAAAAAGTTTGATGATTTTTCATAGAAACAGGCGCATTAATTGTGTAACTTTGATTACTGACTCATTTGGCATCGGTTCATTTTAATTCAGACTTCTCAACAAAAGAGACATTCCACGGTGGGTTTCTTCAAGGCGGCGTCCATCATTTACAGCGGTGTCTTTGGAGATAAGATCTCAGCGTGAGACAGAGTTACAAGGGATTAGTGTGTGTGTGTGTGTGTGTGTGTGTGTGTGTTTCATATTTGCAAAATCCTTCAATCATATATTTGGCTGTAGAGTTATTAAAACGGTGCCTTTGTTATTGGTATTCAGCAAAAGAACTGAAACTATTCACAGAATCTTTAAAAATGTGAATAGTAGAAACCGTTTTAAATTTTTAGAAGACAATTCAAATAATAGGTGACACATTAATTAAAATTTGACCTGTGTAACCTTGAGTCTTTTATTTTATTTACAAGTTTTGATGTGCATCGTTTCATTTAGCTTTCATATTTTCATAGTGTAAATCTGTATCCAAACAGAACTTACCTGAACTCTTGACTGTTAAGCTCACTATGCCAGATGTGTACGACATTTTGTTATGCTGTATTTGTTTGTACAATCATAATCTTTGCATACTTTTCTTGGTACGGAAGGAAAGTGCTGATCACCTTCCTAAAACTGTATGTGTCTCAAAGCCCCCCCTTGTCCTCGCTAGTGAACTTTCAATGTGATCATTGATTTCAGCGTCAGCCCTTTTTGTGTGTCTTTGGTCAAATTGCTAATACATCGATACAAAGTACATTGGCAGTGGGCAAACATCTTCATGGTTCCTGTCAAGGAGAAGTGAAGTGGAAATGGCTCAGTATATTTTGAGGTGTATTTCGTATTTTATGTCTGTGACTGTTGCGCATTTGCATTTTTTGCCAGTAGATCAACACCTAGTCTAACATTCCACTAGAAGCACTAGTCAACATTTCCAAACGGTATGGTGACAACTCCTGAAGAAAGCAGTAGATCGACACATATTCTAACTCCCCAACAAGTCTAGTGAGGAGCACTTTTTACCTGCGTATACCAAATATTTGCCGTGCCATTACACAAACCGTTCCTATTCTGTAATCAAAAATATCTCTTTAGAAGTTTGCATTATGGGTTGGATATTGGCAATCTTCTTTGTATATCTGTTTTTCTTTTTACATTTTTTTTTCATTTCATTCCTTGTTTTTAAAATGCGCAGCCTAGTGCATTTGGCACCTGCACTCAAAGAGATTCCTTGCGCATGTTGTATTTCACAAATACATTTTCAGATTCATATTTCTGTTGGACAATTATTGTGTGTACATTTAAGGAGTGAAATACGACTTTTTGATGTTAAAAAAACAGGTCCTAAAAAATGACCATTTTACGTGTGTGTGTGTGGTGAGACACTAGAGCGGACTTGTATCTCCCGTTGACAGTTTTGCAGTTGATCTACAGCTTCCCTCCCCAGACGTCACCGGTGTCAGTGTAAAGTGCGTTGACAGGTAAGCGCTGCTGTCTCGCTCTAACTGGCAGCGCTTCAGCGGAATCTGGTTCATCACAAGAAAATACAGGATTGAACACGAAAAAAAGTGCGACAGAATTAAACAATGTTCGCCGAGCTAGTCCACGGCTCTCCCACAACAAGACCTATTTAGCCGAGGCTGGCAGATGTTTTGATATTACAAAGAAAACAGGGGAACGTCAAAAATAATACGAGAAACAGACATTTGGAGCTTTCACTCATATTAAGAACCAGTGAGCAGAGATGGACGATTTTAAAATATACAATTGGGGATTGTCGGTAGATGAGAGAACAATCCCGCTAGGATTGGACAAAGCCCACCGATAATCACTCACAATGTGGGAGCAGCTGGTTAGCAGCAATGGATTTGGGAGTCCATTGAAATCCCCCAAAAACTGGCCCAGTGGACAATATACAGGGACAAGGTGGTCTAGCCACAATCCATGACATGAGCGTGACAGGTTTATAATCCCCTGGCAGCTTGTGGCCCGCTGAAAGAGGTGACGTCTCCCGGGGAAGGCTGTAGATCAACACGTCACAACTGTCAACAACGCAGTCAAATACCTCTCTGGTCTACAGTCCCAAAACGTGTGGAGTTGAATCTGGTGGAGTCAATGGAGGTAAACATGTCGCCAAAGCTGTGGCAAAAAGTGACAGCTCCCGATGAAGACGGTAGGTCCACACATCAAATCTGTCTACAAGGTATTCACACTCCTCCGTAGTCTACATTCCCAAACCTCACTGCGCAGGCGAATCAGGTGAAACAGTTGGTTGCAAATAAGCTGCCCTAGTCCAAAAAAGTGGCAGCTCCAAAAGAGAGGGCTGTGGATCAACACGTACAAACTATCTTCCAGGTATTCTTACTCCTCCCTTGTCTGCATTCACAAACTGTGTGTTCACATCCCCTGAAGAAGGCTGCAGTCTTCATTCCCAAACCTCATGGAAGAATCCGGTCAAATAGACTCCTTGTCATAGCTGAGGTGACTGGGGGCATCTCCCGAAGAAGGCGGTAGATCAAAATCATCGAAACCGTCAACAAGGTATTCTGACTCCTCTAAAGTCTGCGT
Organism: Zeus faber; assembly: GCF_960531495.2. Classification (NCBI taxonomy): domain Eukaryota; kingdom Metazoa; phylum Chordata; class Actinopteri; order Zeiformes; family Zeidae; genus Zeus; species Zeus faber. The sequence goes on along the minus strand of NC_137204.1, from coordinate 26,357,003 downwards.
TTGAAATCCTATGGATGGTGAAATGGGTGGAAGTAACCAAGTCACCAAAGCTTTGGCCACCAGTAACATCTCCCGAAGAAGGCTGTAGATCAACACGTATTGCAGCTCCTCACTAGTCTACGTTCCAAAACCACATGGTGACGTCTCCCGAAGGAGGCTGTAGATCGACGCGTATTCTACGTCCTCTTGAGTCTACATTCCCAAACCGTACAGTATGGATGAATCTGGTGGGGTAGATGGAAGTGAACAAGTCACCATTGCTGTGGTTATACCGGCGACAGCTCCTGATGACGGCTGTAGATCAACACTTACTACACCTCCTGACTAGCCCACACTACATTCCCAAACCAGAACGTATCGATGAATCCGGTAGAACAGATTAAAAAAAAAAAAACAAGTGGCCCACGCCGCGGCAACCGGTGACTGCTCCTGAGGAAGGCTGTAGATCAGGGGTCTCAAACTTCTGGCCCAAAACCAGCCCGGCGAGACAATTTCATGTGGCCCACCACATGGTGAGAATATATTGATCAAAATATAACAACAAAACAAAACAGACAACAAAAAAAACAGGCGGGTTTTCCCTTGAAGTTCAAAACGGCCCCCCCTAGAAAAAGACCCTGCGGAGACCACTGCTGTTGATCAATGTGTATTCTCCCTCCTCACTAGTCTATGTTCCCAAACTCTAGATAATATAAGTGGAGGTAAACATGGCTGTGGTTAGACCAGCAACATCACCTGATGAAGGCTGTAGATCATTATGTATTCTGCCTCCTCTCTAGTCCATATTCCAAACCTTATATAATATTGATGAAGTAAACAAAAGAATAGATGGAGGTAAACAAGCCGCCATGGCTGCGGCAGTCTCTCTCTCTGCTACATCCACGCATTGCTGTTATGTATTTTGTGAAGCCCCCTTGGGAAATGTAGACATCTTTATCTTTTTATAACTATAGCACTCTGACAAAATGGTCATGCCTGGGAGCTCAGGTAGATCCAGTGTTGTTCTCAGCTGTGGCAAACCTCAAAAATTAAAGGGGATGGAAAAATAACCTGAATGTGAAGTCCACAAGGCTTTACTGTGTAAAGAAGAAGAAGAAGAAGAAGAATGCCTCCGTCCATGTTCTCTGCATCACTCTGTGGGCCGTATCAAACATCTGTGGAAGACATTTTAATGCAGTGGAGTCAAGTTTTGACCTCAATGGAGCTCAATCCTACTAATTTTGAGACACCTACTAACAACAACTAAAATGCTGTTCCTTCATTTTCATATTTGCTGGACTTGACTGTCATGTTGTAATGTTTAATGTTTAAGGAAAGAATCATTGTTCCGCCCCTCCCAATTGGCATTGTGACATCATAGCACAGTGATGACATTTTGACAGACTCATTTTGACAGACATGGGCATGCAAAACAGCCAGGCAGAGACACGCGTAGACAGTCAGATCCCGGCACAGAGTCGGACTATCATCTTCTTTCATCCGCCTCTTCGTTGCCCTTGAGAAGGCACAATGTGTAAATGTGTATTCGTGTTTGTCATGTGTGCACACAGTGTACGAGCTATTACCACGTATTAGCAGGCTATTTGCATTTGCAAAGAGTTAACTGAAAGACCTTAATCTGCATATATATATATACGTATACATATCGTGTGACACTCACATATTTTTATTTCTGACAAAGTAATAATAATAATAAGTATAGCTGCAGGCAGAAATACACAGGGTCTAGTTTATTCATTTTTAGGTACGCATCAGTTTTCTGTGAAATGCATCATAACTTTCTAAACTTACAAACATCAAAGACAAACATCCAGAGTACTTTTTTTTATTTGCCGGATTCATGAAAAAAAGAGTCCACAAAAACTCGTGAACACGTCGAGTTGAGTCCACCCGACTGTGTGAGTGAGCGATGCGTTCAAGATCCAGCAAGGCGTTGGAAAAATAGAAGCAGTGAAAGGGTTATTACTTTTACGAACTACCACAACGTTTTTCATACTTCATGGAAATGTAACTTATTGAAAATGTAATCCAAGGAAAGAAGTCACCACTAAAATGGTATATGTTCGACTACTATTGTTGACCTACGTAAATACGTAAACCTGCATAAATACATCATTGATGTACACGAGACCAAGCGTCACCTGCCGTCACTGAGATTGCACATGTACTTTCACACACATGAAGGTCAGTTATTACAATGACAAGGTTTGCTTCAAAGTAAAAAATAAACATTTGTTTTAAAGAAACGTCATGTATAAACAGTTTCCTCCAGCTAAACCTTCTTCCATAAAAATTCTAACGCCAAATTAATGTTAAAGTTCCATAAATGTTGTCTGCATTCCAATAAGGAAATGTAATCTATTAAACTGGACAGAAAAATACAATCAAGTACTAATTAAAACGAACCTTTATTTATTATATTTATGAAATATAATGTATTTATTATTATTTTCATGTAAGGTAATAACAAAATTTGCTTTTTTTATTGTTCCAGATGCAGAAAAAATGCCGAAAGTCTAAAACAATAATAAAGCAAAGAAGCAAGAAGCAATTCACCATATCTGCCAGTGTTAAGAGATTCATTTCATCAGGATGATTTACAGTTCCGAGACTCCAGGAACTACACCATCATTCTACCGAGATCAGACGTAGAGGTCACAGAGAAGGAAACCGACATGAAACCACCAGAGGAGGAACTGTTAGAAATAGTTTTCATTACATTACATACAACATCCACTAATTTGACAAGCAAACATGTCTGCACTAAGTGTGGGGGAGGTCAGGAAAACGTCGGCACTGACGATGACGACCACACCTGCCAGAACAGAAACAGATTCCAACTCACGGAGAAATACACCTGCAGCATCAGTGGACATCACCAAGTTGGAGGAAATGGTAAAAAAAAAAAAAGGAAAATGAAGGTGAATCATTTCTTTATTTACCTTTCTTCTCTGTGGTTATAAAATGTGCATCCCAAACATTGTCTTTTTTTGTTAAACAAATACAAATAACACAATGTTTAAAAGCACTGTTTTCTTTGACAACTAGATACACGTTGTCCCTTTTCTTTTTTTTTACATTACTTAAGATTGACATTTTAATAATACACACTCGTGTGATCTTTACAAATACTGTGATATTTGTCACATATTCTTCTTTTTGTTTGAATTATTCTGAATCGGATTATGTCATATTAGAACTTATGAAAATAAATTAAAAATTCACCGAAAAATGAAGACTATTGGCCTTATTTGAGGACACAGTCACTTTGTAACATGAACCAATAACATATAAAACTACAGTTCGTCTGAGTGGTCGTAAAAATCGAAAAATTGTAAGTCGTGCTACATTGCACAGAATCCGGAGATTGTATTGCTTCGTGCAGCTATATTTTTTATAATTATTATTAATATTAGTAGTAGTAGGAGTAGTAGTAGTAGTAGTAGTAGTAGTAGTAGTAATAGCAGTAGTAGTAGTAGTAGTAGTAGTAGTAGTAGTAGTAGTAGTAGTAGTTGTAGTATTTATTACCGGTTAGGGTTAGTGTATTGCTGTTGTAAAAATAATATTACATTACTATTATTATTATTATTATTATTATTATTATTATTATTATTATTATTATTATTATTATTATTATTATTCTGAGTCCAGCCCGCAGATCTGGAACCCTATTTTTTGCGGTCTGATTTTTATTATTCTAAATCTTCTAGGCAATTTTTGGGCTAAAAGTGTCCGGAACACAACAATCACCGAACCCACAGACATGGTTGAGATCTCGTTGCAACCGGGGCGTTTCAGACATCTTCTGGTGCAAGTTTTAATTGACATTGATAGAGATTTGAAGCCGGAAAGCCGTTGCATCCTTATCGGAAGTTGAAGAACCTTGCCATATCCTGATTAGTTTGTGGAGCGGGTCACTTTGTGACAACATGAACCAATGTTATAACTCCAGGCCTTATCTCTGGGTGCTTATTTGCATTTGGAGAGATGCGCTGTGTAGACCCATTTGCTTCCCATAGTAGTTACGCTTGTTCAGACGACAAACCGGAGGAGCCGAACGGAAACTCGTAAAATTGTAACTCGTGCTGTGTTTCACAGAACCCAGAAAATTTTAATGAATGCCTAACACGACTAAACTGGACCCCATGTATTGCTGCCTGCAGCTTTATTTACATATTGTTAACATATTGTTACTATGCACTATTTACTATATAGTCATGTAATATGATTAACTGTGCTTTATTAAAGCGTACCACCATCTGCCCTTCTGGGGTTCACTAGTTACATAATGGTACTCCCTCTTTACCTCTGTTTTTGTATGTGTACATATATTTGATTTAATCAAATTTTTGACTTGCCCTGCCCTCTCAGGCTCTGCTGCTTTAATATCTGAATCCCTTAACACCTGAATGATAAAGTAATATCTCATCCTAGCTCTTATCTTAGCTGTCGCAGAATGGTGTTTGTTATTTCTCCCAAAGTCAAGGTCATGACCTATTTCTCACGTTTCAAAACCAAAAGACTGAACAAATGATACATTTCCTCCATCCCAGTGCCCATGCAGTCCCAGGGTCCAGACATAAAAAAAACACAACTCTGTCTGTGGATTAGACCATATTCTACTTAATTGGTTGGAACCTCTTCAAACATTTATTTTTCTATTTATTTTGATGTGGGGGACACTCCTCAATCTAGTTATAAACTTCTATTCAGATGTTGACTTGGTGAAGTCGAGGTTGTATAATTAGGAAAGTAACTCAGAAATACAAACAGACTGCAAATAGTGGACGCCCTGGAGCTGTCACATTGCGATATTCACCCACGGCATCAATTAATGTATTAGTCCATTAGCCCCTGTGACCAGAGGTCAAATTGAGATTCTGGAGGTGGGTGGAACCCAATTAAATGTTTTAGCAAACATATTCAAGTTCTTTAATTTTCCTGTATTATGCATGTTTGGCTCCGGTAAAGGGATGAATCCACTTTAATTATCAACACACCTATTGATCCTTGAAGATACCAAAGAGTTTGATTGCCTGCAGAGATCTCATCTCCAAAACTATGGCAACATTGGTGTGAATGGTGTCACACACAGATTTAAAAAGGTTGGAAACAGGGGTGTAAGTGCAAATCCCTTAATTAGTGTTGACAACGACCACAAAAAATCCAAACCAGTGAAGGAATATAGAAATATAATCTATTTTTACAGGGATAGTTTGTCATGCAACAGGGCTACCTCTAGCTCACCAACCTCACTCTGGGCTGGACTCAACCATTACTGTAAATTGGCTTTTTACTGAAGTCGAAAACACATCTTTGTTGGATTCTGCTTTCCTGTCGGATCCAGCACAACACTTTGTCTTATCAAAACTTCTTTTCCCCCAAAAAACTTGCATATTCCACTGAATGAAATAGAGCTTAAAAGAACCTTTATTTAGTGTTAGAAAAGAGCACCAACTTTATTCAGCTTTTTTAAAAACATTTATTTTTATCCGCAAAAACATTGATAAAATAGTTGATTTGTTGATGATGAATATGGCAAAACCCAACATGAATTGGAAACAGAATATACAGTATTTTTAACATGCAGATTCCAGAGAAGAGAAGGCACACTTATCCAGCAGAAACAGGCAGAGAATCAGACTCCAGGGAAACAGGCAGAGAATCAGGGTCCAGGGAATCAGGCAGAGAATCAGGGTCCAGGCAGAGGTTCGGATGGAAGGTACAGGAAACAAGTAATGGTGCGGGAAAGCTCAGCATAATTCAAGAGACAATCTGGCAGAGAACACAGGGAAGTGGAGTGTTATTTATACTGAGGGACTAAGGGGGGAATGATCTGCAGGTGGGGGAAACCAGGTGAAGAGAGGGAGTGACCGTAAAGCAAAAGGGCGTGGGCAGATCTGAACTCAAAACCAAACATGAAAACAAATACAAATACAGGGAGATCAAGGAGGAATCAGGACAGCTGCTTAGCAGTTGCTTAGTAGCGATAGATTCCGGGCGTGGTATCGGATCCAAAATTTGTCAAAATAATTGAAATTTTCCTAGCGCCTCAAACGGATGTGATAATTCCAGACAGCAGAGGGACGTGGTTTATCACTTATCAAAATGCAACAGTATCAAAGTTGTGTGTTCCATCAATTAAACAAAATCATTGGAGAGTAATAATTAAACAACAAGCTACCAGGCTATGATAAGAGGAGATGAGATGCTATAAAATTAAATTAGAAAAAATGATATGAGATAAAATGAGAGATGAGATAAAATGAGATGAGATAAAATGAGATGACATTAAATGAGATAAATTCGATAAAATGGAATGAGATCAAATTAGATTAAATTAGCTTAGAAAAAATTAGATGAGATGAGATACAATAATATCACATTTGATGAGATAAAATGGGATGTGATAAATTGAGATTAGATCAAATGAGATCAAATGAGATGAAAAAAAAAATATTGGATGAAATGAGATGAGATCAGATGAACTGAGGAGATATTAATGAGATAAAATGGGAAGAATTATATGAAAGTAGTTGAGACTAAATTAAATTAGATACAATTAGATAAACAAAATTGGATTACATGAGATAAAATTAGATGAGATAAAATTAGATTAGATAAGAGATACATGAGATACAATTAGTTGAGATAAAATGAGATAAAATGAGATAAGATTAGATAATGAGATGCAATACCTTGGGATTAGATCACATGAGATCAATTCGGTTAAATGAGATGAGGCAAAATAAGATGAGATAAAGAGATAAAATGAGATGAGATTAAATTGGATGAGATAAAATTAGATTAGATTAAATGAGATGATGAGGTAAAATGTGACCCACCGCATACTTTAGGGTCATTTGGCGGATTTAGACTTTTTTTCCCCGCATCATTTGAAAGTGGACAATTAGAGCTTCCAAACAAGGTGTCACTTGCGCAAATCAAGCAAATATTTTTGAAGCTATGACTTGTTAACGACAAGGATGTGGCAAACCCTGTTACTGAGATAATCACCTTCAAAGTTCCGCCCAGACTTGCTTCATTCAGCCAGCTCCCAGAATGCAAATGGTGTAGCCAAAGCCACATGGCTAATTTACATAATGCTGAATGGACCAATCACTGCTTTGTTAAAAAAGCTTTTATTTAAGAGTAAGAATATACATGTTTTATAAAAGTGGAATTATTTTGGAGTTTAAAAGTACTGACAACACAACAAAATGTAGAGTCTATCAATAAAATGAGTCTCGTAAAATCTGAAATCTGAAAATCTGTCACCACCCGCAACGGACTTCATCACATCATCAACCTCTTCCGTTGTAACAACAACGGCGTATCGTCGGCCTCCTCTGGTGGTTCTTGAAAAAAATTCAGTTTCATCATCACATTCAGGCCGAAATCTGCTCTTTGAAATGTTCTCCAAGTCCCGGACAATATCAGATTCAGCGTCGCTGTCCTTCTCAGCGTCGCTGTCGGAGAACTGACTATCGTCGCGCAGAATGAAGTTCAGTGTGCGCTGCTAACGCTGACTTGGATATATCGCACGGTCAGAGTAAGGTCTGCGATATGATTTAGATCTTCCTCCACCCGCGTCTCGTAATCAATAACAACACAGAGTTTTCACAGACAAGTGAAACCGGATCCTCCTCTTGTTTACGGAAGGGACGTCAGTGACGTCAGGATTTCTGCTTTTATGGTAGACGTTGGTACATTGCCCCCTCCATGTCTCTGTGTGTGTGTAAAAGTAGTACGATTTAAAGGTTGAACTCTATCAAAACGGTTTCACATTGTGACTTCACATCACATGGAATATGAATCAATGATCTTCACCTAGACAGTCGCTTTACAGAAAACCATCGATCGACGTTCTTCAGCACTATTCAGCGGTATTCAGCGTCTCGGTAAGTAAACTGCGTTTACCCATGGTATCCAACAGGAATATTTAACTCCACGGTTTAACATTTATCTACTATTTATAAATCAAATTCGGTTTTGAAAATTCGGTGAGAGCTAAAAAAAACAACACAAAGGAACACAAATCTGGAAAAATCTTATTTTCCTTCAAGAAAGGTTTTTTCAACTTATTTGGCTACTCATGGCGATTTTAGAAATGCGCGAGATGGCGGGTTTTGCTGCGGTGAGTCAAAAATTAGAAAAATGCGATTAAATGAGATGCTATGAATTTAGATAAATGAGATGAGACAAAATAAGATGAGAAAAAATGCAATAAAATTAGATTAGAAAAAAAATAGATTTAAGAATAAAGAATAAATGAGATTACATAAAATTAGATCAAATAAGATTAGATGAAAATAGAAAAAATGACATGAGATAAAATGAGATGAGATAAAATGAGATGAGATGAGATAAAATTAGATTAGAGGAAATTAGATTAGTTGAGATGAGAAAATGAGATAAATGAGATAAAAATAGATGGGCTCAAATTCCATAAAATTTGATTAGAGAATATTTGATGAGAGGAGAAACAATTATGTCAAATTAGATGACATAAAATGAGATGCGATAAATTTAAATTAGATTAAATGAGATCAAATGAGATAAATTAGATAAAATTAGATTAGATGAAATTGGATGAGATTAGATGAGATAAAATGAGATCAATTTGATTAAATTAGCTGACACTAAATTAGATGATGTAAAATTTGATACAAATTTGATGAGATTAGAATAAATGAGATGAGATAAAAAAAGAGATTAGACAAGATAAAATGAGATGAGATAAGAGATAAATGAGATAAAATTAGATGAGATTAGATGAGATAAGATCAAATGAGATGAGATAAAAATTAGATGAGTTGAGATGAGATAAAATTAGATCAAATTAGATGAGATTAAACTGGATCAAATTATATTAGAAAAAATTAGATGAGATAGAATTATATCAAAATAGATGAGCTAAAATGAGATTGGATAAATTGAGATTAGATAAAATGAGATAAAATGGGATAAATGAGATCAAATTACATGAGAAAAAAATGACATTATTAAAAATGACAGATTAGATTAGATACAATTAGAGGAGATACTATGAGATAAATTCGATGAAATTAGATTAAATAAAATGAGATAAATAAAATTATATTAGATGAGATAAAATTATATGCAATACATTGAGATTAGATAAAATGCGAAAAATTAGAAACATTTGATTAAATGAGATGAGAAAAAACAAGATGAGATTACATAAAATGAGATTAGGTAAAATGAGAAACATGTGATGTAAAATGAGATGTGATAAATTGAGATAAATTAGATGAAATGAGACAAAATGAGGTGCGATAAAATTAGATGAGATAAAAATAGATAAATGAGATAACATTAGATTCGATAAAATTAGATTAGATAAAATAAAAAAAATGAGCTGAGGTAAAATGAGATTAGATAAAATGAATTGGGATGAATGAGATGAGAAAAATGTGATTAGATCAAATGCGATGAGATTAAATGAGACAGTAGTTTATTGATGTAAATGTAACGTGAGTACGCGCATCACATTTTCTGATCATTTTGTGAATGTGAATATTTAGGGAATGTCACACTGGACGGAACGGTCTGGATGAGGAAAAAGGCCAGGTCAGTATTTTTGTGCCGCACGTTTCATGCACAAGGACAATTCAAAGAGCTTTGCATGGGACTCGAAAAGGCATTTAACAAAACAAAATACATTTTTGTACTCAATTTCGGAGTCTTAATAATACTCCGAAATTGGAAAAACAAGCAAAAAAACAAGCAAAAAAGTCTTGGGAAGTGAAAGTAATGTGCTGCGGGTGGAATCTGTACGAAACACTATTCATAATGTGTGTCATAGTCAAGCTGCATATTCAAATGGCACTGATGAATAGAATGAATAAATACTGAAAGAAGCTGCGCTGGTGTCTAGTGGTTGTATTGTGGGTTTCGTCTTTTTCTCTTTGTGTTTCTTTGCTTGCTTCCTGGAGGGATGGATACAGTAGGAAGCAGAAACTCCTCATTCCCTGTGATTCTTCATTTGTTTCCCCACTTTTGTGTTTGAGTGTTTTTGACCTCCACATCCCGTGGAGTGGAGTGGCCCGACGTCTTTGTTGGTCGTTGCACACAAAGGGCTTTTGTGTTGCAAGGTCAAAATTGCGTTGGCCGCGCTAATTCATTGGTCGCAATCATAATTTGTCAGCTCTGTGTTCGTCAGAACAAGTGTCACTCTGAATGTGAGGACAATGAGTTGTGGTGAGAGGGTTCCCCCGGTAAAACTCTTTTTTTAGCGGGGGAGTCTCCGTTTTCTGACTCCTCGTTCTCTTGGTTGTCAATATTATATATATTTTGGCGCATTTTATTTTGCATTTTATTCTACTTTTGCATTTTATTCTGCATTTTAGTCTACTTTTGCATTTTACTCTACTTTTTGGATTTTATTCTGCATTTCATTCTACTCTTGCAGTTTACTCTGCATTTTATTTTGAATATTATTCTGTATTTTATTCTACTTTAGAATTGTATTCTGCATTTCGTTCTATGTTTGAATTTTGTTCTGCATTTTATTCGACCTTTCAATTTTGTTCTGCATTTCATTCTGATGGTGCAGTTTTTCCACTGTTGCACTTTGAGCAAAAGCCCCCTTCAGCGTGATATAAGACCTACATCACGGGGTTGTTTTGGAAAAATGCTGTCCTGATCCTGACAGTACATTATCTCTTACATATCATGTGTTGATTGGCTGTTCTCAGTGGGTGGGCGGGGCACACATTGTAGGTTACAATGAATATGTTTTCCCACCTCCCGTAAGTGCTACCCAGGTGATTTTTCCAAATAGCGTCTTACTGTGCACCTGTGGGCAAGATGGCTGCCACTAGGTGGCCATTTTTTTTGTCTTGGAGTGAGTGAATGGGGTAGAGCTGTTCATAGCTGCCTTCACACATGAACTCCAGAGTCGTGCTTTCACTCATCTAGCACACAACTGGAGATTGTCCATGTCAGACACTTTTACACCTACTGGGAATAATCTGTTTGCTTTAGGTGAGGGGTGGAGCCCAGGTCGAGCATGCAGGAGGCAGGACTTGACGCAATAACGCATGAAGCTGCAGCGTTTACAGCACATCCAAGATGGCGGACGATGCTACTGACTCACCTTTTTTGGCATTGATACTTGATACTCCATGTATTTGGATGAAATATAAACGAGAGAGTGGAAAGGAATATAAAGGAAAACAGAGAGGAGAACAAAGCAGCAACGCTCTGTGCACCAAGATCCGTATGAAGGTAAATAACTGGTGCATGATAGAGACATCATCAACACGCGACATGCCCACTCGCTTGATGCGAATGCTCCGGACAATTACCCGCTCTGTTCACACATACCGCTCAATCAGAGATTATGCAGACTTTGTACGAGGGTGCTGGTAAAGTCTGGGTTATGTCGGTACAACTTATTCGGACATTTGCGTTCACACACACAGATCCTTCAGATAATGTCTGCATAATTTCAGGTTTGCAGTGCATGTGTGAAAGCAGCTCATGTTACATACATACATGCATGCATATATACATATACATACATACTGTACATACTGTACATCCATGCGTACATATACATACAGAACAGCATCGTACCCACAGTGAAAGTTCGATGCAGATAAATCCATCACTCTGAATGTTCGCAGAGCCACTTAAAACAAAGGTCTTGTATCCGGAAATATGGACAATTACAAAGCGGCGTCATAAAAACTGCGGACGGCAGTAAAGGATGCTTAACGGACGTACAGAGACAAAGTGGAGGTAGAGATGGAGCAACTGGACACCAGACGCTTGTGGAAGGAGCTGTGGACTTTTATTGAGCACTCCGCTGTGGGCCTGGATCCTGACTTCCTCACAGCCAGGCCCCAGGTGGTTAGGGTGGGGAGGCACACGTCTAGCACCCTTACTGTGAACACAGGACCCTCACAGGGCTGCGGCCTCAGCCCCCTACTGTACCCTGCACCCTGCACCCTCCCTTTACACACATGACTGTGTGGCCAGGTCCAGCTCCAACACCATCATCAAGTTTGCTGACAAAACCGTTGTGGTGGGCATAATCACTAACGACGATGAGAAGGCCTACTGTGAGGAGGTGACTAACCTGTCACTCTGGTGCCAGGACAACAGCCTACACCTGAACGTCAGCAAAACTAAGGAGCTGATTGTGGACTTAAGGAGGGGATTACAACCGAGGACGCACGCCCCGATAATGATTAATGGGGCGTCTGTCGACAGGGTGAGCAGCTTCAAGTACCTGGGAGTCCACATCACAGAGGACTTAACCTTGACTATACAAACAGACACTGGTGAGAAAGGCGAGGCAGCGTCTTTACCACCTCAGGCAGCTGAAGAAATTCCGGGTCTCGGTGAGGATCCTCAAGTCCTTCTACTGTGGAGCAGTGGAGAGCATCCTGACAGGCAACACCACTGCCTGGTTTGGGAACTGTACTGCTCAGGACAGGCGGGCCCTGCAGAGGGTGGTGCATTCAGCCCAACGTACCACTGGAACTACCCTTCCCCCCTGCAGGACTTATACACCAGGAGGTGTAGTAGCAGAGCCCGCAGGATCATGAAGGATCCTCATCACCCCAACAACAGACTGTTCCAGCTGCTGCGGTCAGGCAAGCGCCTCCACAGTCACACAGCGAGAACAGAGAGACTGAGACGGAGTTTCTTCCCACAAGCCATTAGAACTGTCAATGCGAGCTACACTACAACTACATACATGCAGTACATACACACATACATACATACATACAGTACATACACACATACATACATACATACAGTACATACATACACACATGTCTAATACGTATAGGAACGTGTTTGTTTCAGTTATTTATTACTTCTTTTATAACTGATTGCTGTATTATTTTGATAAAAACACCACCAAAAAAAACCTGGACAGTGTGGATATCGAAGAACTTTTCTGCTCGGAACGCACCATGAAGCTCCCCTTTGGAGTTTTTGGTATTTTGTTTCCGTTTCAATTTGTACAGATTTCTTACACTTAATCTTAATGGAATCTTTTGGACAGCATTAGCCTTGTGTGTGTGTGTGTGTGTGTGTGTATGTGTGTGTGTGTGTGAGGAGGTGGGATATTTTCTATCAACACGGCATTGTTCTATGTACCGTATGTAGGAATCCTAAAATCACAAATAGGCCAACAATGTTCTACTGTTACAACATAAAAAATATATATTATTACTTTATTTTTTTAATAAGGCTATGCACATATTTACTGCAGTAGCATACTAACTAACTAGTCCTAGTATCATATATATTTTATATATATATATATAATATTTCTGCATTTTGCATGTTATTGTTTTAATGTGTTATTTTCTTTCCACGTTAAATGTGAAGCACATTGAGCCCCATTTCATAACTAGAACAAAAATGATTATCATTGTTGTTGTATATTGTTATTATTATTATTATTATTGTTATTATTATTATTATTATTATTTCATCATTATTATTATTATCATATGTTTAAATCATTATCTTAACTACAGCAATCGTTTGTTTTAAACACACTGAGCTGTGCACCTTATTACTGTGAAGTGAAAATAATCCTGAAATCAGACTCCTTCATTCCTCAGGAGGATTCAAAAGTGTCAGTTGCAGATTTTTATTTTAAAACTACATTTGCAGTTGTTTTGACCTGCGTTTCTGTGCACTGTGCGTTTCTGTGCACTGTGCCTTTCTGGCACGTCATCAAATTGCATTGTTCACATTTGTGTACAGTATACTGTGTTTTTTTAATGTGTTTCTTCTCGGAAAAAGAGAAATTTGATCTCCATGGCGACGACTTACTGCAAAAAAAATAAATAAATAAAAGTCCTTTCTTGCAATGTGGGTTTTATTTTTGCACCTGAATGATCCTCAGTGTGAATGAAAAGTTGGGCTCTTTTCAGAGATTTGGCTGTTCACGAGTCATTCGGTAGAGAGAGTCATGAGATTTGCCGAGGGAGAGAAGGGGAGAGGGACAGATGGGTAGTTGGAGAAGGAAAGAGAGAGTCTCTCTCTGAAATGAAGGAAGTTGGAGGAAGGCACAACCTCATTGCCGCGGTGGCTCCTGAACCGAGGAGGCTGGTTCGTTTCAAGCCAGCAAGTCGTCCTTCACTCCTATCAACGCCCCGTATCACAAGGCCTTGAACTGTTGGCCTTTCGGCGAGCACTTCCTCTGAGTGCTCTCTCAGTTCATGCCGGCGAACACAGAAAGGCACTTTATACAAAGTCTGGGAAAAACACCTTCTTCCTGCGCCGACATTAACCTCACCGATAAAAACAAGTTCCGCTTTCCTCCCTGGACAATGGACTCAGCCATCGACAACCAGAAGTGTATAACATGTTGTGAAAATGATTTCAATGGAATCATCAATTAAAAATAATATATAACATATCACAACCAGCCGAGAGGGTGAATTAATTTGAATGCTAATGGGACCCTGCTGACATTTGGCCACAACTTCATGGGAACTAAAATATTTCCATAATTTTAGGCTATAAACAGTGATATTATGGAAATACAAAAAATGATGAATTTGACATATTTGACACATATTTGCTCATCATCTTTCTATTCATGATGCATTTTACTTCCTAATAATGAAAATCGTCAATACAAATAAAAAAACAGGGTTCTCCTAGAATACTACATGGTTTCATACAAATGTTTATGCTGCATACAGTGTAATTATTATAATTATTATTAGGGGACCAGCCACAAAGGGCCGGGATATTTATTGTTTTTTATTCATGAAAAACTGATGTCAGGAGTGTATGGATGTCATGGATCTGCCGCGCTCACAGACAAGATGAATAAAATGTGTATCTGGGGCAGCCCCGACATGCCATTGTCTGACTTTGAGCCAGATCGGTCCATTATTGTGGAATAATTTAGGAAATTACCGTATTTTTTGCCATTGGCACAAGGCACACGCATCCGCTAATGACTGCTCACACAGGACACATGATAGCATTGCAGCCTAGTGGTCAACAACCGGGTCTGCACTGTACTGTACTGTATATCTCCATACTCACTTTATTCACATGCACTTTACTGCACATGTCTGTACATACAAATAGCCTTTCCCATATACACAGTAAGTCTATTCCCTTCTATTTTGTACCCCCACTTTGTATAATCTTTTTGAGTCTTATTTAATTAATTTTTTATTTTTATAATTCTATTCACTAAATAACATAGCCACTGGGGGTGCACAGGCCAGTGTATCATCAGTGCCGGTTCCAAGCCCGGATGAATAGAGAGGGTTACGTCAGGAAGGGCCATGCCAAATCAAACATGCGGACAACAAATCTTATTTTCATACCGGATCGGTCGAGGCCCACGCCACAGGTGCCGTTCGTCAACAGGGTGCCAGCGGAAATTGTGCTACTGTCGGCCAAACAAGAAGAAGAGGGGGAAGCAGTGTCTGGAGACAGCAGGAGAGGAAGAAGGGTAGGAGAGTAGAGTTAAGAGAAGGAACTTTGAACATTGGCAATATGAAGAGTAAAGAGAGAGAGCTGGCTGACATGATGGAGAGAAGGAGGGAAATGTACTATGTGTACAAGTGACTGGGTGGAAGAGGAGTAAGGCCAGGGGTATCGTAGGTGACTAGAGTGTCGGACAGAGTCATGAGCTGGAGAAGCTGGAAACTGATGGGGTGATAATAAATGTGGTCAGTGCATATGCTCCCCAAGTAAGGTGTGAGATGGAAGAGAAAGAAGAAGTCTTTAGTGAGTTGGATGTAGTGGTGGAGAGCTTCCCAAAGGGAGGGAGAGTGATCATCGGAGAAGATCATAATGGACATATTGGCGAAGGGATCAGAGATATAGGTGACGAGAAGGTGATAGGTAGGTATGGTGTCAAGGAGAGGAATGTGTAAGGACAGATGGTGGTGGATTTCACCAAAAGGATGGAATTGGCTGTTGTGAATACGTATTTCAAGATGAGGGAGGAACACAGGGTGACATACACGAGTGGAGGAAGGTGCACACAGGTGGACTACATCTTATGCGGGAGGTGCAATCTGAAAGAGATTAGTGACTGTAAAGTGGTGGTAGGGGAGTGTCTTGCTCGGCAGCATCAGATGGTGTTCTGTAGGATGACTCTGGAGGCCAAGAAGAGGAAGAGAGTGAAAGAAGAGCCTAAGATAAAATAGTTGAAGTTGAAAAAGGAGGAGTGTTGCATGCAATTTAGGGAGGAGGTAAGGCAGGCAATAGGTGGGAATGAACGGTTACCAGATGACTGGGAAACAACTGCAGAAGTGCGAGGGAGACGGCCAAGAAGGTACTCGGTGTATCATGGGGGAAGAGGAAGGAAGACAAGGACTCTTGGTGGTGGAACGAGGAAGTACAGGAGAGAGCAGAAGAGCAGAAGAAGTTGGCGAAGAAGAAATGGGATGGTCAGAGAGATGAAGAAAGTAGACAGGAGTACAAGCTGATGCAGCACAAGGGCGAAGAGAGAAGTGGCAAAGGAAAAGGCATACGATGAGTTGTATGAGAGGTTGGACAGTAAGGAAGGGGAAAAGGACTTGTACCTATTGGCAAGACAAAAGGACCAAGCTGGGAAGGATGTACAGCAGGTTAGGGTGACGAAGGATAATGATGGGAATGTGCTCACTAGTGCGGAGAGTGTGTTGAGAAGGTGGAAGGAGTACTTTGAGTGGTTGAGAGAAGAGTGGATGATGTGGGGATAGTGGATCAAGAAGTGCAGCAAAATAGATAGGATGAGGTGAGAACAGCATTAAAGAGGATGAAGAGTGGAAAGGCAGTTGGCCCAGATGACATATGTGGGAAAACATGGAAATGTTTAGGTGAGATGGCAGTGGCATTCCTAAGAGACTGTTTAACACCATCCTGGGGAGGGAGAAGATGCTGGAAGAGTGGAGAAGAAGGGTACTGGTACCCATCTTCAAGAATAAGGGAGACGTACAGAGCTGTAGTAACTACAGGGAATAAAGTTGATCAGCCACAGCATGAAGCTATGGTAAAGGGTAGTGGAGGCTAGGTTAAGAGGAGAGGTGGGGGTCAGTGAGCAGCAGCATGGTTTTATGCCAGGAAAGAGTACTACAGGTGTAATGTTTGCTTTCAGAATGCTGATGAAAAAGTACAAGGAAGGCCAGAGGGAGTTCCACTGCATCTTTGTGAATTTAGAGAAAGCATATGATAGGGTGCCGGGAGAGGAAGTGTGGTATTGCATGAGGAAGTCGGGGGTGGCAGAGAAGTACGTAAGAGTGGTAAAGGATATGTATGAGGGCAGTCAGACAGTAGTAATATGTGCAGTAGGCGTGACGAAGGCATTCAAAGTGGAGGTGGGATTGCATCAAGGATCAGCTCTGAGCCCTTTCTTGTTTGCAGTGGTGATGGACAGGTTAACCGATGAAATCAGGCAGGAGTCTCCATGGACTAAAATGTTCGCAGATGACATTGTGATCTGTAGCGAGAGTAGGGAGCAGGTTGAGGAGAGCCTGGAGAAGTCGAGGCATGCATTAGAGAGAAGAGGAATGAAAGTTAGTAGGAGCAAGACAGAATATATGTGCCTGAGTGGGAGGGAGGGCGGCGAAAAGCTGAGAATGTAAGGAGTGGAGGTGGAGAAGGTGGATGAGTTCAAGTACTTGGGGTCGACCATCCAAAGCAGCGGAGAGTGGGGGAGAGAGGTGAAGAAGAGAGTAAAAGCACGGTGGAGTGGGTGGAGAAGCGTGTCAGGAGTGACCTGTGAGTGAAGGGGAAGGTCTACAAGATGATAATGAGACCAGCAATGTTGTACGGTTTAGAGGCAGTGGCACCGACAAAAAGGCATGTGGCTGAACTGGAGGCGGCAGAGTTGAGGACGTTGAGATTTTCATTGGGAGTGACGAGGATGGACAGGATTAAGAACGAGTACATTAGAGGGACAGCTCAGGTAGGATAGTTTGGTGAAAAAGTGAGAGGCCAGATTGAGATGGTTTGGACTCGTGTGGAGGAGAGATGAGAGTTTCATTGGGAGAAGGATACTGAGGATACAGCTGCCAGGCAAGAGGAAAAGAGGAAGGCCAAAGAGAAGGTTTACGGATGTGGTGAGGGAGGACGTGCAGCTGGTTGGTGTAAGGGAGGAAGATGCGCATAACAGAAGGTATTAGAGGCTGATGATCTGCTGTGGCGACACCTAACGGGAGCAGCCGAAAGAAGAAGAAGATTCTATTCACTAAATGCATTACGTTTTTGGAATCAGTTAGTTCAGTTAGTTAGCCAGGTAGGAATTAGGTTACCTATGATGTTCGGTTTAGTAACTATTGTGCATAATCCCCGGGTGCGTTGCAAAGACAGTTCACTGCATATATATGTATGAAAGTATGTATATGTAAGTGACGAATAAACCTCTTGAATCTTGAGATGGCGGCACATGCAGACGTGAATGACGTGAGACCTTTATGGATGTCATGGATCCGACGAACCCACACACAATCCGAATGAGATGTGTATTTGGGGCAGTTTCAACGTGGTGTCGTTCGAGTTTCATCCAAATCAGTTCAGTATTGTGGAAGGAAATTGGGATCAACAATCACACCCTCACCAAGATGGCACCACGCATGCTACAACAAAGGAATCATTATGCGCATTCGCGAGTTGACAGGGTACACAAATCACGTGATTCAATAACTCAAGCTTCACCAAAAAACTGTCCGCTACAGATATAGTCACGATTGGACTTTAACTAAAGGATAATAAGATGTGAGCCCCCAACAGATTATCCAGAGTGGCGAAATGGCTAGAACAGCAGCTAGGGGGTCCAGGTGCCTTGTCTTTTTTTATTGATCACCTGCCCCTCTTAACTGAATGGGCCTGCTCTTAACCATAAAAAGTTACAAAGAGACAGGACAACTGAGTTAAAACAAAGTGCATTAAACATAATACACATATAAACGCTTCCGAGGACAACTGACACGCACCAGAGTAAATTCTACAAAATAAAAAGACAATGACTTCACTGTAAGAATTTATAGACAATCTAGAGATATCAATGTATACAAACTTCCTGAATTATTATTACTGGTAACAATATGCCATACAACCATAAGCATTTACATAACACAAGGAACATGTATTTGTTGTGTATGTTATTTGAAATATATATATTCTTTTTGTGCTTTGGTGTCGCCCATTACACACAACTTATAGTCATGATACTGTATATCCTCTACAATTGAAGCAAGTTAAACCACTGACCTTAGTTTGTATATTTATAGGTTTATGAAATACATTATTATTGTGAAGGCAGTTTTCTGTTTTTTGTTTCAAAGTCCCGTTAGATTATTCTGTTTCCCAAAACGGATGAATTATCGTGGTACAGTAAATAATCGTGCTCACAATGTTGAATAAAATAATTGTGATTATCATTTCAGCCATAATCATGCAGCCCTAGTTCAGAAGGATAACCGCCGTTCATTGCGGTGTAGGAAACCCACCCACAACGGCCAGCGGTAGAATCACACTGTAACCAGGCCGGAACAAATCAACTTCTGCAGTCGCAAAACACACCGGAACAGAGAGCCAACACACGCTCGTCAGTTGAACTTTAACGAAGGGCCAACTATCCTGTGCCCCCGCGTATTGCTGGCTACAGCTACAGTATATTTAGGGCCCCTATTGTAAATTGTACCGGGAAAATTATCAGAATTTTGAAATCCAAAGCTATTTGAAACAGAAGAACCGCAGACACGGCCGATGTCTTGCTTGAACGGGTACAGTATGTCACAATCATCTGCTGGTTTAAGTTTCATTCATATCGATACACATACGGAGCATAAATTTGTGAAAAACCGACCAAATTTGAGCGGTGTCACAGACCCAGTCTATTGCATTTCACACCAGAATATGTCCAACTCAGCTAAAACTATCTGGAACACAACAATGACATAAGCTACAAACACGGTTGAGGTGTAGTTTAAACCGGTATGTTCCCAATATCTCATGGTATACACTTCATCCAAATAGGTCCACATTCGGAAAGTAATGAAAAACCGAACAGCTTTGACCCAAAATGTTATCTGGTGGTGCTTGACTAACATGTCACTATTCATAAACAAAATGAACGAGATGAGATTTACAGTAAGACGGTTTATGATGTCATCATGTTATTTACTATAAATGTGCTATAAATGTATCATATACTATACTATAAATGTTCAAGATGAAAATTCAGACCGTGTCCAGTGTGCAGTGTAGACTGTCACTCTGTAGTGGTTCGACATTAGAAACTATGTGTGTCTGTAGATCTGTTTGACTGATATTTTATCTCTTTGGTCCCCATTACCTTGCCGGATTCATGGAAAAAAATATGAAAAACAGCAGTCCACAAAAACTCGTGACAACGTCTAGTCGAATCCACTGAAATATCCGACTGAGTGACGCGTTCAAGATCCAACGACGCATCGGAAAAATTTAATCCAAGGAAAAAAGTCACTACTAAAATGTACTACTATTGGCAATCTCCGAAAATACATAAACCTAGGTAAATACGTCAAAAATTGCAAACACAAGACTCATCGTCACCTGCCGTCACTGAGACTCCAGATGTTCTCACATCACAACACAACAAGGTAAGCGAAAACAATGACAAGATTTGGTTGAAAGTAAAAAATGGTCGTTTGAAATAAAAGTCATCAATAAACAATTTCCTACAGCTAAACGTAGCAGATTTAAGTTAAAAGACAGAAAGTGTTACGTAGTGACAAGTTCTTCCATTATACTCTAGAACCAGCAATCACGTTCAAGTCAAATGAAAATTTGAATTCATGAATAAAATATACACTCACCTGCCCCTTTATTAGGTACACTGGCTAGCAGCGGGTTGGACCCCCTATTGCCTTCAGAACAGCCTTAATTCTTGGTGGCATAGATTCAACAAGGTGTTGGAAACATTCCTCAGAGATTTTGCTCCATATTGACATGACAGCATCATGCAGTTGCTGCAGATTTGTTGGCTGCACATCCATGATGCGAATCTCCCGTTCCACCACCTCCCAAAGGTGCTCTATTGGATTGAGATGTGATGACTGTGGAGGCCATTGGAGTACAGTCAACTCATTGTCATGTTCAAGAAACCAGTTTGAGATGGTTTGAGCTTTGTGACATGGTGCATTATCCTGCTGGAAGTAGCCACCAGAAGATGGGTGCGCTGTGCTCATAAAGAGATGGACATGGTCAGCAACAATACTCAGGTATTCTGTGGCGTTTCAACCATGCTCAATTGGTACTAAGGCCCTCAAAGCGTGCCATGTTATCCCCCACACCATTACACCACCACCCCCAGCCTGAACCATTGACACAAGGCAGGATGGATCCGTATTTTCATGTTGTTTACGTCAAATTCTGACCCAACCGTCGGAATGCGGCAGCTGAAATGGAGACTCGTCAGACCAGTCAACGTTTTTCCAATCTACTATTGTCCATTTTTGGTGAGGCTGTCCGATTGTAGCCTCAGTTTCCTGTTCTTAGCTGACAGGAGCGGCACCCGGTGTGGTCTTCTGCTGCTGTAGCCCATCTGCTTCAAGGTTCCACGTGTTGTGCGTTCAGAGATGCTATTCTCCGTACTCTGGTTGTAACGAGTGGTTATTTGAGGTACTGTTGCCTTTCTATCGTTTCGAACCAGTCTGCCCGTTCTCCTCTGACCTCTGACATCAACAAGGCATTTACGTCCGTGCAACTGCCGTTCACTGGGTATTTTCTCTTTTTCGGACCATTCACTGTAAATCCCAGAGATGGCTGTGCGTGAAAATCCCAGTAGGTCAGCAGTTTCTGAAATACTCAGACCAGCCCGTCTGGCACCAACAACCATGCCACATTCAAAGTCACTTAAATCCCCTTTCTTTCCCGTTGATGCTCGGTCTGGACGTCTCCCACTATAGAGGAGTAGGAGCATGTGGTCTTGGCCTGCTAGCGGGTGTAGGTGCAAGATGATTTTCTGTGGCAGCTTGTAGAGGTTCTCTGTTACTGTAAAAATGAATTAAAAAAAAAAAGCGAGTAAGGGATTATGTACAGAGAGTATAAATGGACATTTTATATAAATACTATGTATATACAAGTAGTATATCTATGTATATTGTGCAGGTTTTGGTCAGGTTATGGAATATAAAAAAAAAAGTTAAGTTTAAAAAAGTATTGTGCAGTTTTTTAGGTGATAGCAGTGCAAGGTCAATTGATGGCACATTTCAGTGGTTTCGACTGGACATGGTTACGTTTTTGTGGACTACTGTTTTTCGTATTTTTCATTAATCCGGCAAAGTAATGGGGAACAAAGAGATAAAATATAAATCAAACAGATCTACTGACATCTACCAGGTAAGAAAGTACATAAACATACACGTAACCACATAGTTTGTAATGTTGAACCACTACAGAGCGACGGAGTCTACACAGCACACCGGACACGGTCTGAATGTTCATTCTGAATCAGATCTGTACATTTATAGGAAATAATATGATGACGTCATTAAGCGTCACTGACTGTTGACTGTAAATCTCATCTCGTTCATTTTGTGTAAGAACAGTGGCATGTCAGTCGAGCAGGACCAGCTGAATATTTGGGGTCAAATTATTTCGTTTTTTCACTAATATCTGCTCCGTATGTGGATCCATTTGGATGAAACTTAATCCACAAGATGTTTATGACATAGCGGTTAAAACGAAACCTCAACCGGGTGTGTAATTTATATCATTGTTTCAGCCCGGTTGGACATGGCATGGTGGTGGCACGGTGGCGCAGTGCATTGCACTGCTGCCTCACAGCAAGAAGGTCCTGGGTTCGATTCCCGCCTGGGGCGCTGTTGGCACCGTGCTCCAGTGGGTTATCTCCCAAACAGGAGCCTTTCTGTGTGGAGTTTGCATGTTCTCCCCGTGCTCACATGGGGTTTCCTCCACCTCACGTCAGTAAGGACCCCCCTCAAAAACATGCACCCATCATGGTCTGACCAGCGATGGACACTTATCACCTGGTCCCCGGGCGCGTCCACGTACGCTGCCCACTGCTCCTGGCTGTGCCCCCAGAGGAAGGACAAGCCAGGATGGTTCAATGCAGAGGATCCATTTCACCGGCCACCATCAAAGCATGTGCATGTGTGTGTGTGCAAGCATGTGTTATAGTGTGGTGTGTTGCGTGATAAATAAAGTCTGTTTCTTCTTCTTCATATTTTGGCATGAAATGCATTGGACCGCGTGACATTTGACATTATTCAAATTTGGTCAGTTTTTCACTAATATCTGCTCCGTATGCGTAGCGATTTGGATGAAAGTTCAACCACTAGGTTTTTGTGACAAACCATTTCAAACACGTGTTCGTAGCTTCTGTCGATGTGGTTACAGATAGTTTTAAATATCAAAATTTAGAGAATTTCCCCGAAATAATACCAACAATTATTTATATTCATTTGTTGTTTATTGAGACGGTTATTTATTTTTTGTTCAATACTTTTTTGTTTTCCAAAATAATCTTGCAACACAATAACTCATTTCCATTTGTCTTTTCTGAGCCATCTCTCATTTAGTAATTTATTCTGGGAAACTCCCGACCTCCCCAACGCCCCCAAAAAACCCTAAAACAAAACAAGGCAGCCATCTGGGTCCGTTCACCGAGGGGTGAGGTTGCCAGATAAGCTTGTTAAACTCTACACCACTGTATCTTCCCAGTGAAAACCTGGCAACCCCGGAGGTACTCTGTTCGAATGAAGGCCAAAAAATAAAAAGAGAACTCCCAATTTTTAAAAGCCAGAGGCGCTGGCTGTGGCCCCTGGGTGCCTGTTCGGCGAACAGAAACCCCCTTAAAAAACAACAACCCTCTTTTAAGGTAAAAAGGACCGTGAATGGAAACCTGTGATGTGTTTGAAGATGAGAGGTGGAAACCGCAGGCCGTTAGTTGAATCCAAAACATTTTCCTCCTGATATCAAACGACTAGATTTGCAGGTTTTGTCGTGAGAATTGTTGCTTAGCGAAAACCAATTAAAGCACATGAAGCGAACCAGGGCTCCGGCAGCTGAAATAGAAGTTCCCTCGGTGCGGCTTTAAGACAAACAAACAAAACAAACTCTGTGGCCCCTAACTTTCCCTCCAACTGGGTGATCAAAATTTTTTTTTTTTTTTAGCCTCAAATTGAAGACTATAGCGAGATAAAGGCCAAATATTCTCAGAAAAACCTCACACAGTAAATAATTACTTTTCAAGTACCTCAAGGCATCTACTTGGCCTTGGGGGGCAAGCATTTGTTCATGTTTGTCTTCAAATCAAAGGGAACAGGGACAAATTAATCTCCGCTTTGTTGCGAAAATGCATTTATCCCGATAAAGAGGCGACCGGAGGGCCAAGCGGCTTTCCGGGTTGGATGGAAGAGAGACGTTCATGGAAGGATCATTGGCCACGTGTGTCATGAAGGATCCACTGGAACAAGAAAACAATTTGCTGAGGAACGAACCGTGATCCCTCATAGTCTCTGATGACCCCAAATCTGAAAATAAGTGTAATATTTACCTTTTTTTTTAATTAAATAATTTAGGTTTTTATTAGGTCTTACCCTGATTTAAATAGATTTCATGACTTTCATTATTTTATTATTCTACTTCGTAAATGCATCAAGCTTTTCTCTTGTTGTTACTATTTGATGTCCTTCTTTTGGGAACAGTGCTATATTTTGGGGTCCAGGCTGCAGGGCTGGAACCCTTTTGTTTCTCGTTTGGATTTTTATTTCTATTTTTCCCCCAGGCATTTTAAGAGTGTCTTGCACACAGCAACTGCCGAACCCACGGACACGAATGAAGCGTTGGATTCGGGGCAGTCCAGACATTTTGCGGTCCAGGTTTGATTCACATCGATCTGTATTTGGAGCAGGAATTGGCGTTTTTCTGAAGGACGCGGAGCCGACGTACCGGAAGTAGGAGAAGGAAGGGACCTGGGTTGGCGGCGCGGGGTGGGGCTGGGGTGGTGGAGCCTGGGGTGGTGGAGACGGGCGCTTTGTGACGTCATCATCTAATTGATTGGTCTGAACGTGCGGGGTGTGGCTCTGGGGGGGGGCCTTTCGCATGGGGCGAGTGGCACTGCGGTCTACACTCGATTGGTGTGTATTGGTTGCTTTGCGCGGGATCTGCGCCGGGTCGAGACACGAGGGAGCTGATGCTGCGTTCCATGAGAACTGAGAAAACTGTTTGAACGGATGCTGTGTTCCATGGGTACTCAGAAAACTGTAATTTGTGACTATTTCGGACTATATTTATTATCGTTATAAGGGGCTCAGCCTGCAGCCTCCCTATTGTTATTGTTCGGATTCTTATTATGAAAAATAATTCATAAAGTTATTATTTTCTTTTCTCAGGCTAAAAATGTCTGGTTGACACGGTTGAGGTCCTCGTTAGAACCAGGACGTCTCAGACATCTCGTGGTTTCAGTTTCGTCCATGTTAATCTGCATACGGAGCAGGAATTAGTTAAAAAAACCTATGAAATTGTATGGGACGTAGTTGAGCGTTCCAAGGCTCGCGCCAAGGTTCTAAAACTCGCGGTCGGGTGGTGGAGAGAGATGAGGGTGTGGAGTAAGTCCCTTTGTGACATCATCATCCAATTCGCTATATATGAGCAGGTTGTGGCTACCAACGCACCTTGACACCGTGCGAGCTGCGTGGCGTAGATGCCATCGCTCTGTAGTGGTTACAACCTGTGTGTGTGTGTGTGTGTGTGTGTGTGTGTGTGTGTGTGTGTGTGTGTGTGTGTGTGTGTGTGTGTGTGTGTTCATTTTGTATTTTACTCTTTTGCCCTTTTTGCAAATATAAACATCTAACCCAGCGCTGTGTA
Organism: Zeus faber; assembly: GCF_960531495.2. NCBI lineage: Eukaryota > Metazoa > Chordata > Actinopteri > Zeiformes > Zeidae > Zeus > Zeus faber. Next base: position 26,331,170 of record NC_137204.1, on the reverse strand, counting down.
CCTCCTGCGGCATTGGAACCAGTCCTAACACACAAACAGGAGGAGTCAAAGTCGGTCCAAAACATATTCCCTGTTTGTCTCCTCAGACATGGAGGTCCCTTGCAGCTCCAGAGCAACGGGTTGAAATCGTGTCCATTTATTTTCCTCTCTTAATTTTAGCCCCAGAAGTTTAAAAAGTTGATGGAAATGTCTCCGAGGGACCTGCTGCGTTTCTTCTGTTTGAATGGAACTGTGTTGTCGGGAACTTCCACAGGGAGTGATTTCCTCCCACTGAGGAACGGAAGCCTCGGCCGCCTCAGTAGTTCTGCGTGTCACCCGGACTTGGAGAACCTGCTTCGCCGCGTCATTACGTGAGTCGATGCTGCGTTCAATGGAAACTCTGAAAAGTAACAAGATTCATATTTAGACGGGATGCTGATGTAAGGAGGAGAGACAGCACGGACTGATGCTACGTTCCATGAGTACGCGAACATTTGTAATTGTTGTCGTCAATGGACCCCATGTATCCCTGCCTGCAGCTATATTTATTATTATTATTATCATTATATTAACATATTATATTTACATATTTATTTATATTTTTGAGTTTATTGTCAATTTCCAACTGAGAGCCGGAATCAAAGCAACGTAAAAATCGAGTTGGAAAAAACTAATCTTTTTTCTTTTTTTTTCACTGAGTTGCTCGTAAAGAGCCGAGTCTCCAAAAATTCTCATCATCACCATTGCCGACGATTCATCCATTTATCTTTTTTTTTTTTTTGCATTTTCTTTCTTGTTAAAGTCAGTACATCATTCATAAAGACACTGAATAGCGCCTCCGCTTCCAGTGAGAGCCATGCACTTGGATTCTTTTGTTGCTTTTTGAGTCGGATCTCTTGATCCTTACACATCGCCCGTTCGCACGAAACCCTGTGATACCTGTCTTTATCTACCAAAAAAATGGAGCGCTTCCTGTTACCTGAATCCCGGGTCACATGACAGGCGGGCGACTTCAGGAGCCATTGATTTCTCATGCCCTGTGACATCGGATGTAATTGGGTTACATCCTTTTCCTGGGCTTGCTGCTGAACTGGAGCAGAGCCAACGGGGCGGGTGGAGGCGCTGAGTGGCTGATATGACATGCATGGCATGGACCGAATTGACCCTGAATCCTGACTTCAACGACCGCTTTCCAAAACCCTGCAGGACTAAATGGAGGAAAGTTCTTCGCTGTGAGTGAGTCAGAACACTCCCAGCATGCTCAGGGCAGGGAGAGCTGCTTTCTTAGATTTTTGATTGATTGATTGATTGATTGATTGATTTTTAGACGAACAGAGGTGGAGGAAGTACTCAGAGCTTTGATTTAAGTAAGTACCAATTCCCTGACACAATTTATTTATTTATTTAATTATATTTTATTAGATTATTATTTATTATTAATATCATTATTTTGATCATATATTTGTTAAGCTGTTTTTGTTTTTTTAATAATCAGTACAGAAATGCATCAGTTCTCTTCATCACACATCCCTCGTATATATGTAAACCTACCTGGTGGAATATTATAATGATATAATATGATATCAAAAGTTCAAGTACTTCTCATATATAATGCCTTGGTGTAATGGAGTCCATCATAGGTGGTGTGGTGTAGTAATTTAGAAGGATATGGAGCTAATGATCCTCACTCTGCTTCATTTGTGAACCATCTGATTGGTTCAGTGGATTGGCCCGCCTTCGATATAGACCTATATAAATATGAATCCAGATTTTTAGAAATGTTCTACAGTGAAGTCGATATTTTGCTGTGAAAGGTCATGGAGTAAAAGTCAACATTCCGACAATGTGTTTTGTACACACATTGTTAAACGAGCTTGTGTGTGCAAGCATGTGTTGTGGTGTGTTGTGTGACAAATAAAGACTGTTTCTTCTTCTTCTTCTTCTTCACACTGAATCAGAAATCGCATCCGACAGTCGGATCTACTCCCCTTGTGGCCGTCGGATGAACTGCGTCGGGGTTTTCACATCTAAACATACAGAATGGCAGGGAAGGGGAGAGCTTGTTTTTATCCTAGAACAACAGAGTACTTTGCTCAGCTGGACATCCTTCATGTTGCATAAATTGTAATATAAAACTCCCTGTATATAGTGTGTGCAAAGTATCTATTTATATTTGCACTTATATAAAAACAGATTTATTGATAGTGAATATGGTCACATCCAACGTTAATGACGTTGTTATTTAATGTACTTGACTTATTTACTTAGTTTTAAGCCCAGATCGGATTAAAAAACCTGACCGACGTAACTTCTGGTCGTAGTGTCGAAACTCGTCTCAAGATGTGGAAAATTTGAACGCATCTCGGAGCCTCGAACACACTTCAAGAAAACCCCCACCAAGGAGGGGCGGGGCTTATCACGCGCAGAATCCGAATCTTGTGAATGAAAGGACCCCCGGGTTGATGTTGTCATTTGTGGGACTCAGCGTGAAGCCGGCTTTCGCATCCGAACGTCTGTTGCTATTGAAACGTGGTTTCATCCGCTTGTCTCATACAACTCCAGAAAAATGTGCTCAAATCTGATTTAGGTCCCGTTGGCATGGAGTGTGCATATCCTCCTGGATGCTCCGCTGCTTCCTCCAAAGACATGCAGATTAGGCTAATTGGGGGTTTAATTCCCCCATGAGCAGAGAGCGGTGTGTGAGGGAATGTGTGTGTGGCCCCTCAATGGCCTGGCCGCTCGCCTGCCCCGTCCGCTGGGACTAGTGGGGCAAAACTCGCAAACGATTTGGTCATAGCTAACAAATAATTTTTCAATGACTCGGGGGTTGCGAGTCACTCCGGAAAATGAGCCGTTCGTTTCGCTGAGCCGAGAAGCTGAGAGCCATGAGTCACGGCTCGAGGTGAGTTGCGATGATTTACATTTGGGGTCTTCCTAAAATAACAATGTTGACAGAATGAAATTATTCTTGGGAGAATTCCATTCATAACTCAGAGCTGAACCGACTCTTCTTCTGACTCGTTACACCGACCGAATCAAATGAACGAATGAAGAGAAAGTTGTACGACTCTTTTTACTGAGCGGCCCGTAAAGAGCCGAATCTCCAAAGAGAGAGACAAACTTTTCATCGCCCAGTCTGACTAGGGCAAGTGGGGAAAGAAAGAATAGATGGCTCGATAGATGAGTAATTATGGGAGCATATACTTTTCAATCGCACTCCTCAGCTTTTCATGAGAAGCAATGATTGGACATTGGTGGCAGAGTCACTGCTGGCAGTTGGAGAGAGTTGCCCATTCGCTCCCATGGGGAAAATATGTATATATAAAAATAAAAACACTGCCAAGGTTTCTCCTCGAGATGCACACAAAGATAGTGAGGGAGAGCGAGAGACAGAGAGAGAATGTAAGAGGTCGACCGAGAGGAAGTAATTGTAAATCACGTTAAATGGCACTTGGAAAGGTACTTTATAAATGCTGCCCATTTAGCGTTAGAGCGGCTGCTTGATACACTTGAATGAAGGAACTACCGTAACAACCTGCTTTGATTAAATACGTCACCACCCTCCATGGAGCCTCTCATGCTTTAGCCAGACTGTCGTTTAAAACCCTGAGTTCATAGATGGGTTAGGGTTAGGCTAACCCTATTGATAGATAGATAGATAGATAGATAGATAGATAGATAGATAGATAGATAGCACCCGGCAGCACTCTCGGCAGCCCCGCCGGGTCGCAGCAGGCCAGAAACCACCCGGCACCAGGCACAAGCCGCTGGGTAATGACCCAGTCGCCAGGGGGCCAACCCAGTCGCCCCCCTTGCCAACCCCTCCCTTACACCAACCCACCAGCGCCCCGTCACCTGGAAAACCCCAGCGCTCAATGTGTGCTGTTGATTGCAGTTAAAATTGCGGGCCGTGGGGATGCGAGTCCTCCAAGCATGTCTGACCCGAATCACTGGCACCCCTCCTGCCCTGCAGACCCTGGTCTGGTGGAGTGTGGTTCAGAGTAAGATTTATGTGCAAGTGTATGTGTTCTTAGCTAACATGCGAGGTATTAAAATTACAAGACAGATGTGCAGCACGCCAGGGCAGGAGCGTGATGGGCAAGATCGCAGCTGCTCACCACATCCCTACCACGTAGCTGGCACCCCGCCCGTCCCACAAACCCTCAGCTTATTGTATGGTGTATGTACTGAGTCTGAGATCTGAAACTGGGAGAGATAGGCGAAGCACAACCAGATCTACACAGGGGTTCAGCAGGCCTGGCAGCGGCCATGTGGACCCCGTCCTGGACCTGACCATGCCCCAGTGCGCACCCCCCCCGTACCACCCCGTACCCGGAGACACCCAACCCACAGCGACGAGCCCCCATTGGGCCCATGACCAGACCTCGGACAGCACAGAACAAAGGGCGGCAGATGGCGCCCCTACCCATGGCTGCACTCCAGCGATGAGTGCCCCGTGCATCAAGAGCGCCAGAGAACAGGCCCCTGGGCAGCCAGGTGCGATGACGCCCCCACCAAAGTAGACTACATAGGGAGCCCTTACCAAGCACACCGTGCCAGGCTCAGGTCTCCGCCCGGGTCACAGGACCAGATGCAATGTTTAACTAGCCCTGGCACGACACACCACGATTTTCTTGGGCGATCAAAATGGGTTGGTGGTGTTCGAGTTGTGGGTCATGGAAGGAGAAGTTGCCAAGGAGACATGCAGACGGGGAGGCTGGAATGCTGTGACCCAGAAGGGTTGATAGCTTCTTGGTAATGTCGGTCCAGAACGTTTGGATAGGTGGGCAGAGTCAGATGGCATGAAAGTAGTCATCTCTGGTATTAAGGGAACATTGAGAACAAACATCTTTATCCAGGAAACCCATTTTGAGCATTTTGTGTTGGGTGATATGTGCTCAGTGCAAAATCTTATACTGAATGAGTTGCATTTTGGAAATGCGGGTCATAAAAAGGGTGTTAAGCTTCCACAGGTTGATATCAGTGGTGATATCAGTCTCTTTCCCATTCCATGGTAGGTAAGGATAAAGCGTCATCTGTTTTTAATAAAAGTTTGTATATTCTGGAATTTTTTTTTTTTCTAATTACCTTTAGAAGTAAGATATTCAATCATCGGAGGTGGTTGTAGGATGTTGTTCGTTAATTTGATTTTAACTTTTAGAGACTGCTGCAGTTGAAGGAATTGCAAGAAACTGTGACCACCGTAATTATACCTCTGGATAAAAATTGGAAATATATAAGTTAATTGTTTTTAAAAATGTGTTCCATGAGTAACCCATGAGTTCTTGTCTTTTCCAAGACCTGAAGATTATTATTCTGTTGTTAACCAGAAAATCTGGGCTGTGCCAGATTGGAGTGAATTTGTTTGAAGATAGAGTGGTTAAATCTCCGCCAGGCTAACAGAATCGTTGGGAATAAATGGGTTTCAAAAGCAATTATGTTTCTTTATTGATTCAGTAGGAATGGGAGTTTAGAGATAAGTCCACACATTGAGTTTGTTCAATGTCTCGCCATCCATGGCTCGATTGTTGCTCTGGTTTTAACCATTTAATAATAAATTGAGATGGTTCGCTGAATATAAGTATCTAATGTTTGGGGCTGCTAGGCCCCCACCATCTTCGTTTTTCTGTGGTGTTGCTAGTTTACTTCTTGGTTTCTTGTATTTTCAATAGAATTTATTGATAATTGAGTCTAGAGTATTAAACCAATTTACTGTTGGTTTGACTGGGGTCATTGAAAATATATTGTTTATTTTTGGTAGTATATTCATCTTCACTTATGCTATCCTACCAATTAGTGAGATGGGTAGTTTGTCGAGCGAGGTCTTCTGCAATCGATTTGAGCAATGGAGTAATGTTAAGGGTTAACAAATCTGACAGACTGGTGGAGATATTAATACTAAGGTATCTAATGTTGCCCATCGTGATTGTTAAGGGAGGTTTCTGGGTGACAGCATTCCAGCTTTCCCCACTGATTGGAAAGACCGTGGTTTGGTCCATTTTATGGTCTGAAATGACTGAAAATGTAGATATAAGATTGAACACTTCCACTAGGGATGATATTGGGTTCAGTAAATATAACAGAAAATTGTCTGCATCCAAACTGATATTATGGACAGTGTTTCCAATTTGTATGCCAATGATATTACTGTTTTGACAGATGGCCGCCGTGAGGGGTTCAATAAAGATGGCGAATACTAAAGGGGAGAACTGACATGCTTCTCTTGTGCCACGTTGTAGAGTGAAATGCTGTGAAGTGTATTCTTTGGCGATGACAGAAGCAAACAGAGAGTTGTACAGAATTGTGATCCATTGAATGAGAGACTCTCCAAAGCCAAATTTGTTCAAGGTGGAAAACAGATACTGTATGTTCAAATCACTCTGTCAAATGCTTTTTCGGCATCTAAAGAAGCAATAACAGTATTTAAGTTTCTCCTTTGAGATATGCTGATCAGACTGAATAAATGGCACATATTGCTGAATGGGTGTCTGCCCTTGGGAAAGCCTGTTTGATCTGGGTGAATTATAAATGGAATTACTTTTTCCATTCTGTTGGTGAGTGTTTAATTAATAATCTTTAAACACAATTAATTAGGCTTATGGGTCTATACCTGGAGGTGAAGGTTGGGTCCTTATTGGGTTTGAGCAAAACCAAAGTGAGAGCAGTATTCATGTATGGAGGCATGGTGAAGGTTGACTTAATCTCTGCAACCATTCTGATGAATAATGGGGATATAAGTGGCCAGGAGTGTTTATGGAATTCCACTGGGTAGCCATCTGATCCAGGTGATATATTGTTGGGCATAAAGAGGAGAGCTTTCCTCAGTTCTTCTAAAGTAAGTGGTTGATCTCATGTGGTAGCCAGATTTGTAGAAAGTTTAGGGAGGTCGATATCATCGAGGAATGTGTTAATGTTTGATATATTTGATTCATTATTCATTATTCGTTTTTTAGATTAGATAAGTTTAAACTAATTGTCATTGCACAGTCTGACAGACTGTGACTGTGTTATAGGCAATAGTATTTTTATTTTATTCTATAGTATTCGACTTACTGCATTAAGTCAGAATCAGTTTGTTGGTCAAGTAGAAATTCTTAGGTAGCTACTGTGTTCAGTCTAGGACATATTATCACTGGGTGCGTTGCATTGACATTTCACTGCATATATGTATGAAATTATGTATATGTATGTGACGAATAAACCTTTTGAATCTTGAATCTTGAACAGAGTACAAGTACTGAGGCAACAAAATTTATTTCGCTGCATTTTACCATCCTAGTAACTGATGTATCTAGGAGCAGTGGGCTGCCATATCTTGCGGGTGGTGTGTTATCCTACCCTGTAGATCTTTGATGGCTGTAGCAAGTGTTTATTATCCATCGCATTTAAATTGATTGGCAAGAATTTACCTGATTGTCATTGAATTCAAAATAATACACTCTTGCTTGTTGCACAAGGAATTATGTCTTCTGATGGATGATATTATCAAGCTGAGATGTAATTGTCCAGATCTCATCTCGGGTTTGCTCAGTGGGTGAGTCGGCTTGTTGGAAGTCTTTTTATCATTGATCTAGTTTATTTTGACATTCTTGTCCTTTCTTTTTCTTGTGAGTGGAGAATGAAAAATGACTACCTCGCAGAACTGCCTTTGCCATTTCCCAGAGTAAGGATGGTGATATTTCTCGGAAATTCAACTTGCGACATCATCAACTAATGTTAAATAAATCTGGTTTACATCTCTGGGTGATCATTCGCATTTGGAGAGTAACACCGGAGGAACTGATGCAGCGTTCAATGAAAACCCAGAAATTTATGAACACGGTTGTCGTCTCGTTTGATCTGCAGCCGCACCTGACGTGTATCTAGGTGATTGGGTCAAAGTGGCTGCATACCTGTTGCTTTTTGGTTAGTCTAATGAACAGCAGGTAAAACTGCCATCCCCCACTCAGGATAGAAGCCCTGTCATGACATGTTCGATCTGCTCCTCTGGAAAACATACTGGTGTCTGTAACCCATCCTCTTCTGTGTCCCTGTATTGTTGCCACTGTGGCAGTTTTGGCTGCCACACACCACCCAAGTGGCGTTTCCAGGGCCCTCTGGGACAGAGACACAGAAGACGATGGGTTGTAGACACCAGTTTATTGTAGGGAGGAGGCTAGGTGGAATTAGCCAGGATGAGATCGAACATGTCATGACAGGGCTCCTATTCTGAGTGAGTGTGAGGATAGGGGTTTTAACCTGTTGCTCGTTAACCCAACCAATGAGCAACAGGTATGCAGCCACTCTGACCCAATCACCTAGATTCAGGTCAGGTGTGGCTGCTCAACCAGACCATCCCCACACCACAGTTTGGTTTAAAGTCAAAGATAAATGGTTTTCAAAACCGAGATTGATTTATAAATCGTAGAAAAATCTTAAACTGTGGAGTTTAATATTCCCGTTAGATTATATGGGAAACACAGCTCACTTACCAAGATGCTGAACAGAGCTGAACAACGCCGATCGATGGTTTCCTTTATAGCGACCGTCCAGGTGAAGCTCATTCCTCCAAATTCCATATGATGTGAAGTCACAATGTGAAACCGTTTTGATAGTGTTTAACCTTTAAATTGTGCTACTTTTACACACACACAGAGACATCATTGTGGAGGGGGCGTGTACCAACGTGTACCAACGAGAAGAAATGCTGACGTCACTTCCGTAAAAAAGCCGAGGGTGCGGTTTCCCTTGTCTGTGAAAATGTTCGTCTCCGTGTTGTTATGGATTACGAGAAGCGGGTGGCGGAAGATCTAAATCATATAGCGAACCTTAATCTGACCAGTGTGATAGATCCACGGAATATCTATGGAATATTCTCAAGAATCACCGGAGGAGATCAATGGCTGTTGTTACACAGGAAGAAGTTGATGACGTGATGAAGTCCGTTGAGGTTGGTGATGCAGATTATGAACAAGTAGAAATGCACAAGATTCTCAAGTTTATCTGCAAATGCAGCCAGGGGTGTAAATAAAATGAAACGAGACCCCAAACAGGCTCTCAGAGTGTAGCTGAGGTAGGGTTGGGGTTAGCCCACATTATAACTCCAACAACTTTGAAGATATTTTGAATACGCACATTTATATATTAAATTACACACCAAGGCTGATATACAGAGACTCATATTAGTGATAGGTTCTACATTTTCTTGTGTTGTCAGCAATTTTAAACTCCTAAATAATTCCACTTTTATAAAACATGTATATTCTGACTGTTAAATAAAAGTTTTTTTAAAAGCAAAAGATGTTGTGTGTCGATGACACTGTTCAACATTCCCTCAAAACACAAGAACAATGCAGAGATTTACCCATTCAGCAGGATGTCAGGTCCCCATTCAGCAGGGTGTCAAGTGGCCATGCGGCTGTGTTGGTCCTCCAACCATTTGCATTCTGGGAGCTGGCTGAATAAAGCCAAGTGTGGGGGAAAACTTTGAAGGTTATTATCTCAGAATCACAGTTTGCCACACCCTTGTCATTAACAAGTCATAGCTTTAAAAGCACAAGGGAGACCTTGTTTTGAACCTCTGATTCTTCACTTTCAAGTTATGTGAAAAAAAAGTCAAAAGCCACCAGTCACAAATACAATGAAGTACTAATTAAACGTAACATACTGTATTCTTATTATATTTATAAAATAAAATGTATTTATTATTATTGTTATGTGAATTAATTACAACGTTTGTATTTGTTATTGTTCCTGATGCTGAAAAATAGCTGAGAGTCTAATACAATAGAGAAGCAATTGTACAAGAATCCAGCCCTCAAGATCGGTCACAATTATTCTTCAAGAAAGTACTAAAGAAAAATATAGAAAAGTTTCAACATTGAATACAACACATGCCGAGTTTGTAATAGATTCAAGATTCAAGAGGTTATTTGTCACTAATACTCAAGAATAAATACAACTGCAACATTAGTGACACCCTAGAAATTACAAATTATGGAGTGCAACCTAACCTGAACGTTAACGTGACTATTACAATGTCTGTCATGCATCGTTAACTGGTAAAATACAAAGCTACCAACTTAATGACAGATATTTCCACCACCCAACACAATTTGTTACAGATGGCCCTATTCTGTGTCAGGTTCAACAAAAAAACATGGTGACTGATATTACCAAAGTACAATAAATGGTAATAACAGAACTTACTGTAAATGTGAATAATTTCTTTATTTACCTTAGATAAGATAGCTTACTTTCAGTAATACATGTATGACAAATGTCACGCTGTCTTTATAAAAATGAGGTTTCCAAATATTGACTTTTTTGCCTAAATAACTACTTAATAAAACAATGTTCATAAACACTGTTTTATGTGACAATTTAATACAAGTTGTAAATTGTTTTCTTTTCCCTTTTTTGATTTGCTGAAGTTTGCCATTTTAATAATGTGGTCTTTATAAATATTGTGACAGTTTGTTTGATTGTTTTGTCCAAATGTTTTGGACAACTGTTTAATGAAACAATTTTCTGACCTGCCTTGTCATCTCTTCTCCAAATTACCCAATGCACTCTGTTTTTCATATAAAACAGATTTTGACTTAAATGTGTTTTTATCTGGTCTCAGACTTACAATTGAAAAAATGTGAAATTTTGTAATTAGTGCAATACTGTATAATCAAATATGTTTCACCGATCTTCAATAACGTCAAATAGCTATAATGTACAACTAATTTACAATTTCGTCCACCACGCCAAATTCAGGCAAGGATCAGCTTAAATCCATGTAGTTTCATGTATCAACAAGAAAAATCTTCAAACAACTTCAAAATGTAATTCATAAGTAATGCTGATTTAAAGAGGACAAAACTGATGCAAACAAATTGATGCTACGTTCCCTGGGAACTCGAAAAATTGTAATTGTCGTCGATACTGGACCCTCTGTGTTGCTGCCTGTAGATATATTTATTATTGATAAAAATAACCATTTTTATTAGTACAAGTATTTATTCATTATTTTTAATGTCTTTAGTTGAAATGTTTATTATTATTATTATTATTATATATTTATTATTATTATTATTTTTTTAATTATTATGACGTTTTGTGTTTGTGATTTTATTTACAATATAAAGGCAGTTGACACATCTAAATAATCAGTAATTTCATCAAAGCCAAAAGTCAAAGTCAGCTTTATTGTCAATTCTGCCATATGTAGAGGACATATAGATGATCAAAATCCTGTTTGCATATTAAAACAACAATAAGAGTTTCAAAATACTAGGATAAAAGGAAAGTACTAAAAAGTGCTTAGAAGTAAAATATTGCAGTTAGGCTAGGAGTGGGGGCGGGGCAATAACAAGGCACAGAACAAGAACAAAAACTGTAACGATGACAAAATATAGGGCAAAATAGAAAGCATGTGCAGGTAGAATGTCATCAGCAGGATGAGTAATTTGCAGCAGTTTTATAGCAGTCGTGTTCTTACAAAGTGGCTAGTGCTGAGTGTGGGTGTATGCATGCATGTGCGCATAAATTTGTTTAAGAAAGTTCTTATGGCTGGTGCCGTTGGACGTGTAGGGCGTGGGATGGCTAAGCTACAGTCCAGACTGTTTGGAGGCAGAGGGGAGAGAGTGAGAATGTTCTGAACCTCCCTGCAGAAACAACAAATACACACTTTACCTTTGCTTTATGATCCACACTGCAGCTCTCTGGGTTGTGAGTCCATGTCACATGACCTATTTTCGTATTTGTAATGTCATGTTTTAAGTAATTACTTGTTATTGTAATAAATTGGGCAATAAACAATTCCCCATTTAATCCCTCTCTTATGGCTAAAGGAAAACAAATCATGAAGTGCACAGGCAGCTGGTGAGGGGATAAATCAGAGAGCTGCAGGAAGTCAGCATGTGGAAGATTTGGGGCGACCACTGGGATTGTACCTCCTCGTGTGGATAATAATAATAATAATAATAATAATAATAATAATAATAATAATAATAATAATAATAAATATAGCTGCTGACAGCAATACACAGGGTCCAGCTTATTCGTTTTAAGTATGTATTGTTTTATGTGAAATGCATCACACTTTACTTATCGTACAAACATCAAACGTTGTGTGGTTACGTTGTGTTGTTACGGCCATATAATAATTTTTTTTAATTTTGTGAACGACATTCAGACTGACCTGGACATGTAAACATATCATAGTTACGTCCATGTAATTTAATAAATCTAACTTTCATGGCATCACATATGAAGCGTTTCCATTTCAACCAGAAGTCAAACATTGATTTAAAATTGTAATTTTGACATAAGTGTATGAGACAGGTCACTTCTAAATAATTGTTCTAAATAGCTGAGTTATAGTTTTAATATTGTTTGTAAGTTCCAAATAGATTAACAAGCAAATTAGGACAAGAAATTACAAAACAAGTCAGATAATTGGTTTATTAAACAGTTTTCCAATACAGCTGGACAAAATAATTCAACAAGTATCACAGTATTTATGAAGATCACATGTCAAAAAAAGAATTAATATTATTAAAATGGAAATCTTAAGGAAAATAAATAAATGAAAAATGGACAACTTGTATGAATGATAGTAAGTATGTAAGTTAATAGTGTAATACAAAAACAAAGCCATCTTAAGAAAGGTAAACAAAAACATTATTCACCTTTATTTTTAAATTATTTTCCCTTTTTTACCATTTTCTCCAACTTGGTGATGTCAGTCACCGTGTTGTTGTTGGTGAATCTGACACAGAAGGAGCCTCCTGTGATAAACTCTCGTTGGACGGTGGAAATGTTTGTCGTTAAGTTGGTCGTTTTGTATTTGACCAGGTAACGGTGCATGACAGACGTTGTCATAGTTATTACAACATCCATGTTTGGTTTCATTGCATCATTGGTGACTTCTAAACGTCAACTGATGCTGCAGGTGTATTTCTCTGTGAGTTGGAATCTATTACTTTGCTGGCAGGTGTGGTCGTCATCGTCAGTGTTTTCCTGACCTCCCCCACACTTAGTGCAGACATGTTTGATGGTCAAATTAGTGGATGTTGTAATGTAAACTATTTCTAACAGTTCCTCCTCTGGTGGTTTCGTCTCAGTTTCGTTCTCTGCGACCTCTACGCCTGATCTCGGTAGAATGATCGTGTTCTTGGTACTTATCAGATACACACAGTCGTCCTGATCGTGAGTTGTCAGCATCTTCATTGTGTATGATTGTCCTGTGGTGACATGTTTAATTGCAGTTTTCTTTCAGGTGTTTCACTATCATAAGTAAAAAAATCCTGTTTTTTCCTTAGTTTCCACTTTTTGAAAATTATCCCACTCTAAAGAAGTGGTTAACATCAGAGACAATGGATTTTGTTTCACAACAACTCCTGTAACTGTTTTATCTCATTGTTAAAGCTTTCTGTGTTTTAAAATTCTTATTTGAATGTTTTTGTTTTTTTTGATATGTTGTCAAAGGCAGGAATTAAAACTTAGTTTTGTCAAATTCATTTACAATAATACATAATTTGAATTTCAATTTGTTTCATCTTTGCTGGTCTCCGTAAATGATCTGGAGGAGCGTGCTGTGAGCTCCCCGAGGAACATGCTGTGATCTCGCCAGAACATGGAAGTGAGTTCAGATCCAACATGGCGGCGCCCAGATGCACAAACTAAAACACCGGCAATCTGCTCCAACTCAGAGGAAAAGCAAAGAGAATTGCCCAAAATAAAGGAAAAGAACACACTGCGCACACTGCGCAAATCCAAAGTGGAGGACCTCAAGGATTATATCGATTATTATTATAACGAGGATGTGATGGAAGAGGACCAAGACCGGAACAATCCAGCGAAAAGGAAGAGGGGAGACTCAGCTACCGATACAGACAATCTAATCCCCAGGGCTGTAGAGATAAGTGTCTTGGATGAGATTAACAAGAAGCTGGACATGCTTGGGCCGCTTCTCGAAGACATCGGACATTTATTGAACGCTAATTTGAAATTTGACTTATTATGGGAGGGCTATTGACTTTTTAATGCCTTTTCTCTTTTCATTTCATTACCTTTAGCTGTAGGAAGCTGCATGTCATTTAATTTACAACAACCGTCTATTTTTGCCTTTAAACCAAACCTTGTCATTGTTATAACTTACTTCATTATTTGTGAAAAGATCTGTTGTCACAGTGACGAAAGTTGACGTTTGGTCTCGTCTTAGGCAATTATGATGTATTTTTGGAAGCCTACACAGGGAAGCGAAGTTACATAATTGGTGACATAGTGGTGACGCCTTTCAGTGGAAGACATTTCTGACGGGTAACGGTTCCATTAAAATCGGAAAAGCGTTTTTTTATGACTAATTACAATTTCATGGCTTTCAAATTTTGTAACGCGCTCGTAGTACATGAACGCATCACTCATTCCCACAGTTGGGGTAGACTCAACTCGACGTGGACACGGGTTTCTGTGGATTAATGTTTTTTGGTGCCCAAGTTTTCCGATAGGTTTTCTGTTTTTCTATCTTACCGCTGTTACAAATCCAGCAAAGTAAGAAGGACCACAACGCTGCATCTAATACGGGGTAATATCGGAATAGAATTTCTTCATTTGCAAAAGACCAAAGAGACAATGGAACAGATCCACAGACATCAACCAGGTAAAAAGGTACATAAACATAAACGCACACGCCTAGTTTGTAATCTCTAACCACGCACCACGCACGACACGAATGGACATTAAGAACCATAATCTGCACATTTATAGCACATTGGACGATGGTGCCACAAAGCGTCCAACTCGCCTAAGTTTTCGAACGTTGGCGTGTTGGTGAAGCACCAGACTTGGTCAAATTTAATCGTTTTTCACTAATTTCTGCTCCGTACGTGGATCGATTTGGACGAAACTTGAACCACGACAGGTCTGCGACATCCCGGTTCCGACAACACCTCAACCATGTCCTCAACCAGCGATCCTCCTGTTTCAGACAATTTTAGCCCAAAAATTCAATAACAAAAATATCATTACAGGATGGACCCCTAATAATAATGATGATTAATAATGAATGCTCATTTATTTATAATACTAAAATAATAACAATATTAGGAACTTTCCCCACAGGAATAAATGAAGTGTGTTATTATATTATAAAATCCTTCTTGACTTTCTATACGTGCAAAGCTTGAACACTTAATTATGAAGCATTCAGAAGCATTTGTTATATCTGTAAATTACTTATATTATTTTAAATGTAGTTTTATTCATAATGATTTGATTATCTCTGGTGCGGAAAGGGGCGGGGTCTCATCCCTTATGAATATTAATGTGCCAATCTTGGCACACAAGCACCAATTACAGTGTTCCGGATGTGGGTGTGGCTCCCTACTATGGGCGTGGTGTCGTGCTGTGGCATGGCTTCTTATTATATTGTGATGCTGTGATTTGATTGGCTGTATGTTAATAGCTCTATCTGATGACATGAGAAGAATCAAGAAAAAAAAATGGATGAGAATTTTTTGCAAAAAAAGATGAATAGAAATACCAGTTAATCAGTTATTTTGAAGGGGAAATGCATATTGGGTAATGTTATAAGTTATTATGAGAAAAATAAGTTATAATAACTTGTGACTTGATCTATAATTATTTTATCACAAGTTTTAACTTTATTACAAGTCATAAATCATAAGTAATACATTTTTGGGTCCTCTCTTAACCCTGTGCTGTTGTTCCAGATAAAATCATAAATACCAACCGAATGAATGAACTGGAATGAAATGGAATGAACTGGGGGCGCTCTTTTAGAAATAGATAAATATAAATACCAGTTTATACCTTTCGTTATCGTCAGTTCTTTTTTCA
This sequence comes from Zeus faber, assembly GCF_960531495.2. Classification (NCBI taxonomy): domain Eukaryota; kingdom Metazoa; phylum Chordata; class Actinopteri; order Zeiformes; family Zeidae; genus Zeus; species Zeus faber. The sequence goes on along the minus strand of NC_137204.1, from coordinate 26,315,360 downwards.
AGGGGAAATCGCGTGAAGTTCTCAGTCATTGTGAGATAAATAATACATTATAGTTAAACATTGTAGTTTTACATTATAAACATTTATAACTTAAATATTATTTCATCATGAGTTTTAACTTTATTATAAGTTATAAGAAATCGCTGTTTTGATGTTTTGGGTCTCTGTCTCAGCAGCCTCGAGCCCTGAGCGTGTTAATATGCATATCTCCATTCTGAGGGAGTTTAATTCATCGCCGTTGGATCTGGATGTCTAATTATCTGCTCCCTAATTCGATGTTCTACTATGTCCTTGACAACACCATGCTGGGATATCTCGCTGGCATCGCGTATGATTATTTTTCGCCCACAGCACTTTGGCTTTTCACCAGCGGGCCGTTTGGGTTCCGCTGCCTGACTGAGCGTGGTGCGCGTTGGCAAGCCAAGTCTGGAGACAAAGTTTCCATGTTCTATCATGTGTATGAAATAAGAATAGGAGTGGCCCCACCCACGGCACCACACTGAAATTCTCTCCATGCATTTTGAGTGTTTTGATATATGATTCTAAATAAACAATTCAATTCAGTTACGTGTCCAAACAGATGCATTGCAAAATGTGACTGAACACTGTTGCCAGATCAAAAATATAGCATTATCATACTGCAACATTTACGAAATTTTCGTAGTTTAACAACAGCTATTGTACATACTCAGTGCCGGCGCTAGCCTTTCTGGAGCCCTAGGCGAGATCTGCCGAAGGTGCCCCTCCCCCTTTGGCCCCGCAGCGTGCACGCAGCACAAAATTCCTTACAGGTGCATCCACCCTCCCATGCATACTGCATCACACCGCCCAAACTCCACCCAAAAAATGTAGTTTCATGGAGCTTGATTCCTGCATTCTGGTGAATTTCTATGCAAGTAAATCACAAAATAACGAGCCTAGTTTTCCTCGAGTAAAGCAACAATGCAAAACCTTTATGCTTGTAACTTTTAATTAATTAATTTTTTTTTACCTTGTTTGGTTTGCATTTTTAATTTCAACGACACATACCAAACCCTTTGACATTACGTTATTTTTTGGCCTGGATTTTAACATTGTAACACTGTGTGTGTGTGTGTGTGTGTGTGTGTGTGTGTGTGTGTGTGTGTGTGTGTGTGTGTGTGTGTGTGTGTGTGTGTGTACGTGTGTGTACGTGTGTGTGTGTACGTGTGTGTACGTGTGTGTGTGTACGTGTGTGTGAGTCTGTGTTTGTGTGTGTGTGTGTGTGACTATGGCCGTTTGCAGGGTCATATCAGACAGACAGGCATTCAAATTTCACTGGGGGGCCTATTCAGTTGACCTCACCTGGCCATTATCATTAGGGGTCCAGCCCAGCTTTATTTTAATCTCTGCGTTTTTCCGGGTTAAAAGAATCGGAAAAGAGACATGGTTGTGGTCTCATTAGTACCAGGACGTTCCAGACGTCATGTAGTTAGAAATAGTACATGACAGAGAAGCGCAAATTTACACAATGAAACTTTACACATGCACAGCAGCACACCCACGCATGGACGCACTACATGACCCACGACACAGAGCAAAGCTTTTACGGCAAATTCAATATTCCACATGTTTCATCACTGTTGTGTTGTAAACTGCAGCCAAAGCCTTCCCCTGAAAAGATGTGTACTGCAAAAAGCATAAGCTTACACTTGACTATATGAATCTAAAACGAGGCCATCCACGCATAAAAGGCAAAATATGAAAGAAAAAAAAAAAAAAAAAAAAAAGGCAAATCCTCGATTCAGGTTGGGAACTAGTCTACTGTAGATAAGCCACAATAATAACCGCATCAAGATATGCGTACCCCAAACAGTTTAGCCACATGCAGTCTTGAAATGCTGAATCTCCTCAACACAATGTCTTAGACCATTCGGTTTTCAGTTTTCGGGGTAAGGTAATTCTCAAACCAGTTGCCAAGTGTGCAGCATTGCGCTTCGTAGTTGGTGAAAGCGTTCTCCAGCACAAAGGAAGAGCGTTCACACATGGAGGTGGAGGCGCAGAATGTGACAGCGAGTTTGAGCGTCAACAAAACACTGGGCATGGCCTTGAGTACCCCGTGCTGCTAGAAGGCTTTTAATGGTCCACTTCTCTTGAATCTGCTCTGTAGTCTTGAGTGTGGGAGTGTAATGCTTTGTACCGGTACACCCCGCTTCCACGATGAAGTCCAGGATGGGCTGTATGGCCATCTGAAATAGACAACTAAAAATGTCTCTCTGTTTGGGCAATGGCACTGGCTAACCTTGAATTGCCCTAAGTGAAGTGCGTTTCCAGCTCTCCAAAATCTCATCGAACACAAATTTCAGACTAAGTGGTTTCAGCCTGATTTTCCACTCGCCGAGAGGTTTTTGGAGATGGCCTAGCGAAGCCCCAGACCAGAGAAAAATCATAGCACGTTCCCGTGAGCGACAAGCGTGTGGTGTCAACTGTCTGTCACCTCTGTAACGTATGGCAATGGTGGATTTTCAAAGGAAGTCATAGAAAGCGTTGTATATGTAGTACTGAATAAATCGGTGATGGTCTGCTCTGCCGACAACGCATGCACAACAACGAGGTGTAGCTTGGTTGGTTCAGGCAATGTACATGGGGCACCTCTCGATCTGGACTTCAATAGGCGCTGGACACCTCCACGCGCCCGGCATCGCCGAGGCTCCATCGTACACTTGACTATAAATCTTGGACGTATTCAGATCTGCCTCGTTTAGCTCGGAAAGTATGACGCTTGTGTCACGACCGGGGCTAGGAGGGACTCAGACGCTCGCTACAAGTGGCGTGTCGTGGAATTGTTTTCACAATTTCGGGCTAACTGACGGTCCTTCCTGGTGCTGAGGTTGAGTAATGACAGATACAACCCACTCCCTCCGTCAGACGGACTATCAGAGGCGTCAACCCTCACCCCTCAAGGGCAACCGATCGGCAACCAGAAGCTCCACAACATCCTTAAAACTGGAAATGCAGAACCGATTTCTCCTGCAGTTGATCTGCATTCCCAAGCGTTGGGATTTCTTTACCTTCCTTAACACATCCACAGAATATAACACGCCGAATGTTCCTTGGGCGTCGCAATGCCATTTTTGTCCCTTGGTCTCAACAGCATGTTTCCAATCACTTAACCCTCTTCTGGTGGAAGCTGGATCAAGTGCAGCCTGAGGAGTGAAAAATTGCCTGCAGGGGCCAGAGAGAGCAGCGTCCGCCTGGATGGAATACTGGGACCACTCTCGTTTGTGATGCCACGAACACGTGAATGGCCCCTTCTTACTTCCAAACAGGGGCGTGGGGGACTTCCCAAGTTTAACCTGGATAGGATGGGCCCCTCCGTCCCCAAGTCCAAGTGGTCAGGGAAAGCACCGGGCTTACTGTTGCCCGACTAATTTTCGGTGTCACTGCCACGGCTGCGGGATTCGACGGATGTTGTCGAGTAGGCTTGTCAGATTTACCATTAAATCATCGAGCATTGAAACGTTGTGAGTGCAGTTTACCGTGTTCGGAAACTGGAGTGGAGAGGGAGAGAAGGGGGAGAAAGAGAGGGAGAGAGGGGGCGGAGGCTCTAGTCCTCTCCTGCTCTATATGAAGATGTTGTGATTATAATAATATAATATATAATAAAATATATAATATCATCTCATAGAGAAAGATTTTGATTAATTTTGTTTCCTTATATTCTTACTTGTATGGAAAATAATACACATAATTGAGAGAATTGGAGCAGAGTTCTTTTTATTTATTTCTAGTTTATTTTTGTTGTTTCCTGCACGTATGAAACGTCTCCCATTTCTTTCCATTGCTATGGGAGTTCATTTAGAAAAACTGGATGTTTTTGTGTCAATACATCACTTCTAAATAATAACCCCTGCACTTCTGTAGCTTTTGCAACAGCCGGCCCCCGGATAAATTGGAATTTTCCACAATCACCCAAGCCTATTATCAAGGCGAAACACTTTCTATTTCTATCCTGGAGAAAATACACATAATTTATCATTAAATAATCTACCGCTATGACAACTACCACCAGCCAACAAAACGTGGCTTCTTGTTCTGCTTCTTTTTTCTGTTAAATGGCACGTGGCAACCAGCATTGAGGTGCAACAAAACATTGCACATTGCTCCACCTCCTGCGCCATGCTGAGCCAACAAAACATGACGTTCACACATTGCCCCACCTCCTGCGTCATGCTCATAAGTTCAATTTGTATGGGTAAGTATTTGTAATTGGCTGATAGAATTGTCATTTTATGACACATAAAGATGGAGATACATAAATATACGTAGCTATAAAATATTTCATCATTGAATAAACCGAGTGGGCACAGTGGCCTGATTGGCCAGGCCTGGCCCCATAAGGCCCGCTGGGGGGGTTCCGTGGTTCCAGTTGATTGGTGGGTTGTTCAAGTTCCAGTTCAAGTTCAAGAGATTATTTGACACATGTGGATTGTGTCATTTGGATAAGTTCCATCTTTGGGTGGAGGTGTCCAGAAAAGATTTTGACAGAGGTGCTGAGAGGGCGGGGTCTGGGTTGTGCTGTGCAGGGAGGACGCTAATGTAGGAGAGTGAGCGAGGGATGCAGAGGTGAGCACGTGAAGAAAACAACAAGACTTTTATTCTAAAATTATATTTAAAAAAAATTCTATGAATTAATTTTCTTTCATTTTTTTCCTCTTCTTGGCTTGGCGCCCTCATGGATGATTGTCGCATGAAGCGGCCGCCTACACGGCCTATGCTCACGGCTGGCCCTGTGCATCCTGAAAGGACCGGGTAATGGATGCTACAATGAATGGCAAAACAATGTGATTAGCAGTGTTACAAGGCTCTATTCACAATTCTTCCAGTACATGTGGTCCCACGGCGCTGTGCCATCCAATCAACCTATCCAGTCAACCAGCAAATACACATGGCCTTGACTCTGGACTGTGATTGGGTATCGATTATAGTAATTCCACTGATTGGACGCTTCGCAGTGGATCCATGTCCAGGTGGACACTCTGATCTTGAAGCAGCGCTGGGAAGCTAATTCTCTGTTGCTCTCAAACAAATCGAAAAACAAGGTTTTGTTGGGAGTTTATTGAAATGGCAAAATGACAGTAACATTTGGGCTTTTTAAAATTATTTATTTGATCATATTGATCATATATCGCACAGTGGTTAAAATGATTGTACAAATACAATAATTATCAAAGATCTGGCAACCCTGTGACTGAATAAGACAGAGTGAAGGTTTTTGTATTATTTTATATAATTATTAGTATTATTATTATAATTATAGTTATATATATATACATTATCTATATACAGTATATATATGTATATATATATATATATATATACATATATATATATATATATATACAGTATATATTCAGTCCCATCTTGGAATAAGGAAGAACCTTTGATATCCCTCATTATAATGGTGCCTTTTATCCTAGATTTTCAACCTCTCATTAGTATATCCTTAATATTAGCATTATAAATAACACCAGCATTATTGCTTGTGTTACCTTAGTGTTATCTTATCCTTACGCAATGAAGTGCATTTATGGTTAACGCAGCACGATGAAACTTTTGAAACTTGGGATTTGGAGTGCAGTTTCTGAGGCAATTGCACTGTTACACAGCTGTCATAACACTCAGGTGTCCCAAAATACTTTATTTTACCGGACAAATTTGAATCTTATCGGTCACGTTTCATTAACAGTCTATGTAACAAACACAAATATAATGTACACCTAGGTTGCGGCACCGCTTGCACAGACCTTGCTGTTTCTCAGCGCCGCAGGGAGAGAGGGCGCAGGGAGGGACGGGGCCCCCTGCTACCGAAGTAGGTACCAGAGGTGCTCAGCCTGGCAGATCGGCTCACACGCGAGTCGGGAGGTGAAACAAACCCTGTGACGCAATAAGAGTGAGGGCCAGCACGCGGTGGCTGAGGTGCGGTGCCTGGGGCACTACTGCACTGACCCATCTCGCCCACATGAATGAGGAGGTGGAACAACTGTGTTTTGTATGAGAATTTTTACATGAGTTCATAATTTGCCGTTTTTTTAAATAAATTTTACCAGGCAAAAAGACGGTAATTACAGATACTTTCCCCGTGGTTTTGTACCCAAACAGAGAAGTTACATACTGCAAGTACAGGCGTTCAGGGGGGTGGATGGGAATGAAAGAGGTGCCATTCTCCATATTTCAAGTCAGCGCACCATCACAATGATTTTGAAACTGTTATTTTAGGGTAAAAAAGTGACATAGTGTTGCATAAATAAGATATTTATTGTGTTTTTACAATAAAGAACAATTTAAATCTCAAACACCTCATATTAATGTAGAAACATCTCATATTGACAAATGTTTGACAGTGATTCATCATTTAATTTAGTAGCATTAACATTTATCAATAATAGTTCAAAATAAAGCGTGGCTCGACTACAAACTGAACCAATTTCCTCTGGGAAGCTCATTGGGTTTCCCGCAGACAAACCTTTGTGCCATTTAAAAGGAAATCAGATGATTATATAATCAGGTTCAGTCAAATTACACACAGCGGTGTTCAATATCATGCTTCTATTTTTTGTTATCTGTGATCCATTCCTCTTCATTTACACAATAACTCTACGACCTGTGCTTTGATGAAACTCAACTGTGAAAGAGAGAATACTGTCAGATTAATCAGAATTACAAGTCCTAGGTAAGTAACAGGGGGCTTGCTTTAGTTGTGACTGCATTAAAGCCATATATTAGTCATGTGGTTAGTCATAGTCATTAGTCATCCACTTTATATGACATTTGCATAAATTCCCAGGGGCAGAAATGATCCAAATTGGGAGTTAGAGGCTCTAAAGCAGTAGCCTTATGTAGCATTATGATCACATTAAGAATTAAAATTGCACTCGTTAAAAAGGGGATCAATTTATGTATATGTCTTATTTATTATTAAATATTCATATGAAATGATATTTGTTTACCGGGCACCACCCTTTTTATAACAAAAAGGAAATTAATATAAAACCAAATGAACCATAATTTAGGAGTCTCATAAGGATTGGAGCTCTTTGTCGGATACATTTACTACTGTATTCACCTCTTAAGGAACCCAGACAGACACATTCTTTCCAACGAATGGATGAATAATGATGAATGAACAGTGGATTCGATTTGTAGTAGTGGAGAGCTTCAACGGCTCTCCAGAGCCGGTGGGCCAAGTGGAGTCAGTGGGCAGTCGCGGTTACTCGCTGCAGCTCGTTCCTTCTGCCGGTGAGTTCCAGGCACGCCGTGTGGGTTTCCGCGGTTGACGGACCGGAAGGGTTCGCAGGCTTAGGGAGGCACGGATGCAGCATGCTCCAGGGCTGGGATTTCACTAGCATGGAGTCAGTCCGGGTAAACTGAACAGACTCTCTGCAGACTTTGGGTTGACTGGTGAACGTCTGCACTTCTCTCCTTGTGATTGAGCGTCATGAATTTGCACATGCACTTTAGCGAAAACAGAGAAAATAATTGAAAACTGAAAAGATAAAAATAAATGTTCTTAAACTTGAGTGGAGGTCCCGCCTTTCGATACCTGGTCGAAGGCTCTTTTAAACACTAGACTGAGGAGGAGTTTGTGTATCTCCCTTCTTTAAAATGGCGGAGGAGGCAGAGTTTTTGTGCGTCTCCTTTCTTAATGGCTGTTAATCCTTCCTAACTAGTGAATGTAATTTATTTTCACTCAAAAGTCACATAGCTTCACACAACAACACTGTGTTGAATGCTCCCATTCTCCCTTCCTCCAAACAAAACCAAAAACAACAGTTTTTTTAGTAGATGTATTTATTGAAATTAAATGAAACAATTAAAACCCTGTGTGAAACATTGACACTTTCTCAGCCACTCTCAATACTGGTATTGAGGTGCATAAACAACTAGCCAATTTTATCCTCCAATATCTGCCTAAGTAGATAATAGGTCATGAATATTTATATTGACATCTTCAACTGAATATCAATTTCAAGGATGGGCTAAATAAATATCCCATGTTTTAAACATTTTAAAAATAAAAACATTTAAGTTGGCGGTGACGTTGATAGTAGACTCCGTCACATTTTCTGCTCCGCTGCGTGATCCGCTCTGCGTCTCCGTTCTCCCTTTCTCCAACCAAAACCAAAAAGCACTGTTTTTATAGTAGATGTATTTATTAAAATAAAATGAAACAAATAAATCCTGTGTGTACGGGGACACTTTCTCAGCCACTCTCAATACTGGTATTGACGTGAAAAAACAACTTGCAAATGTCAGCCTCGAATATCTGCCTAAGTAGATAATTAGTCATGAATATTTATATTGGCATCTTCAACTGAATATTAATTACAAGGATGGGCTCACTGACTGACTTTGTAAGATGATGGAGAGTTTCACGTTTAAAATTTCATGTCAAGTGAACAGTGAACACAATCCAATTAAAGTGTTCCAAGACAGATATCATCATCGATAGACAGACAGACAGACAGACAGACAGACAGATAGATAGATACACACACACTACACCCCTCCTGAATGTATATATACTGTATATATATACTGTATATATATATTACTATAATAATATTATATAATATATATAATATTATGACTGAATAATATGAATAATAATTTTGTTTTTATCATTTTCAATGCTGCTATAGCTTTTTATTTTTCTGTTTTTATATCTCTATCTATGTGTATCGGAGTGACAATAAAACGTCTTGAATCTTGAGTAAATACATAGACAGACGGACGGACGGACGGACGGACGGACGGACGGACAGACAGACAGACAGACAGACAGACAGACAGACAGACAGACAGATACAGATAGACAGACAGATAGACAGATAGACAGATAGACAGACAGACAGACAGACAGACAGGCAGGCAGGCAGACAGGCAGACAGACAGATGTTTTTTTCATCTTTGGAGGGAAATTGCAGTTTCACGGTCGCTCAAATAAAAATAATAGCAATAGTAAAAAGTAATAGAATTAAATTTAATTGGAAGAAAATGACAATATGTCATACACCTAAAGATGGAAAAGTTGGCAATATACAATAAAACTAAAAAATAACTTAAATAGAAAAAAAGGCAATACATATACAATAAATCTCAAAACAAACTATGGAAACAATAAAGGAACGAGAGAAATTTGGCAATTTACAATAAACCTAAAAATAAACAATAAAAAAATAAACAATACATCTAAAAATAAACAAGAAGCAAGACAAGTTTGGCAATATACAAGAAACCAATTATTCAAAACAATTAACCACATCATTAACAATTAACTCAACGAAACAAGGAAAAAGTAGGAACGCTTGAAAAGTGAAGAAAACAGAATTAGTAACATCTTCCCAGAAAATAACAGACTTGTGCGTGTGTCATCTTATTGTCATTTAAATACTTATTCACTTAATACAAATTCTGCCTGGAGTGAGCCCAAGCAATTCCCCATTGGCCGTTTAAAGGTATACAGCGGCGGCTGGTGCGGCTGTTGAGGGGAGGGGGGCAAGATAAAAGCCAAAAAGCCGTGCATGTGCACACACATCCACACTGACAGCTGTTCAAGTTTTGAACTATGTTGCGTGCACATTTTCCATCAATACACCATTGAAACGGTCTTGTTCCAACTGAAACAACATCATTATCACAGAAAGCCGTTTGCTAATTAGACCGGAGTGTGACGTGAAAGTATAATAATATATAATAATGAAAAATGCAGAGATGCAGCTGTGGCATATGCTTGAGTTAACGCCGGCTCAGTTACAATCCTATCCAGATGATGGACCAGATTATCAGAATGTTCCAGGATTTCAATTGGAGGTAGTGTTACGGGTAAAATTACGGGTTATTGAATATTTAATAAAAAGATGAGACGGACGCGAGTTAGTTCTCAGCCAAGGGTCATCACACGGGCGATATCCCTGACAAACGGGACTCTGAGACGAACAGCCTATTCAGGACACACGCAAGCTTATATAGTCACGGTTCACATTATGACATGGGAAGGGTTTGTCGTAATGTAACAAGCGATAGCGTGACTAGAACTGGTTCTAACTGGTTTCAATGGGACTTGTTTATTGTGACGCGCGTACAGAGTATGCAGAGAATGTTCATTTTAGAGTAACAACTGCGTTCGACGATATGATCACACAATAATACAGAATTGTAGCAAATATATTGTAACATTCCACCCCTTTGAGCATATAATCAAAAGGGGAACCAAAATATATGCTAGACAAAAAGAAACCTCAAACCAATCCAACAACAATAGGTACATGTAAATATATACTCAGAATAAAGCAGGAACAAATGCAATAAAATAAATTATTGTTACAAAAGAAATAAACGGTATGTCATTTGTTGGAGATCCTGGCTGTCTTGATTTCCTTGGATGGTGGTCTTTTTTCCCTTTTCTCGGCTTCTGCTAACCATTCACCATACGCCCACCAGTCTACACATGATCCTTTCTTTCCTTTCTTCCTTTTCTCTACTTCCTCTAACTTTTCCTTTAACTGCTTAAGCTGATTACTACTAAAACTCCCACCAAGTGGGAACCCAAGGTTCTCCCATCTATCTACCTGCGCGATCGTTTGCAGATCCTTCCTTTTCATAAATTGATATGGAGCTGTATTTTCCCTTCTTTTATTTTCCTCGTCTAACTTACTATTTTCTGAACTCATTGTACATATAATGTACTTATAATCTTATGGACTTGAACCATTCATTACGAAAACTAAATTACTGGACTTTAACCGTGGTAATTTTATGGACTTAAACCATTTATTACGAAAACTCAATTACTGGACTTAAACTATAATTCTTAAATGAATAAGACCCTTGCAGGTGATTCGTAATACCACAGTATTCCATCTTACAATCATATGGACCTAAGCCGTTTATTACGAAAACTCAATTACTGGACTTTAACCGTAATTCTTAAATGAATAACACCCTTGCGGATGATTTGTAAAACCAGAGAATCGCGTCCGTCTTACCCCGTCAGGTAATGTAGATCGAGGCGACGCCCCGGAGTCCCACCGAAGGACGGTCCTCCAAACGAGGTTGTTTTATCAGGCCTACCGTCTTCACTGGCACCCCTGGGCGTAGCGCGATCCTGTTCGTGATGCCAGTTAATGTAACCATAAAATTACGTTTTTCTTTGAGCGTTAAACAAAGGATGAGCCAGACGAGAGTTAGCTCTCGATCAAGGGCTCTAAGACAAACGGTTTATTCAGGACACACACATGCTTGTATACTCAGGGTTGACATTATGACATGGGAAAAGGTTTGTCACAATGTAAGGGTCGATAGGGTGACTAGAAATGGTTTTAACTGGTTTCAATGAGAGTTGTTTATTGTGACGAGCGTACAGAGTCTGCAGAGTAAGTGCGTTAAAGAGCATAACACAAATATGTTTGATTATATGATCAGCTGCCTGCTTTGTTCAGGTGAGAGCGTGCTCGCTGAAGCAGGTAGATGATGGCCTCTTCAACTCTAACCTTGGGGCGGTAGGGAAACTGCAGTGGGTGCAGTGCCAATATCAGTCTCTCCAGGACTTTTTTGATGTGTGTGTAAAGGCAACTGATCTTTAGTCACTGAGGGCAGATGGAGAGGACTTCTTCGGCTTCTTAGGTAAAAGGAACAAGGCAGGATGTCTTCTACAGCACTGGAACTTTCTCCTGGCTCGGGAGAGGTTAAAGAGATTCAAGATTCAAGATTCAAGATTCAAGAGGTTTATTTGTCACATACATATACATACTTTCATACATATACATTCTTTCATACATATATGCAGTGACATGTAATGCAACGCACCCGGTGATTACACACAATATGTCCTAGGAAAATTTATTTCGACTAGACCAACTAACTGATTCCTAAAACATAATACAGTAAGTCGAATACTTATAGAATAAAATAAAAATATATATCGAATAAAATAAAATAAAATAAAATAAAACAAAATGGAAGAGATAAAGGGAATAGGCTTACGTATATGGGATAGACTTATGTATATGGGATAGGCAATTATGTATATACAGATATGTGCATTAAAGTGGCATGTGAATAAAGAGAGGTGCTGTCAGAGGTGCTGTAGTTCAAAAGTTCCAAGTTCCAAGTGTTTTATTTATCAAGTGTACAGTACAACACAAGGTCATTCGGTACAATGAAATTCTCGGGGCATGACAGGCAACAACTGCGAAGTGGGCATAAAAAGATAAAATAACAAGGCAAATATAAGGAGGAAATTTAATTTTTTTTAATAAGGTAAGAGTCGAATATAAAAAAAGTAAGAGTCGACGTTACAAACGCAGGCAAGAGGTCGCAGTGAATGTACATAAAATTAAAATAAGAAAAATAATCCTTAAACGGGAAATAAAAAAAGTTTGAACATTTTAGCAGTTCCAACAGAAATAGGTCAGTCTATTGCACAAGATATGGATATAAATATAAAGTGAAGGCGTGCCGGTGGATATGTACATGTAGTTGTGGTGATGTACATTTAATTTACATAGGTGACTACAGATGTTGCAGGTTGAGAAGCCTGATGGCCTGAGGGTAAAAAACCGTTAGAGAGTCTGGTAGTCCATGCCCGGATGCTCCGGTAACGTTTACCAGACGGCAGCAGCGTGAACTGTCCGTAGCCTGGGTGGCTGTAGTCCTTTATGATTTCCCATGCTTTCCTAAGGCATCGTGTAGATGTCTTCCACGGAGGGGAGGTGGCAACCAATGATGCGCTCCGCTGTCTTCTCCAACCTCTGGAGCGCCTTGCGATCAGCAGCGGAGAAGCTACTGTACTATGCAGCCAGTGAGAATGCTTTCAATGGTGCATCGATAGAAGTTGGTAAGAGTCCTGACAGACATGCCAAACTTCTTGAGTCCGCTCAGGAAGAATAGGCTCTTTTGGGCCGTTTTTATTGCCACGTCTGATTGCCTGGACCAGGAGAGGTCCCACATAGCTGGTCTGCGCGGACCTTCAGGACCCTGGGGCGGATACCATCCGGACCCGCAGCCTTGTTCTGGTGCAGTCTCTCCAGCTGCCTCTTCACCTGACTACAGGAACACTGCAGGTGGGTGGTAGAGGGGGGCTCTTTGTTTCTTGACACGGGGCAGTTGTTGATGGGGCTGTATTGAAGTCTGTGGTGGGTGTTGGGGAGTGAGGGGAGGTACAGTGTGAGTCCCTGGTCTTGATCCGGGTGAGGTTAGAGGGAAGCAGCTGTGGGGACAGGGAGGGTGTGGGGTCTGTGTGGCTGGGTGTAGAGGAGAAGGCAGCTGAGGGTCCCGGGCTGAACCTGTTGAAGAACAAGTTCATGTCATTGGCTCTGTCCAGGCTTCCCTCACCTTTCATCCCCCTTCACCTTGAAGCCTGTGATCTTTTTCATTCCTGACCACACATCCCACTTGTTGTTTTGCTGGAGTTTGCTCTCCAACTTCTGCCTGTATGTCTCCTTGCTCTCCCTCAGTCTCACTTTCAGCTCCTTCTGCACACTCCTCAGTAATTCTCTGTCCCTGTCCCTGAAGGCTCTCGTTTTCTTATTCAGTTGCTCCTTCAGGTCGCTGGTGATCCAGGGCTTGTTGTTGTCGAAACATCGCACCGTCTTGGTGGGGATGGTGTTATCCACACAAAAGTTGATGTACTCTGTTATACAGTCAGTCATGGAGTTGATGTCATCTCCATGGGACTCAGAGTACATCCCAGACTGTGGCCTCAAAACTCCCCTGAAGAGTCTCATTTGCTTCCTGTGACCACATCCCCACAGTGCTTGTGGTCACAGGTTGCTGCTGAACAATGGGTGTGTAGGTGGAGTGAGAAATACCAGATTGTGATCAGATCTGCCGGGGGGCAGTGGCGCTGTATGCATCCCTCAAATTTGCATAAAGTTAGTCCAGCGTTTTATTTTCTCTGTGGGGCAGTTGACAAATTGTTGAAAAGTTGGAAGTGTAGCAGAGAGAGAAGTATGGTTAATAACCATAACCAATAATCCATAACCATTTAGGTAGGTTCTAAATTAAAGTTAATTATTATTTTATCAATAAAGCGCAGTAAATTACTAATTAGGTATAAATTATAGGTAATTATTTGATCAATAAGGTGGGTATCAATTACTAATTATGTAAGTATGGATATCAGATCATTCACTCTTCACAAGAACAGTTCAAAACCCTTGACACAATTCTGTATTACAGCTTCAAGTCCAAGTGATGGGAAAGGTGAGTTTGAAGGTGAGCTCTTTTTCCGCTCATCTGGTATTATCTGTAGGTATCAGGGTCAGCTCGCCATCAAAGGCTACAACTCCGGTCATAGAATAAAACCTGGCCAGTTCGGGATATCACGAGGCATTTACTTGACCAAATACATTGGGTGTCCACTCTTCAGTCCAGACATGTGCACTAATATAAAAGTAAACACTTTTACTTGTGTTATGCTAGTTTAGGGAACTTTTATCACAATTCATGTGATATGGCACGGTGGTGCGTTTGCTGCCTCACAGCAAGAACGTTCAAGTTCAAGTTCAAGAGATTATTTGTCACATACATATACATACGGTCATACATATATGCAGTGAAATGTCATGACACCCGGTGATGACGCACAATAAGCTCTATAAGCTCTAAAAATACAAAAATATACCAAAATGTGCGTAATCGACACAAGGTGCTCGCGCAGGCAGCCGCAAGGGGAGGCGCCACAATCACGATTCTGGGTTCTATAATTACTGGTATAAAGGACTATATACTGGTATAAAGGGGTATAGACCGGTATAAAGGGGTCATATAGGACTAGGTGTTATCTTTCTGTGTGGACTGTGATGTTTTAATTTCATTTCATTAGCGTCTCGTTGTCCATATCTCAATTCAATTTCTGTTGGCACTGCGCTCCAGTGGATCATCTCCCGGTCAGAGGCCTTTCTGTGTGGAGTTTGCATGTTCTCCCTGTGCTCACATGGGTCTCCTCCAACATAAAAAAAGGACCCCAATTAAAAACGAGCAGAACACTTCCCTGTCCTGTCCCTGACCACGACATCAATCCACCACCTGGAATTGGTCCCCAGGCGCTGACGTAGTGAAGGCCTCCCACTGCTCCTGGCTCCCCCTGGAGGACTGACGGCTGGGATGGGAGAAATGCAGAGGCTGAATTTCTCCAGCCATCACTCCCTGCATGCATGTGTTGTGTGCAGTGCATCTGTGAGACGAGTCATAAATGATTCTTGATTCTATTTAGCTAAGATTCTTCACTTTAGATCAGCAACAGGTCCTCTCCCTACGGTGCTTCTGACAATATTGAGCAGCCGGATATTGCACAAGCTCCGTTCTCCAAGGCAAGGTGGGACCCCCCAATTGGCTATTCAATTTGCTTTGAATAAGATGACATGTTAATCCTCCTGCTTATTAGTAACTCACCCAGAATGTATTTTTCTGTCTTTTGTGGCCTGGGTTTTTGTGACCTGGGCTGCGAACATGGGAACAAAAGAAAATTCTTCAAATTCTTCTTTTTAGAAACTCTCAACTTTCGATGAAATCACAAAACCCATACTTTGTCTTTTGTCCTTCTGAGGAAAAGCTGTAAATTGTTTGGAACACATGTCTCAAGTCTGTTCATGTCAACGTTTTATTCCAAAACACCTTGAACTCTGGTTAAAATGTCCACATAGCCAACATAGTATGAGGAGTTAATAAACTTTTTTGCAAATAAAGCTGAGGATATAGGACAGCAAATTACTCCCCCTAACTAATTTATATGTGCCTGCAGGGATATTGACAGTTATTTTAGCAATTTTGAACCTGTGTCACTCTGATTTTTATTTGAAACTCCATCCCAAAAGAAATCAACCAGGTGCAGCCTTGATATTATCCCCACCACATTTCTTAAAGAGGCGACTGACACATTTGGGCCCAATATATTATCTTTTATAAATCGCTTGCTGGAGAAAGGCATTTTTCCTTCTGTTTTTAAACATGCTGTGGTCCATCCTCTTTTAAAGAAACCAAACCTTGATCCCTGTGTTCATCACAATTTAAGGCCCATTTCCAAACCTCCATTTCTATCAAAAGTTTTTGAGAAGGTAGTATCAACTCAGCATTTAGCTTTTATGTGTCATAATTACATCTTTGAGGAACTCCAGTCTGGTTTTAGAGCTTTACAGAGCACAGAAACTGCCCTCCTCAAAGTAACCAACGATAGATATCCTTTTAGCAGCTGACAGGGAGTAAAGTGCAATCTTAAATCTTTTAGATCTCAGTGCAGCCTTTGAAACCGTAGATCACGCCAAATGATTGACAATCTTAACACTTGGTTTGGCACCAAGGACACTGCACTTGGCCCATTTAATTCCTCCCTTTTAGAAAGAACCTTCGTGGTCACCAAAGGTAACTACCCATCCTCTACAACTCACATCACCTGTGGTGTACTGCAAGGTTCTATTTTAGGTCCAACCTTATTTTCAATCTATGTGCCGCCTCCTGGCCAAATTATTTAAAGACACAATGTCTCTCTTCCTTGCTACACAGACGACACACAGATATACTTTCCTCTGAGACCCGGGGACCAGCCAGATGCGGTTGAAGATTGTCTCAATGATGTCAACTGTTGGATGACAGAGGATTTTCCTCAGCTCAATAACTCAAAATCAGAAATCATATTGTTCACTCCACCAAATTCTACCAGTCAAATTGAAAGTGGCCTTAGTACTCTGTCCCTAAATGTGAAGTCTGTTGCCAGAAACTTGGGAGTACTATTTGACTCGGACCTAAACTTTGAACCAAAATTAAAAAAGAAAAATGTCCATTCCAGCTTCCTTCAACTGAGAACCATTTCAAGAATCAAAGCAGTACTATCACACAGTGACCTGGAGAAGGTAATCCACGCCCTTATTTTCCCACGACTAGACTACTGTAACTCCCTCCTTTCTGGCATCAACCAAAAGTCCAACTAGTTCAGAACACAGGAGCCTGGCATCTCACTGGTTCCAAAAGACGACGTCACATAACTCCAATCCTGGCCTGGCTGTTCCAAAGGTTAGACTTAAAACCAAAGGTGGCCGTGCCTCTTTTGTCGGGGCCCCTCATCTTTGGAACGACCTGCCTGAGGAGATTGTGCTGGTAGAATCAGTGACTGCTTTTAAATCCCTTCTCAAACCCATTTTCATAGATCTGCTTTCATGGGATGTCGCCCACTTTCTGAATCAATTTTTTTTATTTACTTCTTTTTATTTACATTTCCTATGATCATATTGTATTTTTTACATTTATTTTCATTGTCTCTTTAGGCACTATTCTAATTCAATGAATGAATGTAGTTGCTCTTTATTCATTGTTCCTTTGTTCCTTTGTTCCTTTGCCTTTTAAATTCTTAAATTCATGATCTGAGCACTCTGCTTTTACTTCTGCTTTTGAGGTGCTGTATAAATAAAGCTATTATTATTATTTTCTGTGATCTTTGGTCTGTTGACGTTTGGTTGGTAGTGGTTGAGTCTGGAGCAGCTTTTAAGGCTGTTCCCTGCTGTAGCCAATCAGAGTGGGGCAAATATGTCACCATAAAGCTAAGCCACGCCCCCCTCAATTGAGGCCAGTATGGGCACACTCCAAATGCACCCAGGCCAGGAAACAATATCAACAAAATGAAGAGAAATGAGACAGACTAGGAAAAAAGTTGACCTGAAATATTGTATATTTTAACATGATTTACTGGTCAAAAAAAACGATCTATTTTAGATATTTAAAATATTTTATGAAAATTTTCATCACGCCCAAGACAGTGACTTAGAAAGTGTCCCTGATATACATTGTTACGCATGGGGCTTTTTTTTTTTTGCTTCATTCATGGTCCTCTTTAGGGGTGTCTGAAATCATGTTACAAGATTCTTCCAGGCAAGAATATGAGAAATGTATTATAATGTTTACGACTAAAGGCAAGAAGGGTACAGTTGCACTTTGACTTACGAGTTTAATTCGTTCCGTGTCAGAGCTCGTAATTCAATCTGCTCGTATAGCAAATCAATTTTCCCCATTGTTATTAATTGAAATGCCGTTCCAGCCCCCAAAAAACCACCACAATTTTTTTTGTTACGTGCTTTAAGGAAAATGTATTTATAAATAACAAATATTGTATTAAAACACAATAAAACATAATAAAAGAGAATGTAAAGAAATAAACTGGTTTTATAAAGTTGTATTTACCTTGGAGATCAGACGACTCGGACTAACGGAAGACGCTGGCGGAGGTGGAGGGTGGAGGAGATAGGCGGAGGAGGTTGGAGGAGTTTGTTCTTGTTTCGTGCTTTTTTGGTCGCTTTCTTTTGTTGCTGCACTTTATTGCTGAACTTAATTGCTACAATTTATTTTTTATTTTTTTCACTTCACTTTCGCTTTACTTCAAAAGAACAACAACTTCATCTTCTTCACTGATGTTTGCCACTTAGAAAAAAAAAAAAAAAGTAAATCTTCACGTTTCTTCTTCATGTTGCCTTTTTGGCCATGCCTCCCTCACTTTCATATGCGGGGCGTTTCAATAAAAACCTGTCAAAGGAGGTTTGTTTCATCCTGCCTTTCAGAATGTTTCGGAAATGGGTTAGGCAAGTGTCGTTATATAGCGACGACGCACAACCAGTTGCAACCTTTTCTGGGTGTTTCCTTTCAGTGAACACTGAAAGTCTCTCCCACATTCCCAACATTTCCTTCATCTCACTTGTAGAGATGAAGGAAAGCGGAGCTCTCCGAGGAGCACTCCGTCATCAGTTCCTCGGAGTGCTCCTCGATGAGCTCGTTCACATCTTCTTCGTCCGCCCCCAAGCCCGTGGACCTTCCGAGGGACACAATCTCCTCTGCCGCTGCCGCTTCGGGTTCAAATCCTTTGAAGTCCCTTTGGGGCGCAACCTCAGGCCACGGCTTCTTCCACACAGAGTTCAAGGTCCTCCTTGTAACACCCTGCCGGGCCATATCCATAGTTCTGAGGCACATCACGATGTTGCAGTGGTGCTTCCGGAACTCTCGAAGGGTGAGGTTTGTGTTCTCCGTCACCTCAAAGCAGCGGCGGAAGGGGTGCTTGGTGAAGAGCTTCTTGAAATTTGAAATCACCCGTCCATGGGCCGCAGGATGGGGGGTGGTGTTGGGTGGAAGGTAAAGAACCTTTATAAACGTGAACTCTTCGAGGATGTCGTCTTCGAGGTTCGGCGGCTGAGCCGGTGCGTTGTCCAGGACGAGAAGGGCTTGCAGGGGTAGGTTATTTTCCTGGAGATCCTTCTTAACAGCAGGACCAAAGACCAGGTTTTCCCACTCCACAAAGAACTGCCTGGAGAGCCATTCCTTCGGGTTCGCCCTCCACATAACCTGCAATTTTTTTCTTTTAGGATCTTACGCGACTTAAAGGCTCCGGTGTTTTCCGAATGATATACGAGCAGCGGCTTGATCTCGCAGTCGCCACTCGCGTTGGCGCACAGCGCGAGGGTTAACCCATCCTTCATGGGTTTGTGGCGTCTTCTTCTCCTCTGCAATGATGTAGGGCCTCCTTGGCATCTTCTCCCAGAAGTGCCCAGCCTCGTCACAGTTGAAGACTTGCCAGGGGACGTATCCTTCGGCTTCTATAATCTCGGCAAAAGTTTTGAGGTAATCCTCAGCCGCCTCCCCATCCGAGCTCGCTGCCTCGCCACGCCTGATGAGGGAGTGAACGCCGGTCCTCTTTTCAAAATTCTCGAACCAGCCTCGACTGGCTTTAGCCGACTCTTCCGATGCTTCGTCCATTGAAGTGCCTGGGGTCGGCTGCAGCAAACCTGTGGAGATAATTATTGCCTTCTCGCAGATGATACCCTCCGTCACGCTGACTCCTGCGAGCCGCTTCTCCGTCAACCACGCCAACAGCAGATTCTCCATCTTTTCCTGGATGGCAGTCCACAGCTGAGACATTATTTTAACGCCCTTGGCTGGCGTAATACCCTTTATCACCTCCTTCTGCTTCAGTATGGTACATATCCTAGAAGTACTACGCTCGTACTGCCTCACCAACTCCATCACACGCACACCTCGTACGTGTTTTTCTATGATTTAAGTCGATGGACATCATCCGCTTCTTCTTCCAAGCATTTACGTTTTTTGGACCGGTGGTTCGAAAAAAAAAAAAAAATGGCAAAAATAATGCGAGCACAAAACACAAAAGAGATGCTCCCACGCCCAGGTCACCACGTGAAGTAAAGGAGTGAGACGCGGGGTGCTGGCCGCATTCGCTCGCTCGCACCCGAAGCTCATTCCTCGCCACAAAATCAACGGAACGACGGCTCGTAACTCGAAAAACTCGTATGTTGGTGCGCTCGTAACCTCAAGGTACCACTGTGTATGACATTTTCGACCCCCCTGACCTGTTGTTTTTACCAATTTTGTAGGGGGTCCAAGTCTTAATTAGGGACCCCCAATCCCCCCCGTCACTCAAACCATGGTTGTACTGTATGTAAAGCAAGGTAAATATATTTGTTGTTTTATTGGGATGGGATATTTATTGGCTGTTCCAAGTAATTACAGCAAAGGTTTTTTGTGCATAAAAAAAAAAAAAATAGAGCAGGCTTCCTGGAGCAGCGTCGGCAGCACCGCTGTCAGATTGGTTGCTCATCCCTAATGGAAAGGAATGCGTGTCAACTGAGCTGTAACATTTTTTAATTTCAAACTCATTCACTACACCTCATTCCTTTCCCCAGTGACCTCCAAATGTTGCCGTAATTACACATGGCATGGCAATCACACCCAGAGCGGAGAAGCCTCACACAGCTTCTCCATATTCAACCTGCTTCTCCCGTTTCCTCTCCCTCGCTGACTTTGAATTGTGTGTTGTCTTTCGCCAACTCTCAACTGCCGTGACGGGGTTATACAAGACCTAGATTGATACTTATTTCTACTTTTCTTAATACTTATGTGTGTCAAAATAAAAAGTGTAATATGTTTAATATTTAAAGTAGACCATTCTTGTTTCTGTGACTATTTGAAAAATCTGAATTAGGATAAGAATGTGTTTATTTCGACGAGCACATTTTTTTTTTCCCCCGTTGTGGTGAAGATTGGTGCATCACTGAACAGACAACAGGATTGGCATAAAAAGCTTAACCATCTAAATCAAAAATAAGAACAGCCAAATGTAATAAAAGAGCCATATATGCAAAGAAAATAGCCAAATGATTAAAAAAAAAGGTCAAATATACCCAATTATTTCTTTCATTGATTATCTAACTTTAACTGACATTGTGTGACAATCATATCCCATATCAAAATCAAGAGGGAACCAACATTTATGGAATTATGAAGCAAAATACTTACTGTAAAATGTATCTATATATGTCATTAACTGCATTTGCACCCAATGTTTAAATCTCTCTGAGTTGTTACCTTCTAATTATCAACATTGTTGCATCTGTGCCTGCTCCAACTCTTTGTAGCATCTGCAGTGGGCAGGCATTCTAAATTAATTGTTCTAAGTCCCAAATGCATTAATGCATTACGATTGCTTAAGTAAACATAACTTCATGAACAAACAAGGCAGAAGAAAAGGCTCCGGCTCCTGTGATTTATTCTCCATTGTTCACTGTAAAATTAGCAAATTAGAGGGATTTGGGGGTTGTTTTCGAAATGTACTTGTACTACGGGTTGATATAATAATACTGGGCAACCATTCAAGAAAGCCTGACGCAAAGATACACCTACTACTTTCATTATTTTTGCAGCAGTTTTCCCTATGGCAGGGCATTAAATCCCCTTTTCCACAGCTGCTGAAATTAGCAACGGGGATTCCGGCTCTTTTTAGTGAGCAAGTTCACTTGGCTCAGCTCCGCAATAAGAGTCGGCTCCAACCGCTCTTCATTTAGTACCACTTCTGGCTTTTATACTGCACTTCAGCCAAATTTAGCAATGTTCTGACCTATGATTGCTACGTGTGCAAATATATCACTTAAATTATTCAACGTAATTATACTAAACCTTGCCATTTCCAGAATAAGATAATTCTACATTATGTTTGGTATAAAAAAATTCTGGTTTAATATATAGTGAACTATCCAAAACACAAACCATTCCTTGGTCGTTTGTTGCAAGAAATGAAAATGCAAGATTCTTCATCTGCAATACATTGAAATATTTGATCAATATTATTGATGGTTACAAAGTGGGATATGTCAAGAATAACTATCCGAGTTGTATAACAAGAATAACAAACTTCTAAAGGAATACTATGCTTAATAAATAATTACACAACTCTATACAGACACAGATATTTCAATTAAATTTGTATGATATGATATGGAACAAAGAATATTTCTTGTATTTTCAAAAATGTTAATTGTATGTCGTCATGCATTTCTTTACCTTGACTTAAATTTGTGGGGGTGGGACCCGCAAACATGCAAAAGTTTCACCATGCTAGTTGGCTCTTAATGTTATTACCAAAGTGAGACATTTCCGGATTGTATTTAATAAATACACAATATGATCACTAAACTAAATCACTAAACACTGGCTTAAATGTACTGCAAAATGATCCACCGTCTGTACACTGTGACCCCCTGACTGCTGAGACCAAACAGAACTTTGATAAATTTAATGACGATATATTTAAAGAAATTAGTTAGAGATGGCACAATACAAATTAATTGTTAATTAATACTAATAATTATTTTTGAGTACTTTTTAAAAATATACTTTATTAAGGGGAAATGGTGCTCTGCATTTCACCCATCCAAGTGGGCCGCCACGTCGCTGCGCCCGTGGCCCTCCAGATCTCCAGAACTGCAGAACTTCACCGATGCCTTGTTCAACCAACCTAACGTGGATGTCTTTAGGGGTCCACTTGAACATGGGTAGAACTTACATTCTCCACAAAGAAAGGCCCCAGTCAGATTCAAACCTAAGAACCTTCTCGCCGATAGGCTGCAGCTCTCCTGCGTGGCCTTCATTTCAATCAGAACTACGCTGGTGACCATGTGCCAGCGGAGCTCCCACTGCTCTGCATCGGGAGACAGATTAAGACCATTGATTTATGGAATTGTTCTTATATGCTAGTCAGCCAATGCGCTCCAGCAGTTAAATGATATTGGATTGCTGACCCTCTCCCTGTCCCATGTTTTACTTAATAGACCAAGCACATCCAAGATGGGCTTTGCAATTTTTTGTGAGATATCAGCAATCCCCCTGTGGATCAATAAAGGACTTACCTATCCTATCTTTTCTTATCTTATGATGAACTTTGCTCTCACAACCAGCTGTAGCTAACAGATAGGCACAACTGGGACATTCCAAGACGACACTTCACCGCAAGTATAGATGTGATCCCCTCAATCGTCCCATTTGTTGTGATGACCCTAATGAGCAAAATCTATAACATCAACATGGGACACCCAAGCCTTCTCCCTCCAGATAACAGAACTATAATATCTGTCATCGGCCCAATAAGATTTGACGGTAAGAGCACTCACACTCCTACCGCAGTCCTGGAAAGCAGAGATGGTCCTGGAGCTGTTACCTTCACAGCGGATAAGAATCAGCTTTCATTACAGTCGTGACACTGTAAGTAGAGTTGACACCCTGGGTCCAGGACAGACCTGAAGTGGATGGCGACATCAGACACCTCAAGGTTCTCAGATGCATCACGAATCAAAGCCTCAAGCCTCTGACTCATGGACTCCATCAGAAATTCATTCCATGAACTGGTTCTCTTGGATCCCCAACACGGGTCCCACTGCTGAGTGACCTATATTGGAGAACCAACCAACCATTACAATAACAGGATAGAACAGAAAGAAACTTACAAAATGCACAGGGATAACGTTTCAATGGGAATTATAAATAAGGGGAATCATAAATTAATTTCAAAATATATTTTAATACGTGTGAATCGTCCGTGCCCGGACACAGATGCCAGCACGGCCCTCCATGGGCCCCGATTGTCGTGCACCGTTCCTCCAGATAAAACAACTAAAAGCAGCGTTGGGACGGGTCAGGGCTCGTAGACTCGTTAAGTTTACACAAGGAGAGGGGACGATTGGGGAGCGAATCATGAAGGAAGTGTCCCCGTTATGCATGGTTTCATTCCATAAGGAGATATAAAACAAACCAAACTGCATCTTAAATAAAAACACACTGTCGTGGCACACCGAGCACCATTGGCGCGTGCATCATCGGTGCCGTAGGGGAGGGAGACAGGTGCGCAAAATGCAGCTCAATCCCTCCCTCTCCGCGCCCCGACTGGGGGGTGGAGCCCTAGGCGGCCGCCTATCTTGCCTACAGGAGGAGCCGTGCTGGCCCGGCCCGGCACACACCCCCTGCTGCCGCCGCACTGATAGTCAAATTTTCGCATTGAACAGATGAATCTGATTCGAACTGACAAAATCAGTCGAGCAGATTCCGGTCGGTCGCCGCCCTAGACCTAGCTAATATAAACGAGGAGTTTTGGTCTGTGGGCCTATTCAACTCTCTGGATATTAAGAGACTTGCACATCCCAGAAGTAGAGAGTCAGAGGACAAATCTCATAGTTTTTAGACCAGATGTTTTTGGGATGTTAATTCGGGAGGGCACTGTCAGGATTTGTCTACCATCAGGCAGGAAGTGCACTTTGCAGGCTAGTCATCTCACGAAACAGTGTCATCCGGGATCAGATGCTGGAACACATCCCTATATTCCTCTTTTCCACTTTCTTTTCTGCACAGGAATTGTCCGATATTGTCCTGACCAGCTCTAGACCTCCGTCATAGTGCACATGGTTTTCATAAATGATGCAATTATTGGCAAGTCCCACCACGACCCTCCCAGATAAGGCGGACGGTGGTAGGCACCGTCCCAGGAAAACTGAGTGATGGATTCGACGCTGAACCTGCGCCAACTGCCGTGATTCTGGCTCCTAGAAATGGACGCACTAGCTCGCGCGCTGAGGTCCGCCTGATGACATCATGCACATCATTTCAGAAATCGAGGGGCACTTTCCACTAACGCCTGTGCCATTGCCAAGCGGTTATGCTTTTCAAAGGCGGCGCATGGAGAAGAATGACCGGCCTTGGGTTCATTTCAACACCACATTGAAGGTTGATGCCGCAGTATCTTATCATCTTGTCATGATGATTTCAGCCAATTCCAACTTTCTTCATGTTTCGCACTGTTAATACCGAGGGTGTTGATGCTGGACTCACATTTTCTTCCTGTCTATCAGCTGCTGTCCGTCTCTCCGTCTATCAGCTGTCTGTCTGTCTGTCTCTGAGCTGCTGTCTACCTGTCTTTCAGCTGCTGTCCGTCTGTCTTTCTGTCAGCTGCTATCTGTCTGTCTCTCAGCTGCTGTCTGTCGATCAGACGCTGTGTATCTGTGGCAGATGCTGTTTGCCCTATAGATATATATAAATAAAAAAATATATATATAGTTATATATTTATTTATTTATATATGTATATATATATATATATAGTTATATCTAATAATTAACTTTGAATGAATAATAATTGTTTCGTTTAGAGCACCACCCCCATTTTGCTTTAGTTGGAGTAAACTAATGGGTTAATTTAAGTAAATGAATCATTAAGTGTAATCAATCAGTCTAGGAAGTCTGTACATATTTATTTATTTATTTATAGATATATATATACACACACATACATATATATATATATGTGTGTGTGTGTGTGTCTTAACCCTGTCCATCAACATGATGTAGAAGTAAAGGTAACTCATCAGACCAGGTCATTTTCTACCATTGCTCCATGGTCCGGTTCTTACGCTCACGTGTCCATTTTAGGTGCTTTCATCAGTGGACCGGAGTCAGCATGGACACTCTTACCAGTGTAATACGTAGCAAGCTGCCATGCACTAATTGTTCTGACACCTTTCCATAATATATATATATATATATATATATATATATATATATATATATATATATATATATATATTGTAGTGGAACACAGCAGGATCTCCTATGATTGACATTCTCCCCCAGAGACTCACAGGAGAGGGTAGGAGCCCCCTCCTGTGATCACAGGATCTCCAACACCTTTCTACATTCTCAGACAATAAGGATTTCCATTTGTGACACAAGAAAGGCAGCAAGAGTAACCAATCAACTGGGTTTTGGCGCCTTGGCCTAGACTGAGTCTAATCAACCGCTCCCCCATTGACCCTCTTACTTCTCGCTTCAACCACAAACCCTTTCGTCCCCCTTTGATCAGGGCTGACTCCCCATGGAGCCAGTCTCAAGACAGGTCTGGAAGGGAAAGAGCCACCTGGATAATTTGCATCTGCAACATTTCTTTTGTGTCAAGATAAGATAAGATAAGGTAAGATAAGATAAGATAAGGTAAGATAAGATAAACCGTTATTATTGCCACATCGGGGAAATTTACATTGTTCCAGCAGCAAAAAGGGGACGGTAGAAAATAGAGAGCAAGTGTTAAGCCTAAGTCCGAATCAATGTGAACCAATGTAACATTCATCAGTAACTGAAGTTACGTTATTTCTGTTGTTTCTATGATGAATGATTCGAACTCTTGTCACGATACGACCAAAATTGCCGAGGTTACCAATAATGCCGTTTACATGTAGTAATCTCCATGTTGCCATGTATACACTATATACACTATATATACTATATACACAATATACACTATATATACTCTGTATACTGTATACACTATATACACTATATAGATTGCTCGACTGAACTGACTGGTGAACGCATCGTTTCGGGAACCGATTAATTTCACTACATTCACCCAAAGGATTTGAATCGTTGGCGAACTTCACCGCACTATCACAGAGCCGGTACAAGCTGTTTCCTATGGAGCCACTAAAATGGCTTAAATAAAAACTGTGGATTTATATGAAAGTTGTTTTTTCTATTTTTAAATTGCATGGAGGAAGCAGCATTGAGGATTTGGACACGGTGGTCTCGCGTGGCGCGATTGGTCTGTGATCGTTGCGGCTCCAGGTTGTTCCTTGTATGAATTGTTAAATGTGATTACAGACACTAACGTGACATAATTTAGTTTGATATATTTTATCGCAGATAAATCAGTGCATCTGCTGCGGCTCACTTCCGTAATTGGGTGGCTCGGTTAATGCTTTCTGTTAATGCGATTGTGTTTCCTGTTAATGCAATTGTGTTTCCTGTTAATGTTGGTTGTGTTTTCTGTTAATGCGGTTGTGTTTTCTGTTCATGCGGTTGTGTTTTCTGTTCATGTGGTAGTGTTTTGGGTAAAGGGGATTGTGTTTTCTGTAAATGTGGTTGTGTTTTCCGTTAATGCGGTTGTGTCTTGTGTTAGTGCGATTGTGTTTCCTGTAAATGTGGTTGTGTTTTCCGTTAATGCGGTTGTTTTCTGTTAATGCGATTGTGTTTTCTGTTAATGCGATTGTGTTTCCTGTTGATGTGGTTGTGTTTTCTGTTCATGCAGTAGTGTTTTCTGTAAATGGGATTGTGTTTTCTGTTAAGGCCATTGTGTTTCCTGTTATTGTGGTTTGTTTTCTGTTAATGCGATTGTGTTTCTTGTTAAAGCGGTTGTGTTTTCCGTTAATTCAATTGTGTTTTCTGTTAATGCGATTGTGTTTCCTGTTAATGTGGTTGTGTTTTCCGTTAATGCGGTTGTGTCTTCTGTTAATGGGATTGTGTTTCCTGTTTATGCGGTTGTGTTTTTCGTAATTGACTTGTGTTTAGTCTTATTTGCATGTGTTTTCTTATGTTGGAGTGTGTTGAGCTCTAAGGGCCATCACCGTGGAAGCCTTCTCAAGCCGGCGAACCATTCCATCCGCCAATGGGAACATTGCAGCTTCCCGGCCCGTTCAAACCGTCGACCGCTGAATCCCACACAACGGGGTTGAAAATCACTGATGGACTAGACGAGTGGGAGCGACTTATTTTCAAACTCCACTCGGCTCATGTAAGCTCTGGAGAGCCCTCGAAACTACCAACCACAACTCGACGATCCATAAGGCCCTGAAAGGCTTCCAGTTCTGCTTCATGATGACGAGTTGATGTGTCGAATTCAATGAAATCCACTTTAGAGAAGTCGAATACCCCCTTAGAGTTTCTCGTTTTATTATTTTTAATGAGAGTCACATAACTTTCTTCCTCACTGTTGTTTCTGAGTTAAAGTGCGTCACCATTTCTAAACCCTGAATTCATTGTTCATTTTCTTGATCATTTCTTGCCTTTAGCATTTTATTTTCCTTACCATTTATTTTATTGTTTCCCTTTTTTTATGTTTACTCTTATTTCCTTTGTTCAAGTAGATTAGTTAGATTAAATAAACCCATTTATCGGAAGGAAGTTTGTCTGTGTGTAATCGTTAAGCTTAAAATGAAAATAACTCCTTAATCTTTCCTAGACTGATTAATTACATTTAATGATTGATTTACTGAAATTAACCTATTACTTTCCCACAACTATAGCAAAATGGTGGTGGTGCTCTAAACCTGACTGTTGTTAATTCTTCAAAATTAATTATTAAATATTAAAATAGAGGTGGTATACTATATATATATATATATATATATATATATATATATATATATATATATATATATACACAGTATAAGACCAGCCATAGTTCCATCAGGTCACGGAGCATCAGGCTGGGAGCGTTCCATCTCCAGTTGGAGCAGTGGAGTGATACTGCAGCTTTACAATGAACACAGCCTTGTTTGTATATATTTAGTTTTTAGGGGAGTGGGGACAAAGAATAGATAACATGTCTCTGGCCCATGGGCAGTTTAATGCTTACGAGGGACAACGAAGGTCACCAGTATTGTTACTATATTACACAGGCTTGGAATGGAGGATATGTGCACTCCACAGCAGCGTGCATCATGTCCTTTCATAGGTTTTAATCTCATGGATGTTTCAGGATCCTGCATCTCTCATTTTAGTCCTCAGCGTAGTGTTCATATTTGAGCACAGTGAAACGATCATAGCATGTTCTGTGGACATTAAGGTGACTTCAGTGTGTTGGCATTTATTGTCATCTTAATAATAATAATAATAATAATAATAATAATAATAATAATAATAATAATAATAATAATAATAATAATAATAATATTAAATATAGGCCAGTCAGAAATGAACCGTGGATTTATATGAAACGTATGA
Source organism: Zeus faber (assembly GCF_960531495.2). Classification (NCBI taxonomy): domain Eukaryota; kingdom Metazoa; phylum Chordata; class Actinopteri; order Zeiformes; family Zeidae; genus Zeus; species Zeus faber. Next base: position 26,286,258 of record NC_137204.1, on the reverse strand, counting down.
AACGTTCCCATTGTTGTTTGGGAAAAGAAGCGGAAACATTTAGCTTCATTGGTTTCATCTCCAATAATTGTGCAGGGTTGTTCCCTTCTGCTGGTGATGTCATCAAAGTACTGCTCTAACACTTCCTGTACAACACCAACTGGTTGGAAACATCTGTCCATAAACATTCCATGTTGTTGTTTATCACTTCATGTTTCATCTATATTTTCATCTTCTGAACTTCTGCATTTTCAATATAATCATTGCACAAAGACCCATTATTGTTGTTTGTGGTTTTTGGATGTTCTCCAATTTTGGAAAGAAGATTATTCCATTCATTTTTAAATTCTTTATCCTTATACCACTTGTTATGTATTCTCAAATACGCAAACGCAGACTTTCCGCTATTTTTCGGCATCTGGAACAATAACATAAACAAACGTTCTAATCAATTTACATAACAATAACAATAAACACATTTCATTTCATAAACATAATAAATAAATGTAAGTTTTAATTAGTACTTCATTGTATTTTTCTGATATTAATCTACAATTGGAAAATGAGTTAAATGGATAACTTGTCTGTATTGTAATGCAGACAACATTTATGGAACTTTAAGATTAATTTAGCAACAGAATTATTATGGAAGTATTTGTCAAAACGTAACATTTTCTATTTATAAATGACGTTTCTTTATAACAGCCTTTAATTTTTGACTTCAAACCAAAGCCTGTCATTGTTACAACTTACCTTGTTGTATGTAAGTGCATGTGCAGTCTCAGTGACGACCGGTCATTGGGTCTCATGTGCGTCAATTATGTTGGTTTACGTATTTACGGAACGTTTACGATTGTAGAGCAACTTCATTTTAGCGGTGACTTTTTTTGTGAATTGCATTTGAATTACATTAAGTTTTCATGAAATATGGCTGGACAATATGGCGAAAAATGTTATCACGATATGTTTTTTTATATTGATCTATGTCAATAATTCGCTCAATATATATCTAATAATAATAATAATAATGCTCAATTGACAGTTTTAAGTTTATTCTAATGGCTTTACCTTAAACACTGAATAAATAAGATAAAATATACGTAAACTAAAAAGAGAAATAAATAACATAAAAATATATCAGGGCTACATATATTCCTCTATTATCCCATTCAAATTTGTATGCTTTTTATTTGTAATTTCTTTATATTATTAAAAAATAATCATTTAATATATTAAAATGTATTCCAATTTTTAATGCTCAAATTTAGTAGGGGGGTTGGGATCTTTTCTCCAGACAAATCAAATAAAAACTCTAGGTGTATTTTATTTACTCCGTTTCTAGCTGCTGCTCTGCTGTGGGGCAGATGGCAGATCGCTCTGGAATGAATCCCACCCGCGTTCCCACGCCCCGCTGGCAAATGCCCCACAGCCGGTGGTTGGGAACCTCTGCACTAAAGTACATTCCGCCGATGATGGTCGGGTTTATTTCCCACTTTCACAGTGAAACGCCAGAGGACAGGGAGATGCGCCGGTGCGTCGTGCTTCTCCGCCGACACAGACTTTGCACAGTCACCGGATTATTTCTCCCTAATGTACCTTCACTGAGGAACAAACTGGATGAACTTATATTTAACTGTATTGCTCATCACATGTGGATTGATTCGCTAACCTAAACCAATTTATATTTATAATTTCTAATCAATTACTTATAAAAATAAATAAATACACAATCGAAAGGTAATTTTGTCATTTGAATCGGTTTTTTTTTAAATATTCAAATTCCATGAAAATTTTGTGACTGCAGCGCTAACATTTATATTATAAAATGTCATTGTTGTCCGAGAACAGTCCAGAAAGTTCCCGAACCTGTGCTCTGTGAGCATTTGCAAGGACGTTCGGAGCGAACAAAGGGACTCAGACGTCCCTGGAAATCGCTGGTTCTTTCTTCAATCGCTCTCCTGTGGCGGGAGGGCCGGTTCAGGTTGGGAGGAGTTGGGAGGCGAGTTAGAGTCCTAGCGGTTGTTTCCAGCAGCATCACCTCCGAGGGGCCGTGCTGTACGATTGGCTGTTCGTGTCACATGGTTGTTTCTCTGCTGTACGATTGGCTGTTCGTGTCACATGGTTGTTTCTGTGCTGTACCATTGGCTGTTTGTGTTACATGGTTGTTTCTCTGCTGTACCATTTGCTGTTCATGTCACATGGTTGTTTCTCTGCTGTACCATTGGCTGTTCATGTTGTGTCTTTGTAGGGAAACGGACTCGAATCAAACTGTACCGATAATGGTCCACATAAATGTATCATTGTTATCGTGGGAGATTTTATCGTGAAAATTATCGCGATTGTTTCATTGCGCAGCCCTACCGTGAAATACGAAAAATGTTGTGGTATTTCTGTGAGTAATTACCATTGCACGGCTGCTCTTTTTCCGACAGCTCACTGGTGAGGTCCTGACTCCAATCACTAGACTGCAATGCTATCATGTGACCTGTGCATGCAGTCATTAATGTTTGCATTGTGGAAATGATAAACTATACAGTTTTTTACTAAATGATTTCACAATAACGGACCGATCTGGATCAAACTTGGACAACCGCATGCCTGGACTTCCCTGAATACACAGTGCAGCGGATCCATAACATCCATAGATTAATGATGTCAACAATAGCAATTGGGTTCCCGCCCCTTCAGGGCTGGACCCCAGCACCTTTCATACACAACATACGCAACATAAGCATTACATACCCAACTCATAGTGTTTTACACTAATTGAGGCAATCAAAAAAAAAAAAAAATGAATTTAATAAAAATAATAATGAAAATAATGATAACACTAATAATAACCTTTATTTGTATAGCTTTCATACACAGCGTGCGACTCAAAGTGATTTACACTAGTAGAAGGCAATTCAATAATGTACAATATCACGTTTAGAAGAAATGAATGACAATAATAACAATAAAGAAAAAAGCAAAATAAAATACGAATAAATATGAATAATAAATATGTATATACTCTATAAACATATTTATTATTAATGTATATGCATTATTGTATATCATTTATTATAAATACTATATAAATACATAATACTCTTTCAGTTTTTGGTCAAATTCATCCATTTAGATCTTGAAGGATCACGAACATTCCTCAGCAAATTATTTTGTAATCTCTCTAATTCTTGGCTGCGAATGATTAGCCCAGAGCTGATTTGCAAATAATCATTCTTCAAAATAATTCTTAAAATAATCATTTAGATAAGTATATAGACTCCCTTGGCGAAGGAGCTCCTTTTTGAGTCAGACATCGCAGCATTAAACCAGTAAACCAGTTTCCAATTAGAACCTGAAAGCCCACGGGGCACAAACACGCCGTCCTGTATATTGTGCCTTTTAGTATTCATTACGTAATGTTCCACTTAATTCCCTTAAGATTCCTACATAATTTGACGTGCTGCTCGCTGACGACTCGGTGCACAGTTGCTCACTCAGTTCACTGTTGTGCCGCGATGTTGGCAGACCATCTGGAATATATGGAGCACTTAATTTAAAGGAGTGCTCAGCCTCACACACACGCACACACACGCGCGCGCACACACATATATGAACACACGTGCACACACACACACACACACACACGCACGCAAACAAACACGGCAATCACAAACAAACAATCACTCAGGCTGCAGCACGACAACAAGACGAAAGGGTCTTTTAATGTATTCAAAAAAAAAAGAAAAAGGTTTTTGTGTTGTTTTATTGGGGACAACTTTCTCCCAACGGCTGGAAAGAGGCCTGGGTCTGAATAGTCCCGGACACATAAAACATATACTGTGCTGTATTTATTCCTTTATAACTCAAACAGATTTTTATTTTTCTGTGTTAGATTAAATGCACTTTGGGGACAATAAAAAAAGACGGAACATAAAAATGTGGCCGGACAGTTAATTTATCTTAACTCGCTTGTATAAACTCAAATATGTAAGGAATGGAATCTCAGAAATAAAATTTTTTTAGTTTATATATAAGATAATGATTATAGAGGTTTAGCATGCGTAACTGGCACTACTCTTTCTATTCTCCCATTATATCCCAATTACAATCTTTGACACGTCCTATCCAAGAGATTATTACCCACCCAACAAACCCATTACTCTGCCCAATTACTGCCATAACTTTTTGCTGATAGCACTATCATATTTTCTCCCCCTCCACGAGCCATATCTTTTTATGAAGCAATGAATAAACCACAGCGGCTCTCCGTGGCGAGGTAACCGACGGACCCACTTCACGTACTAAGTAGTGTTAAGCGCGGGGTCCTCCAGGATTCGACAGCGACGTTCGCATCCGTGCGAGCGCTTTAAAAGCCGCGAGGCACAGGGGAGCGCCGCGCTCTCGCTTGGCTCTGATTGCTGCCTGTAAACCGCCGGGCTTGTACATGCCAAATCTGTGGCCCTGCTAGCTTGGCTATTTTTGGAAACGCCTCTCCATGGCGTCAGCGAACGTATCAGTCGGCGATTAGATTCCGGGCAATGCATGAATATCAAAGAACTTAATAAGCTAATTTTTTTATTAGCTTAATAATAAGCTAATAAAAATAAAAAAAAAAGCTGAGGATCATCTTGCCGGGGTCGTGCACCACTCTCTAAAGAATAAAGCTCACCTTTCCACAAAGAACTTTCCACGAAGAGCTTTCCACAAAGAACTTTGCATCGAGATTCAATGGTGTCCGGGTGAGGCCTTCAAGGAGGTCATGGTAGCGCTGCGGAGTGTTCATGACAACTTGAGTCCGTTTAAAGTCGACCCATGAGGCTCCTTTTCACCAAGTTAATAAAGGTCTCTAAAGGTCCCCGAAAACGTGTATTTTACAGTTTTATGCTGAAAATATCCCTCGGACTGTGCATTCGAGACAGTCTAACGTGCGTCCCATCCACCCTGTCTGAAGACTGAACGGCCGTTTCGGTGGGAGGAGCCGCCCTCCTGAGACCCTGAGTTCTGTGAGCCAATGGGGTTTGAGCACGGCTTCTCTGTAGCTTTAGCTGATTTCACCTCATCGGTCCCCCAAAATGTGCGTCCGAAAAAACCTGAGGCGAGAAATAATCGATCCGGTTGCTGAATATTCACTCATATTGGATCGACAAGGCCTCATTTTAAAGTTTGTTCCCACTTTTGGGCCAGGGCAGGGCATGGGGCTTGCATCAGTTACAGAAACGTCGGAAAATCAAATTAAATAAATAGATCTACGGTTTTGTTTGGAGAAAGGAGGAGCGGATCACACGCTGCAGACTACAGTACAGTCACTCTACCATGGACACACACACACACACACACACACACACACACACACACACACACACACACACACACACACACACACACACACACACACACACACACACAGCAGAATTCATTTTTAAATACTTACATTTCCATCCTCTGCAGTTTTCTCATGGACAGTTGGTATTAATTCCTCTTTCTTTTGTAAAGATTTGTGCTGGTCTCTGCAGCCTGCAGTTTGTAGGCTTAGCTCTCAGCTTCCATGCTGGCAGGTCCATTGGCGCTCCAGCCGGGGGTGGAGCGACTCAGATGGGGGTCACTTCTTCTTCCAATGTGTCTCAATTCCACGTAGCACTGAGACATAAATCTAAACGGCTCATTTCACAACATATTTTTCCGAAACAGAAAGCTCACAACAAACCAACTGGGTCGTCTTATTTCACAGTGTGTGTGTGTGTGAGTCGGCCCCGCAGGGACCCAAATGTATGTGCACAGGCACTGAAAAGGTTGCATAGATCCCCTTTAAGGTGCGTAAGGGGAGCATTACCTACCTGGAACATAGGAACTTCATGGGAGAAAATGGCCTCCTCGTCAGTGGTGTAGCGCAGGGTATACGCAGGTAATACAGACTACACCGTTTTCAGGTGCCGTTGCGTGCAGGCACTCCTAAATCCCCCCCAATGGAAGTCATCCAGTCGCGTCCTGCAGCTGCCAAGTCATGAGACAGTCGGAGCACGCGGGTGGCTAATCCACACGCATGTGAATAAATGCACGGGAAGCGGCTGTGCTGAGGGCGCTGCAGCACCCCTCATTTCCGGAGGCTGCTTGAGCTTCCTGCTTGCATTTTGGGCGCTGGCGGTGGTGCGTGGAGCGCTGGGCGTGTCCCACAGTTTGACCGGACGTTGTGTCACAGGGAGCATGCGCAGTCAGTTGGACGCGTACGTGGAAAGGCACCGGGCTACGCCGCCTTTCTGCGTAAATGAGTGGAGGCTGCGGATCGTTTCTTATGTGTGTTCTTTGTGGATTGAACGACGCGTCGCATCGACTCGAAACTGTAAGCGCTCGCTGACAAGGTGGCAGCATTAAGCGTGTGGTCAACTTTAACAGGCTTTAATTTGAATAAAGGTTCTAGTGCTTCCATGTGCTCCAGGAGACACCCGGTCTTGTACATATTCACCAAAGTAAGGGGCAGAAGTTGTTCTACTGAGTGGGACACCAAGAAGGGCCGGCTGCTGTGGTTGACGTACATGCTGCATTGTTGTGGTTATTATCACATTAGATTTTACTTAATTGCCATTGCACAAAGTACAGGTACTGAGACAACAAAATGCAGTCAAGCATCTGAACAGAAGTGCAAAAGAAGCACTAAAGTGCAGTGTATGTATAAAATATAAGTATATGAATAATATATAAATACAGTTAACAGTAGGTGGTATGGATATACTTAATATGTACAGTATGAACAGAACTAACAGCATTGACAGAATGAATGTGAAAGCACTAAAATAGTAAAATTACTACAATTACTAAAATTAACAATTATAAATTAAGAATGAAATTAACAAAAATCACTGAAATTATCGGTGTGTGAGTACCGGGCTAGTCCCGAACCCTTTTGGACTCGGGACATTTGTCCTGAGATTCGATTTGAACCAACCATTAAAAAATGTATTAATACCCCGACCCATTTTTCGCTAACTATTGGGAACCAACCCCATGCATGTCCGAGGTTATAATAAAACATGGACCCCAACCGGGTGCGGGTCCTGGTTCGGGTTCCGGCGGTCGGGTGGACGACCTCCATCAGACTACTACTGGTCTTAAGGTCAAGTTTGCATTGTTGTTTATTATTTGTGCCGACAGCAGCATTTTGACTTCCACTGTGGATGAAGTCTGTGTATTGATGTGATTGATTGGTTGCTGCTGGATCTAGAACTGGATGAATAAATGATGAATTGCGAGCGGATGGACAATGATACAGCAGAAAAAAGTATATATATATATATATATATATATATATATATATATATATATATATATATATATATATTCATCTTTTATTTATTTATTTTTGCTGCCTACCAAGACTGAGTTCTCACGGTATGTTACTACTTTTTGTTGCTGAAAGGGAGTGGATGTTTGTAACTTGGGATGGACTTGGAGTTTTTCGTCTTTCGTAGTTTATATGTAAGTGTGTGCATTAATAATTCATGCTGCATATATATATATTGGGCAGCACACCTCAAAGAAAATACGTTCCCGTGTCCATGAATGTTCCCTTAAAAGCACCGACTAAAGATATTATCTTTACATACTGTTAACAGTGGATAATTATGTAGTTGCCTTACCCTATAATCTGTGGGATGGTAGTGATTGATTGCTCTTCTCTGGATAATGTTAATTCCATAATGATCCTTACTCCCTCAAGTCAAGCAACAAAGTTAAGTGACAGTTTTCAAATACTGCTGGCCCACTTTTGGATGAACTTAATATGCAAGAGTAGTCTTGAATGTCAGTATTTATAACATGGGCCACTTAAAATGAAAAAAATTTGGCAAAAATTGAGAGTATACCCACTTCTTCAGACACCACTCCGCTACTGCTCCTCGTCCTTGGCAATGATGTTCCCCAGACACCGTGGGTTGAAGGTATCCCTTGATTTTCTACGAGAATACACCTACCTGGATTGAGAAGACAGATGACTAATCAGAGCGTGTTTATTTCCATCGCTCAGGGTTTGCCGTTTTTGTGCTCTTCCTTTAAGGCGTGTAAAGGGGGCATTTTCATCCTGGAGTACAGTCCTTGGCTGTTATAACAACAAGCATTGCATAATTCAAGCTCAATATTCAATAACTCAGATGAGATGGTGGTCAACACCAATACAAATGTGCCTTCACCACATTTAACAGTGGGTAGAAAGTGTGGTTTGAAGGAATTTTCTTTGGTCCAAACACAACACACACATCTGTCTAATTCTAGGAATTAGGGTGAAAATTGACTCATCATTTTGTGAGCTTTGACTGGCAACCACTGTGCCAACGATATGGTTTTTCCGTGTTTTTTGACAGATAATGTCATGAATTTTGGAGGCTGCTCCACTCAACACATTATTCCCGGAGTTCGAGTGAACGATGCACCCGCTGACTTTTTGGCCCCGTTGGAACTCTGTTCATGGGCTCTCGGGGCTTTGCAAAGTCACATATCAAAGTCGCCAGGCTGTCAGACGCCCTCACAGCAGCTGCATTTGTCACGTAATGGCACTGATGGTTCTGGAAGTGAAAAAAGAAGAAATTTGCATTTTCTAAATCTACTCAGAAAATATAGCTTTTCAAAAATGTTTTTCATTGCCTGCTCAAAGTTACTAAGTTCCCAAAAACAACATGGGTGCAGGTGAAAGGTTATTATTGTTCCTTCCCTATTGTGCGCTGGTGAAAAGCTTTCAGCTGTGAGTTGAGCAACCAAAAATATAAAAACCCTCAGATAGATTTCTGAAGAACAGGGAGAGCCAGAGCTTATTTTCAAAAAATATTTTTTTTCTTTACTGTAGTATTAAGTAACAAAATGTTTTTTTTCCATGCTGTTTGGTAATGATATATTCTTATACGTTTACGCTACTTAAGTTCCAGTTATTTAAAATTACGTAACTAAATAAATTATTTTTTGAATTTATTTATCACATTTAAACAATACATTTACATCAATATATAATTAGACAATCTATTCGACACACTTAACAAAATTAAATAAAGTAACCCACACACAAAGATGTCACCGGAACCAGAAGTAGTAGCTCTCGCCAGAACCGGACATCTCCTCGTCTGTACTGAGTCAACAGTGTGCACCATCTCATCTCAATCCAGTCGCAGGGCTTCAATTAGCGTCCAAAAGTTACGGCTCACGTTTTCATTCAAAAGTCGGGAGGGAGATCCTTTGGACTCTCACTCTGAAAAAACACACCCTTCTTATGATCCTCTCACTGTAATCGCACAACAGAAACAACAACAACAACAGCACCAACAACAACAACAACAGCACCAACAACAACAACAACAGCACCAACAACAACAACAACAGCAGCAACGACAACAACGTGTATTCCACTGTTGCCTCACAGCAAGAAGGCCCTGGGTTCGATTCCCGCCTGGGGCGCTGTTGGCACCGTGCTCCGGCGGGTTATCTCCCAAATAGGAGCCTTTCCGTGTGGAGTTTGCATGTTCTCCCCGTGCTCACATGGGGTTTCCTCCACCTCACGTCAGTAAGGACCCCCACCCAAAACATGCACCGATCATGGTCTGACCAGCGATGGACACTCATCACCAGGTCCTGCTCCTGGCTGTGCCCCCGGAGGAAGGACAAGGATGGGTTAAACACAGAGGCCTCATTTCACCGGCCACTGTCCAAAGCGTGTGTGTGCATGTGTTGTAGTGTGGTGTGCTGTGTGACGATTCAAGATTGCTCTTCTTCTTCAACAGCAGCAGCAGCATCCGAAACAATCAAAATTTATATTTCTATTCCAATCCTTTACCAATACAATAAAATCTAGTCCTCGGGTTTAATTTGGGTACAAAAAAAACAACCTATGTTCCAGAAAACCGTCGAAATTCGCAAAAATGGGGATGGTAGCTCAAGCGGTAGAGCTGGTGGTCTAGTGATCTAAAGGTTGCTGGTTGGAATCCAGGCTCCTCCTGCTAGCATGCTGTAGTGTCCTTGAGCAAGACACTTAACCCCTCATTGCTCCTGATGGCTGCGTCCGTCGCTGTTTGAACAATTGTAAGTCGCTTTGGATAAAAGCGTCTGATCAATGACTAAAAAATAAAAATAAAAAAATAAAATAAAATAAAAAATGACCCCGCTGACAAACTTGTTTTTCCCTGCCGTTCACAGGGTCCATGATGAAGGCAGGTGTCAGACTGATTAGGGTCAAATCCCGTCCACTTCCCTCTTAAATCCTGGCGTGTGTCCTTTTGATAAGTTCAGGTGTTTCAACTCATTAACGGCAGAAAAAAAAACACCCCAAAACCCACAGTGACAGCTTCATCTGGGTTTTAATTAACAGGAAGTGAGGTCGGGGAGGGGGGGAGGGGTGAACGGGAGAGGAGGTGAGAGGAGTTGGTCTCACAATGAGGAGTCGTTCCTTCTGAACCGTTCAGACGTTCGACCAGTAAGATTGTGTGTCGCTTGCGACGCACATGCGGCTTCTGTTTGAAATGATAAAAGGAAAAACAATATAGTTGCCAGATGACGGTTTTACCGCACACACACACACACACACACACGCAAAATATTTCGTTTCCCCACAGGGATTAATAAAGTGTTGTTACATCTTATCTTAAAACACACACACACACACACACAGATTTAAACACCAAAATACACGGTATCACACCCTCAATCTTCCACAACACACACACACACACACACACACACACACACACACACACACACACACACACACACACACATATGCATTCTCACATGAAAACCCCTTAACCACACATGTACCACGCACACACATTTAATCACAAATAAGTCTACCATCACGCCACATACACACATACATACTCATGAAAACATAGACACACACACACACACACACACACACACACACATTTTCACACAAATGTGTATCTACACAACATCACACCCTCACCCTGGTACACACACATGAATGTCAATACGGACACAGATTTAAACTCAAACAAGTGTAAACACTGCTTGTACCAGAAATCACACCCTCATTTTGTCACAAGTACAATGATACGCACACGCATGCACACACCTACACATCAATGTGAACACACACTTACACATACACACATCTCAACCACAGACACACTTGCACACACTTCAACTGCACACACATACACACGCACACACACTTACACATACACGTATATGTGCGTACAAATGCCCCCGCTGAACCACACACACACACACACACACACACACACACGCACACACACACACACGTACACACACACACATACACACACACACATACACACACACACACACATACACACACACACATACACTCATGTCACGTCATGGTGTCTATGCTCAGCGTGTGTGATGAGTGTGTGTGTGTGTGTGTGAACACACTATTCTGTCCACTCCATCTTTTTAATTCACTTTGCAACTGTAACACCTCAGTGCTGCTTTCCCTGGGGGATGGTGTGTGGGCGGAAATTTGTGCGTATGTGCGTGTGTGTGTGTGTGTGTGTGTGCGTGTGCGTGAGCGCGCGTGTGTGTGTGTGTGTGTTCATGCGTGTGTCAGCAGGCTCATTATCGTGCATGCTTCTGTGCAGACACGCGTGTGATCCTGTACCACGCTAAGACGCGGACAGCAGCCAGACACCGACCGCTTCCTCTGCTCCAGCAGTCGTTAGGTTTCAGATCTGAGGTACATGTTGTATATTCCCCGTGTTTGAGGACGGAGCTACAAGGCAGGGTGCAGAGTGCAGAGCCATGGAAACATGAGGGGATGAAGGGAGAGAGAGAGGTTTAATGGGCGAGTAAAGGCAATTACGGGGGAATAAAACTCTACTGCAGGTATTCAGTCTTTTAGTATGAAGATGATAGATGGATGGGTGGGTAGCTAGGTAGATACATACATATATAAATGCATAGGTAAATACATGCATAAATAGATAGATACATCCTTAGATATATTCATAGATATATACATACATAGATAGTTACATTGATATTCATTAGATAAATAAATATATAGATCAGATAGATTCATACATAGACACATAAATACATACACACATACATGCATATATACATACTGTAGATACATACATAGATTGATTAGAATGATACACATACAGTATAAAGTTACATAGACAGATAGATACATTGATATATCAGATATATACATACATACAGTACATGCATACATACATACATGCATAGATACATACATACATACATACATACATACATACATACAGTACATGCATACATACATAAATTGTTACACAGATGGATACATACATACTGTAGATGCATTCATAGATGCATACATAGATAGATACTTAGTTAGACACACGGATAGCTACATATGTGTGTGTGTGTGTGTGTGTGTGTGTGTGTGTGTGTGTGTGTGTGTGTGTGTGTGTGTGTGTGTGTGTGTGTGTGTGTGTGTGTGTGTGTGTGTGTGTAAATGCGTGCATTTCTGTGCAGTGTGAAAACAAAAAGAAACAATCCAGAGAAGTAGTTTTCCTGCGTTAGTCAGCACTATGTGCAAACTGGGCTAAGCTGTTGCTTTGCGTACTGTCTGCCCTCAGCGCTCCCCACCACCACCTCCCGGCGCTCCCTCCATCCTAATGAACAGCGCGCTCTGTTCCTCCGCAGAAAGAGGCCCACTGTTCGTCCAGGACGCCCCCCGCTGCATGTAGAGCAACACGGAGCCGTCTCCCTGGGATTACTGCTCTTCAGGAACCAATTAGTTTTAAGTGAGCTAAGCAAACAGCTCAGAGCTAAACAAGACAAAGCCAACTACTGCAAGTGCAACTCTGCCTTCATTCAATTAGGCCCCTTTTTAAAAGGGCCTGCGATACGACGTGATGGGAGGGGATTACACGTGATTCAGGAGTGGACGGTGAATTTGTAGTGATCATTGATTCATTAAAGCGTGAGCCGGTGTAGTAGGAAGGTATATAAAAACGAGAGATAAGATGTATATGACAAGTTTGTTATCGATGTGTATTTCTGTGTATTTATGTATGAATGTCTATTTATGTGCTTCTATATACTTTATATTAAGAATTTATACGAACGTGTGGAAATTGAACGCATTTGGAAAAAATGACGTATAGTGCTCATATAATAATGCTTACAACATGAATGATATCTTTCCAAGTAAAGTCTCCCCAATTATGATATATTTATACAGTATATTAGAAGTTACATAAAAAATAAATGACAAGTTACACATATAACTCTTGCATTCCCTGGAATTGCTGATGTATATTTTGCTCCATCTTTCCGCTGTACTATTCATTTGTTTGTTTACTCAGATACGGTGTCAAAGTGGCCGTAGGCGGCCTTTCGCTGTGCACCACACCTGATAATGGGCCCTGTTCACAGCGGTGTTATGGGAGGGTAAACACAGGTATAGATCATTACCACACAGACAATAGTGTTATAAAGTTATAAAGTGTAAAGTCACTTCAGTCTTCTGTAACTGTGCTCTTGCATCCTGAAAGGGAGCAGTCCCTCGTTCAAGGGTTAGATGTTCTTTGTTGATGTTTTATTTTTAATTATTCATATGATTCATGTTTTTTTTTTTTTTGTAATTAGCAGGTCGCAGAGGTGACTATAAAGAAGGTAGTACAGATGAAACCTTGAAAAATGGTAAATTGTAAAGCACATTTAAGAAGATGACGAACGTCGCTGTACAGAAAACTAGCTGGTGCTGCAAGATGCGCATTTATAGAATTCATCAGTTCCAGCAGCATAACAGTTCTGTGTTCATCAGAACAAGATGAAGTGAGAACCATTAGTTGAGACGAAAGCCTTGACTCTTTTTTGAGAGTCGTTTTTTGACGAGTCACCCGATAAAAAGAGTCGTTCTCCGACCCTAGGTTGTCGAATCCTGTCCAAAAAAATTTTGGGGGCGGAATGCAAAGTGTAAATGAGTCACATCCAATGTGAATTATGCCTAATGCCTCGACCTTTTTTGGCTTGGATGTTCATTCAGTCCCCGATAATTGTTAAAATGTTGTGTGACATCGTTCACGAGTCCTGCATCACTAACTATTAGTCGCCCGTAATAATAAGCACAGTTCTATGGGTTTGTGAGGTGATGTGCCGTGGGATTATTTTATTGTAAAAAGTGTGCCGTTGCAGACAAAAAGATTGGGAAACACTGGAAACACGAAACCGACAAAGCACAATAGATGATACGAGCCAGAACACTCTGCACACCATACGTACCAAATCCTAAGCACGCCCAAAGGCCAAGGGAGCGAGAGGAAGATAGATGGACAGAGAAATACTTTAATGGAATCAGATGGTGTCAGACGTTCCTGGACTTTCTTTTACAGTTGATTCAATACAGACCATATCTCTATTCAGGACAATAGGGTGAGGGGAGGAGAAGCAGCATTATAAATATTTGACTACCGACCTACCGATGTACCTACGTACCTACCTACCTACCTACATACCTACCTACCTATCTACGTACCGACCTACCTATCTATGTACCTACCTACCTATCTACCTACCTATGTAAGTACCTACCTTACTACATATGTACCTATCAATGTACCTACCTAACTATCTACCTACCTATGAAAGTACCTACCTTACTACATACGTACCTATCTATGTACCTATCTAGGTACCTACCTTTCTACCTACCTAAGTATCTACCTACCTAACTACCTATGTATCTACCTACGTATTTACATACCTACCCATCTACGTACCTACCTACCTACCTATCTACGTACCTACCTACCTATCTACGTACCTACCTAACTACATACGTACCTATCTATGTACCTACCTACCTATCTACGTACCTACCTAACTACATATGTACCTACCTATGTACCGACCTACCTACCTTTCTACATACCTACCTACCTATGTACCTACCTATCTACGTACTTACCTACCTTTCTACATACTTACCTACCTATCTACCTACCTATCTACGTACCTACCTAACTACATACATACGTATTTACATACCTATCTATGTACCTACCAAACTACATATGTACTTATCTACCTACCTATCTAGGTACCTACCTACCTACCCATCTTCCTACATACCTACCTATCCATGTACCTACCTACTTACCTACCTATGTACCCACCTAGCCATCTACCTATGTACCTACGTACCTACCTATCTACGTACCGATCTACCTACCTACGTATCTACCTACCTATTTATGTATCTACCTACATACCTACCTATCTACGTACCTACCTACTTACCTACCTATGTACCCACCTAGCATCTACCTATGTACCTACGTACCTACCTGTCTACAGACCTACTTACCTATCTATGTACTTACCTACCTATCTATTTACCTACCTTCCTATCTATGTACCTATCTACCTACGTACCTACCTAGCTATCTACATACCTACCTACCTTTCTACCTATCTACCCTTCTGCCTACATCTCTACTTTTCGACCTACCTACCTCTCTACTTAGCTACCTACCTACTGTACCTTTCTACCTAGTTGCCTATCTGCCATTCAATCTACCTTCCTACGTATCTACCCTTCTGCCTACATTTCTACCTTTCTACCTACATATGTACATTTACACTGACTTACAGTACCTACCTGCCTATGTACCCTTCTACCTACATGTCTTCCTACCTACCCATCTATATTGATGGATTTCTTATCAACAGGCACAGGTTCTATTTCATGCAGTCTCAGTCGAACTTGGCAGCTGCAGCCATGCAAAAGCTCAAAATCAGACTTCCACAAGTCACAGCGTGGTAATGTGTTTGTTTGTTTGTTTGTTTATGTATTTATTTATTTATTTGTTTGTTTGTTTAATTCTGTCTCTTGTTGTCTTCTGGCTCTCAAAATTAAAAGCATTTGCCTTATGGTGAGTATAGTGCCATCTTTATCTGGATGAGGTTTCCCTCCAGGTGAAAAATGTTACTGCCAGTGCCCACACTTAAGCGGAGTGCATGGCTGCTGTGGAGGACCATCGTTTTTATGTGAGTCATTAAAAGCTAAAACGGCTAAAAGGAATATGAAACATCCAGAGGGATATTTGGCATTGGGAGAAATATTTTCTGTTAACAGTGAAATAAAAGTGAAACTTCCGATGTGACACATTTAAACAACATAAGAAGTGGTAGTCTATCATAACCTAATCAAAACAAACCACCCAGAATCATCAGGGATATTACTATCACCATGACAGATTTTTCTCAATGTCTTTGACACAGTTATGAGATGTGCAACATCATTCTCTAAAATGTGCGTCAAAACCCCCTACCATTAACGCAATGGGCCACTACACTTTTTCAGTTCTCATTGTCGTCACACAAAATGCAAAACACTAAATGCAATTGTCATCGTGTAGATCTAATTCCCATTCAACTATTACATGCCAGAACAGATTGTATTTTTCTCAATCCGATACATGCATTTCCTACTTTCATTGACACAGTTGTTCAATGGTTAAATCATTGAGTGCAAAATGCTATGTACAATGAGCATTGTGTTTGTACAAAACGGGAGGCCAGTATGATGGGTGATTGGAGTGAGTACCTTCCCTTCTCACAATTGAAGAATAACTGAAACACATGCTGTCAATTCCATCCCTCAGGTGCAACTAAACACAAGCATATATGATGCTAAGAGTTACCAGTGCGCTGTTTCTAAAAATGGAGCAAGATGCAGGTGTCAATCAGAGCCTTGCAAAAGCAGTTTGTATGTGTGGTGGTATGGCAGGGGGGAGAGGGGCACACAGAGGAAGGGGAGGCAGGGGAAGTAACAGCCCTGTGAATTTTTCAAATGAGATCCAGGCCACTATCGTAGACCACGTAGCGAGCCACAGCCTAAGTATGGCTGAGGCAGGTCAAAGAGTGCAGCCTCAGCTGAACCGGCCTAGGGTGGCATCGATAATACAGATGTTCAGGAATGAGAACAGAACAGGTCACATACACACAACTGCACATTACAGTACTGTATCCCTGCAAACTTGGTAATAGCATGCTGTAACATCTCACACTGTACTGCAGAATAATGCTACTGCCCAACTCTGGTGGAGGCAGAGTCTTTTCCATAGCAATAGTCAACACTGTAAGAGCCAACAATGCCATTAGACTTCAAGAGATTCACAGTGCTGTTATACAAGATGATGACATCATTCAAACCATTGGCTCTGTAAGGCTTTCCACTCTAGACGGGGTACTGAAGAGGAATGCGATGTCAATGAAACAACTGTACAGGGTTGCATTTGCAAGGAAAAGTGAGAGGGTTAAGGAGCTGCAATACTGATATGTACAGGTAAGGCCAGAGAGTATTTGGTGTCAATGACACTATGACAGATACCTATTCCATATACATAACTCTGCCTATCCCATATATAACTATTCCCTTCTATTTTGTACCACCACATTGTATTATCTTTTGGAATCTTATTTTGTTTTTATTTTGTTTTATTTATATTATTCTATTCACTAACTGCATTACGTTTTAGGAATCAGTTAGTTTCAGTTGGTAGGAATTAGGTACGGTATAATGTTTGGTTTAGTAACTATTGTGCATAATCTCTGGTGCGTTGCAAAGACATTTCACTGCATATATATATGAAAGTATGTATATGAATGTGACAAATAAACATCTTGAATCTTTAATCTTGAACCTTGACAGTCATGACAATTACAGTATGTGTGTCTTTTCAATATATATGAGTGTATACTCTCAGACCATGTAACAAAATGTGGGCTATGCAGTACATGTGCCGTTACAGTGCATTGTGTTCTTTTCCATGGTGTCTATTGGGTTTGATGTGAACTACTGTGTTTTTAGATATTTTGTAGAGGGTGATGGTGCTGAATGCAAATAATACCTCACACACATTTGTGTACGTGAACGAGGCAGTATTCATTCTCAACAATGTTCTCACGATGTGACAGGAACATCATGGATCATCAAGCCAAAGTGGATGTGCCCGGGCAGCGCGGCTGATCCAACAATGGGTTCTGTGATTTCTGACGATTTCTGATGGTGCAATCCACGATGTTACCACGGTTGGACCCTACACCACAGCCTGTCTTGTTGATTTCTTTGGGCTCCTTTACAATGCATTCATCCCTGACAATGAGAGGGGAGTGTTGAGGCCTGCCTTACCAAACAATGTTGTGATTTGGGACAGTCAAAATTTTCACCACTTCCTTCTTGTCAGGGAATGGTTTTCCACCCACCAATGAATGCTGATGGTGTTCCATCCACCCTATTTCCCTTCCTCAATCCAACTGAATAATTATTTTCAGCATGGAGGTGGAAGGTGTATGATCCCTCTGTGCCTTGAAAGTAAAAACACGTTTTTTCTTATATTTGGTTGTCAAGGAAATATTTTACATTGACAGCTACTTGAATACTGTGAAAAACTCTGAAAAAAGTTATTTTACCTACCAAAACACCTACATTATTCTTATTATAATTCTACTGTATAAACTACTACTACAACTAATAATATAATAATAATGATAATAATAACCAAAGAGATAAAATATCAATTGAACAGATCCACAGACATCTACCACGCCTAGTTTGTAATCTCTAACCACTACAAAGCGACAAAGTCTACACCGCACACTGGACACGGTGCCAACATACATTCTGAATCAGAACCTGCACATTTATAGAAAATAATATGACAACATCATAAAGCGTCTTACTAAATCTAATCTCGTTCCATTTGTTTTCGAACTTTGGCACGTCGATGAGGCATGACCACCTTGATACTTGGGGACTGGACCTCCAATAAATATGGCTGCAGGCAACAATACTCTGTGTCAGGGGTGCTGTCACAAGTGAACCCAAATGCAGGACACAACAGATGCTCAGGAGTAGGTGCAAGGGGATGAGAGTTTATTGCAGACAGGCAGGGGTCAAAACTAGGGGAACAGTCTTGGAAGGCAAACCTATCGGCAGAGAGTCAGGGTCCAGGAAAACAAGCAGAGAATCTACACAGTAGATACGACACAGTGGATACGACACTGTGGATACGATGCAGAGGCCACAACAACAATCTGACATTGACAAAGTGAACAGGGGACAGGTTAAATACAATTGGAGTGACGAGGAAGGTGAAGACAGGTGGGTCGATTGCTGAATGTTGTGAGGTGTGCAGTGGCAGGAAGGAAGAACTAGAGACAGACAGAGGGAGATAGAGAGGGACAGATGGGGCTATAGAAAGGGACAGAGGAAGCTAGAGAGGGACAAAGGGAGCAAGAAAGAGGGACAGAGGGCGCTAGAGAGGGACAGAGGGCGATATAGAGAGGGACAGAGGGAGCTAGAGAGGGACAGAGGGTGCTATAGAAAGGGACAGAGGGAGCTAGAGAGGGACAAAGGGAGCTAGAGAGGGACAGAGGGAGCTAGAGAGGGACAGAGGGCGCTATAGAAAGGGACAGAGGGAGCTAGAGAGGGACAAAGAGAGCTAGAGACAGACAGAGGTAGCTAGAGAGAGACAGAGGGAGCTGGAGAGAGGGACAGGGGGAGCTAGAGAGAGACAGAGGGAGCTAGAGAGGACAAAGGGAGCTAGAGAGGGACAAAGGGAGGCAGAGAGAGGGACAGAGGGGGCCAGAGAGAGACAGATGTCAACAAGGGACAAAATAACATAAAACAAAGCAAGATTCTGAAACTCGGGGGTTTAGTCATGTTAGGTGAGTATTACAGTTTTCCGGCTTCTGTAAAATGCAGCACAACTTAGAATTTCCCAAGTTTACATTGAACGCCGCATAGTTTGTTTCTTCACTTGTTGTGTTGTGTTGTCTTTTCTTTAACACATACTGTATATGCTAAACCTCAAAAGATGAATGTTCTGTCCACTCTTTATTTACGGACTGGCAATGCGACTTGGGCACGTCGCACTGAGGAAACCTCTTGTGATCGAGGGTCGCTCTGAGTCCGCCTTGTCCACTGTGAGGTTGGGGCGGAGGGACACTGTTTTTTAACGCAGATTTAATATTTCGGAAATAAATTAAGTATGAATAAAGACATGTTTGCTTTACCCCAAATTGTCATTAAAGCTCTCAAAGTGCTTTAATGATAACGCCGTGTTTCTCAATTTTTCTCAAAACCGAAAACTCTATATACATGACACAAAATAAACTACCTGCATCAAAAGCATACATCTTGTTATGGAATGAAAAGCCTTTGCGATCAATCATTACACCATGGCCCAATAAATATTAACTACAATTATCAATATACCCTCACATGCTCAACCCCTTGTACATTTCTATGCCATTTGTTGATACTGTAATTGTAGTATGTGGCATAAAAGGCCAGTATACATATCACAGTATGTATGTATTATTTTCTCCTAAAATTATTTTACCAAAAATGACCAATGCAGAAAGAATGTCACTCAAGAGCATGAATGTCCAGAAACAAAAGGCTTTATGATACATTTTCCAATTTCGGGAACCTTGACAAAACCTTTGTCCTTCATGATGCTGTATAAACAGAGATTTAAAGCTAACAAATTCTTGCACAACAAATTCTTTATACACCCCATTCAGTCCATTGCTTCTTGTCATTGCTTCTGGATGTCTGTTTTGAGATGCAGTGGGGAAACAATCTCTGAAGCCCTCTTCCTCTTTGGCCCTCTCTATCTCTATCGGCCCCTCTACTGCTCCTTTGTCCTTTCCCTCTGCCGCTTACTTGGTAACACACTCAACTGTGAGTTCCTTTATGCATGAAAACGGACTGATAGCCGATTGAACAATTGTGCACAAACGTTTGGTAAACGTGCAGTAGAGCTCTACGTTCAGGAGATTGAGTTGTATCAGCTATGACCAGATATGTTCATTTAGTTTGACGTGATTGACTGAACTGAGTTTTTCGTCTTCTGTACAGACTTGTGTTTACTCTTTTGCAAAAACGTTTTAGCCTTTGCATTGTGTGTGAAAGTGTTTGTAAACGACTTACACTGTACAGTTTTGCTAAAAAGAATACTATTGTGCTCCTTAGGTACTGATGAAGATCCACTGGACCCCAGTTTCATTACAAGTGTCGATGCCAAGTCCAGGCTTCATAATTATGGTGATTTTTCACTCGTGCAGGGAGCAGCACCCAGACAACCAAATGCAACACGGCTGCAAGATATTTTCGAAATAAACATCGATCAACATTTTTACCATTTTGTGACATTTTATGGACCATAAAATGGATTAAAGGACGATTTGTTCAAAAATGTGTGTTAATTTTGGGTTATCATATGGTAAATACGAACATTTGTATTGGGTACATAACACAACATGGTACACAACGTTACGAACATCGTCGTCTGACCAGCAATGGACATTGGTAACTGGTCCCTGCTGCTCCCTGCATCTGGCCGCCCCCCTCGGAGGAAGGAAAAGCCAGGATGGGTCAAAAGCAGGGATCTCAATCCACCGGCCACCATTTGAAGCGTGTGTGTGTGTGTGTGTGTGTGTGTGTGTGTGTGTGTGTGTGTGTGTGTGTGTGTGTGTGTGTGTTGGTCGCCGTCACTGCACGAGCGCACATGTTGTGGTGTGTGCAGTATGACGAATAAAGATTCTTCTTCTTCTTCTTCTTCTTGTTCTGCTACTACAGCTGCGTAGCAGAGTCCACACAGAAGGGCGAAGACAGCACGGTGCAGAAGTACAAACACCAACGCTTGTTTCAGAAAACGGTAGCCTGAAAAGAGGTAGCCTGCGTGAGTATTCCACACAGGACAGGGTGCGTTATCCCGAGAAAGTAGACGCAAACGTCAAACGTTATAATATTGTGTCTAAGGGGGCGTGCAAGGAGCGATGTCACCCAAAAGTTTTCATCCGTGTCACGGTGCACTGTCACCCAAATGTTTTCATCCGTCAAGGTGCGCTGTCACCCAAATGTTTTCATCCGTCAAGGTGCACTGCCACCAAAATGTTTTCATCTGTTATGGTGCTCCGACACCAGATCTTGTCAAGTATAGCACGGCGGTCTGCATTCCTAGTAAATATTTCATTTAGGTGTCAACTGTGCAGTGCATTTCACCGTCGCTGGTCGTTTTAAAGCCGCCTGCCTTCACTTCATTCATTGGCTACTGACATTACGTTATGCTATCGCCACGTTTGACGTAATTTTATATATAACAGATCTTATACGAGAACTTGATCACAATTCTGGTGAGGTAAGTTAATTAGTGAGTGACACCGTACCGAAAGCCGAAGGAGAGGCAGGAGGAACATTATGATGCATCGTGATGGGGGCCCACCATCTTTCATTTGGGCCCGGCGCTGGCTCGTTGCGCCACTGGTAGCTGGTCCCGGATAAAATATTGATATTTGCCGTAATTTTTGCGTTTAAATTATTTTTTGCCCTGGGGGGCTGATACATACATTAGAAAATCCCTTCGGTCCCGGAGACACAAGATCTCGGTCCGTCCCCAACACATTTTTAAATCGCCAGCGTTGTCCGTCTACGTGGGTTGTCTGTGAAGGCTATGCAGTCCAAGTGGCTCTTCCAAGTTGCTGGACCGGACCGGCACGGCTAACCAAGAAACGAAGCTTGGACGGATATAAGTTCAGATAACGATGCCACAGAGCGGCTAGCTACAGAAACGAATGAAACTACGACAGTTTTTCACTCTTTTTGGATCAAATTCATACGATAAGACGTCTGAAACTTCCCGGTTCCAGCGAGACGTCATCCATGTCCGGGCCTGCTGCCGTCACTGCCGTCATGTTTCGGACACCCGAAAATGCAGGGAAGAAAAATAAAAATAAACGCAGTGCAATTACAATAGGGATCCAGCCCCATTCCAATAATGACCAATCAAACAACTTGGACCGCCATTCCATTTAATCAGGGAAAAAAATCCCGTCCCGTGCATGGTATCGCGCCATTTCCGGCGTCACTTCTCGCGTGTGTTTTCGCGACAAACCGCAGTTTGGACCCGACGGGGATCTCTCCTGGTGAAAGATCTTGTGACGTGTGACGTCCTGTCACCGATCAGTCACGTAGTGTGAAACCACAACGACGTCAAGATTCCCCATCACAAGACAGATAGTTGTGTGATGTGAACAGTACAGCGATCTGAGCGCTTTGAAAGACGTGTGGTGTGTCTCCTGCATAAACTGTAATAGAAGGCAATCAAACAATAACAATAACAATATAAAACATACTACAATAATTATTACTGTTATAACTTTATTTGTACAGCATATTTCAAACACACATACAAGAGAGGCAAAGATAAAACATTGATAAATATTCTACTCAATTTCAGCTTTTACGTCACAAACTTATATACTAACAAACTATATATTATTATTATATTATATTATTAAATTAAATGATTTAAGCAATTCTCAAATCATTCTCAATAAAGAGGTTGACTCTATGGGAGTCTGTTGCTGCTGGTGAGTATAATGTAAGGACATAGAATGAGATGTGGAATAATAAGAGCAAAAGTATAATAAATGTCCAATGTTGATAATGTTTCACTTATTTTATTATGTATTTATTTATTTGTTTGTTTGTTTGTTTGTTTATTTATTTATTTATTGGTTTGTTTGTTTATTTGTTTTTTTATTTATTTATTTTATTTTATTTTGTTTTATTTTATTTTTTGTCTGTCCTTCTTTCACTGGGGATAGACCATGGATCTTCGTTCCCCTACAGGACCGCCGCTTTTTCTTCTCCACAGTTCACCAACTTTATATTCAATACAATGTTAAAATCGATAAACCGTACTAATGCGAAGGTTACAGCGCTGGGAGAGGTTTTCATTACTATTTCGAGTGCCTTCTCAACCTTTTACATTTATACAAATGCGGTCAAAATTTAAGCCTTATTTTCAATTTTTCGTGTTCATCCAACAGCTTTCAAATGATTTTCTCCCTTGCATGTGGAAGTGGCAGGCTGAGGCTGAGTTTAAAGTTAATTACACACCAGAAACACCCGATTAGAGTATTGCATCTGTGGACTCAAATCTTATTGTAATGGCAAATTAGAAAACCCCTGGTGGCACAAAGACAACACCATGCAGAGCCAAAGCACTGGATAAATCCCACAAAGCCACTGCCTCCAACACTACCTCCTCCTGTGGTCCTTGTTGTGTTGTTGTTGTTGTTGTTGTTGTTGTTTTATTGTTGTGTTGTTGTGTTGTTTTGTTATTTTGTTGTTGTTATTGTTGCTGTGCTGTTGCTGTGTTCTTGTTGTGTTGTTGTTGTGTTGTTTTGTTATTTTGTTTTTGTTATTGTTGTTGTGCTGTTGCTGTGTTGTTGTTGTGTTGTTGCTGTTGTGTTGTTGTTGTGTTGTTTTGTGGTCGTTAATGTTGTTGTGTTGTTGCTGTGTGTTTTCTTGTTATTGTTGTGTTGTTGTTGTTGTTGTTGTTGTTGTTGTTGTAATCTTTTGTTTCCTTGTCGTTTTTGGTGTTATGCTGGTGTTGTTGTTGTTGTAGCTGCTCTTTTGTTTTCTTGTCGTTTTTGGTGTTGTGCTGGTGTTGTTGTTGTTGTTGTTGTTGTTGTTGTTGTGTTGTTATTGTGTTGTTGTTGTTGTTGTGTTGTTGTTGTGTTGTTGTGTTATTGCTGTTAAGCCAAATAAATAATAAATAAGTAAAAAATAATAATAAATAAAATATAAATACAATTTTAAATACACACAAATAACCGAAAAACAAGAATAGTCAAATATATAAAATACACAGAATATGCAATGCGATCCTATGGACTGGATAAGTTATTGTGTGGTTCTAAATTATGATTATAAATAACCGTGTATTTACTAGGATGTCACAGTTTGTACATTGTTATTGCACATATATCTCCCAAATAAATCTCCAATTCCCATTCCCTCCACCTTCCTTCAGTTTTGCATCAGAGTAAAAGCACGCCTTCACATTTAATTTATACCAACAGCTAATCGTTCTGCATAATGCAGCGAGGCAAGTGTGGAAACAAGCTCACAGGCTGTGGGTTATGCTAATTGAATTGGAAGATGAAGTATCTCATGGACAAATTGTTTGTGACTTCATCCCGCGATATAATTACTCATGTTAAATGAGGGCGAAGAGATGTGACAATGTCGGGAAGGGGAATGCACTCACCATGTAAACAAATCCCATGTTGGGTTGGATTTCAGACACTTGGCACCACAGCCAACAACGGTGCATAAAGTCAAATGTCAAATGGGGTTTTTCCCCCGACTGTGACGGAGAGTTTGCAGTGCTACCACATACTACATGTTTACACTTCTGCCACCCCCAGCTGCCTTTCTTTAAGGCGGTGGGTTCTCAACGGGTGGACCCAAACCTGGGTCGTGGGTCTGTTTTGAGTGGGTCGTCCACTTTGACAGGGCCAAGCAAAGCAACGGCGAAAGAGAGAGAGAGAGAGAGAGAGAGAGAGAGACAGACACACAGACAGAAAAACAAGTCATGTGAATATAAATTGGGAAAAATAAGTGAAATTTTGTCCAAATTTTGCAATATGTAATGAAGTGAAATAATCAGCTAAAAAATAAAAAGAAATGGATTTGATCATTCATTCAATTGTTTTGTGTGTCATTCATTCATCCATTCACTCATTCATTTGTTCATTCAGTCATTTACGCATTTGGTCTTTCATTCACTCATTCAGTCAGTCGGTCATTCGTTCATTCAGTCAGTCATTTACTCATTTGTTCATTTGGACAGTTGCTCACTCAGTCAGTTATTTCCTGTCGTTCATTCATTTATACATGCATTCAATAATTTGGTCATTCATTCATTCATTCATTCAATTAGCCTGTCATTCGTTCATCTATTCATCCGTTCATTATCCGTTCATTCATCTGTTCATTCATTCATTCATTCATTCAATTAGCCTTTCATCCGTTCATTCATCCATTCATTAATTCATTCATTCCGTTGATCGTTCATACATTCATTTGATCATTCATTCATTCATTCAGTCATTAATTCATTCAATCAGTCTATCATTCTTCCATGCTTCATTTATTCCTTATCCAGTGGCCCTGCAGGCCACCATACATCATGCAGGACAATGAAGCTTCTCAAAGTCTCAGACAATCTCAGACAGTCCCAGGACGGTCTCAAGTCGAACATAACATTCCACAATCCTTATGCCTTCATAATCGATTTAACTTAAATTAAAAACAAACTATTCTGATGAATCATTCATTTCAATACAGTTTTTTTTGACAAGTAGATTTCAATTTTATTTTCACGGGAGAGCAGTCGAGTTGCACTGAGCTTGGCTCATTGAAGATGGAGGGAATGTGGCGTCTGGCCCTCGCCCGCCTCTTTACTTATTAAACTGAAGTGAAAACATATTGAACTTCTCTTCTCTCAGCCACCCTTTCAAATCGTTCGTTCAAGAGTGGACGGGCGTCCTAATGTAATCTTTACTGCAGACGTGTGCGTGCGCTCAGCCGGCCTCTCCTCACCCCGTTCTTCAAGCGCTGTGTGTTGCCGGTGTAGAAAGATCCAACCGCACGATGCAAGGGATGCAAGACGGGAGAATCTGCGGAGGAAAAAAACAGATCTAATTTCACCGAGAAGCCACCAAGAAGAGCCCTCGGAGCTCTCGGAAGGCAACAAACGGAAATTGCAATTAACAAGAAGTCGGAGGGAGAGAGGGAGGGAGAGAGAGAGAGGGAAAAAAAATAGATCAATTAGAAGCATCGAGGTCCCAGAGCAGGAGGGGAGCCTAAGGCCGTGGGAATTTTCATGCATTTCAGGGAGAGATTGAACGCGCTCCCTAAGACCCATGTCCAGGCTGAATACACAAGCTGTGTGCGAGCGGCCGCCGCCGCTAAGCCACGACCGCAGGTGTGTGGAGGGGACGGGCTCGCTCCTCTTCCAGCCGAGGCCTGATTAGAATGCGGGTTTCCAGGCATTTCAAGCTCTCCGTAGCAACAACCTCGCTGGAGGCTGGGGGGGCGGGGGGGGGCGAAGGAGCAACTTTCGGTGGCGCTCTGCCGCAGCCTCTCGCTGCATCTTCAATGGGCCAACATTTTTTGGGCGAAAGCGTTGGGTGGATTGTACTCGTTTCCCTGAATTCCATTTGAAAAGGCAAAGTTTGTTTTCTCTTTTGTTAGATTTCAATTATTTTATTTAGGCTCATTTATATTTCATTTACATTTGGGTTTACCCTCGCCTTTGCTCGAAGACGTCGCTTCCTTTTCTACCGACGTTTTCCGTTTTTTGTTTTTTATTTTTCATCCATGTCGACAGTTTGGGGACCGCGACTAGCTAGTTGAGGAACAGCTCACTGAGGAAGCACATGCATGACACAAACAAACAAGCTGTTTCTTTTCAGGCACTAAAAAGAAATGTATCAAAAATTTGATTTTGCAATTGAATGATGACTAAATCGTCGTAATCGTAATTGCCACTTTAACTCTGTCACCGTCACACTGTATTACATTCTGCAGTGATGTCACTCGCCTGCTCCCTCCTGAGCCCTCGTACTCCGGGTTTACCTGTCGGCCACAACAAAGGCTGCACACACATGCACACGCACACGCACATGCACACACACACACGCACACACAAACACACACACACACACACACACACACACACACACACACACACACACACACACACACACTGAGTCATGAACCTGCTTTGTCTCTGGGACTCAGCGCCATTTCATTTTATAATTTTGATAAAATGTAGCAGCATTCCCATGTTAACAGGCTTGTGTTCTTCTGACAATATATATTTAAGTGGTACAAGGACGGAGGAAGGAGGAGGGAATGAGGGATGGATGGGTGGAGGAATTAATGGAGGGAGGAATTAATGGAGGGATGATGAGGATGCAGGGATGTATAGATGGAGGGATGGATGATAGGTGGAGCACAGAAGGAGGGATGGATGGAATGAGGGATGGGTGAATGGAGGTATAGAGGGATGGATGGAGGGATGAACAGATGGATGGGTGGAGGCACAGATGGATGGATGAATGAATGGAGGGATGGAATGAGGAACGGATGGAGGGATGAACTGATGGATGAAGTGAAGGATGGATGGAGGGATGTTTGGATGGATGGGTGGAATGAGGTAAGGATGGATTGGTGGATAGTTGGGTGGATGAATTGAAGGAGGGATGGATGTTCAGGTAGATGGAGGGACGTTTGGATGGATGGATGGATGGGTGGAGGTATGGAGGGTTACCGCACCTCATCTCATCTGGTCTTGTTGTTCCAGGGAGGACTTGTGTTGGAACCAGGGCATAAAAAGTGATGATGTGTGAGTGCGTTGTCTTGTCGTCCCTCCGGCCTAAGTGCGTTCATCTTAATTGTTAATTTGGAATAAATGTGTCTCTGTGTTCTGCCTCATCCAACAACAACAACAGCGACGACGACAACAACAACAACAACAACAACAACAACAACAACAACAACAACGAAAACAACAGCAGCAGCACAACTAACCTGACTCACACAAGAAAACACAAGGGCTTTTTTGGTTTTACTTTTACTTTTCATATTTGGTTTCTGTCGCCCCAGACTTTTCATTCATCATTTTCTTTTCTCTGTATTTTATTTTGCCTGCTGCTTTTCTCTATCTTCTGTTGTGTTTTGAAGGAGTCTACATTCTATGTTTTCAATCCTGGTGGTTAGATGGATAGATAGATAGATAGATAGATAGATAGATAGATAGATAGATAGATAGATAGATAGATAGATAGATAGATAGATAGATAGATAGACAGACAGACAGACAGACAGACAGCTTGATAGAAAGATAGACAGACAGACAGACGGACAGCTTGATAGAAAGATAGACGGACAGACAGGCAGACAGATAAATAGATAGATAGACAGATGGATAGGTAGATAGATAGGTAGATAGATAGATAGATAGACAGACAGACAGACAGACAGACAGACGGACAGACAGCTTGATAGAAAGATAGACAGACAGACAGACAGACAGACCGACAGACAGACGGACAGCTTGATAGAAAGATAGACGGACAGACAGGCAGACAGATAAATAGATAGATAGACAGATAGATAGGTAGATAGATAGATAGACAGACGGACAGAAAGATAGACAGATAGATAGATAGATAGACAGATAGACAGATAGATAGATAGATAGATAGATAGACAGACAGACAGATAGACAGATAGATAGATAGATAGATAGATAGATAGATAGACAGATAGACAGATAGATAGATAGATAGATAGATAGATAGATAGATAGATAGATAGATAGATAGATAGATAGATAGATAGATAGATAGGTTGGTAGATAAGTAAAGTAAGTCAATCTTATTTATAAAGCACCTTTCCAAACCAGAGTTACAAGGTTCTGTAATATAAAGACGTCAAAGAAAATTTGAATCAAAGATGGAAAGTTAGAAACAGAAATATAGAAAGTGCAGTATAGGAACATTTCAAACTGTACAGACGGAAAAAAGACACATTATGTACAATACAAGGTGCTTACGATCAAGGTGTGTTTTTAACTTCCACAGAATGTGCATTATTTTTTTTTTTATAACCGAGGGAAGTGGGTTCCAGAGAGTGGGAGCTGTAACAGCAAAAGCTCAGCCACCCTTGGTTCTTAGCCTGGATTTTGGGACAGCAGGACGGCCTTGGTCAGAAGACCTGAGAGATCTCAGAGATCTCAGCGAGGCCAGGGCACACAAAAGTTCCAAAGTGGAGGGCGGGGCCAGTCTGTGTAGTGCTTCGTAGTTGATTCAAATGTTGATTGGTCACCGATGAAGCACGGCCAGCACTGACATCCCGTCTTAGTTAAAAGTCTAGTAGCCGCATTTTGGGCCGACTGGACAGAGGACGACTCAGGGAGGTGAACAGTGCATTATGATCATCAGCACGGGAGGAGACAAAAACATGAATTTCTTCTTGAAGGTGAAGTACATATTTGATTTAATATATGTTTTTTAGTTTAAAAAGAAACAGGATTGGACCACTTTCTTTCGATGCAACTCAAAGTTCACGTGTTTTTTCAAAGAATACTCCAAGGTTTTTTGAGGATCACTTGGCATTTGCTGTTAAGGACCAATACACTGCTGCTCTCTGTCAGAAATGCTCTCAGGGCCGATGAAAATTATTTTCAGCTTTCAGTTTTGTCAGGGATAAGCTGCTATATGACAGGGGATAAACTATATGACGGTGAAGGTGTGTTCTGGCTCAGGGCCAGGGAATGAGGAAGAGGAGGCAAGCGGAGGCGAACCAGTGCCAGTTGGCGTGTTTATTAGCAGTCCTTTTTAAATCACGGTGGCTCGTTGGCCGAAAAGGAAACTCAGGGCTCGCAGGCTAATATATATAAATAGTCTCGGTGGATCAGTGGATCCCCGCTTCCTCAATCTCCCACTCTCTGTGCCCGATCTCTGTCTCTCGGGCAGACCCCCCTGCACACCGATCCCTACTGCGGGGACACACGCACACACACACAATTATGAATACTTGTGTTTGGGATCAGCCTAATCAGCAGAGTGATCCCCAACAGCTGAGCGGCCCCGGGATGGGAGCCTGCACCGTCTGTCTGCAGCGGCGGCTTGGCCTCGCCCCCTTGGTCTACCACAATGACATGCAGTCCTTGATGGCTGTTTAGCACTTGTGCAAGGTAGAGAGCATCCCGAGGTCCTTTGTTTTGAATGTACAGCTGTGTATCATCCGCAAAACAGTGATAAGAAATATCCTTAAAATGACTAATTAAGAGACCAAAGGGGAGCATATACAGAGAGAAAAGAATAGGACCAAGGATTAAACCTTGGGGTACATCAGTCAGAGGAGCAGATAAGGAGACACAGTCAACAACAGCCACGGAAAAATGACTAGGTGACAAGTAGGAGGTTAACGAGTCAAGAGCAGTGCCAGGTACACCCACCCATTGCTTTAGCCTCTCTAAGGATAGGTTGGCCAATAGTGTCAAAAGATGCTCTACACAGGTCAAGCAGCAACAGAACTGAACTCTCCCCAGCATCGGCACGCATTAGGATTTCATTTGAAACCCTGAGAGATTGCTGTTTCAGTAACGTGCCTCAGACGAAAACCAGACTGGAACCTAACAAAGATAGTATCGTTGTCCAGGACATGTAGGAGTTGCTTACCAACGACTTTCTCCAAGACCTTGGAAATGAAAGAAAGTTTGGATATGCGTCTTTATTGTAGCTACCGGGGGACGATGAGTCAAGGCTTGGCTGTTTTGAGAGAGGCTGAATAATAGCTTGTTTAAAGTAATCAGGCACACAGCCAGAGCTAAGGGGGCTATTGACAATGTAGAGTAATGGTGGGCCTAAAGAGCGTAAAACATCTTAAAGAAGAAAGGTTGGAACAATGTCAAGAGGACTAAAGGAGGGACGCATTTGGGAGACAGTGGCTTTGAGCTCTTTCAAAGAAATCAGGCTAAGCTGGCTCAGTAGGGAAACACGGTCAAGTCAACCCCAAGGGTACATGAAGGCAAAATCATAGATCTTATGTAGGTGACCTTATACACAAAAAATGATAGAAACATTTAACAGTCATCATTTGGAAAGACCGGAACACGGGGGAGGGGCAAGGTTCACCAGTTCATCAAATTTGTTAAATAGAGCTCTAGGATTTTTCTTGTTGAAGGAAATCAAATTGGAAAAATAGGCAGATCTCGCCTCTTTCAAGTTCTGATTAAAAGATGAAAGTAGCTCCTTCATGGCGATAAAGTGAAACCTCCAGCTGAGTGTTTTTCCCACACTCAACCTTTCTGCACTCTCTTTTGGGACAACTAATGTTATCGTTTATCCAACAGTATGAATTGTTATATTTTTAAAGGAGCGACCAAATCAAAGGTTGACCAACAGGTTGTTAATGGAGCAGACTAATTCATTGGTCTTGACCGGCAAAGCCCATCCTTACTAAGGTCAGCCAAGAGTTGTCAGCAGAGTGGCTATTGGGAGTACAAGAATGGGATGTGGTGATGGATTGGATGTCAGCCTTAAAAACAATATCAAACATGATACACCTACGGTCAGACGCAAGTGAGTCCTTGATACGTAGCGCGTTAAGGTTCAGACCCAAAGTGAAAACCGGATCAAGAGTATGACCACGGTTGTGTGTTGGCCCTGATACAGGTTGCATTAAATTCAAAGACTGAGGGGGAGAAGCTCTGCAAATTCAGTTCAAAAGCAATTGTTTGGGCCAGGTGAGCAGTTAATGGACACAGAGAAGAGAGGATTAGCCGATCCAATCCTGAGCATAACTCGCCTCAAAAGTGTTGAAAACGCCGACGTCCATGGAGCGGCAGCTGAACAGTTTGGTAAAAACGGCAGCTGGGCCTCCTCCTCCACCTGACATCCTGGCCACGCTGATAAAGTCACAATCCGTGGGACACAGTTCAGTCGAGGCCGTGTTACATTTCACCCAGGCCTCGGTTATAAACAAGAAGTACTGACCACGGGACGCAAAGAAGTCCCGTAGGGTAAATGATTGATTACGCAGCGACCTCGCGTTGATTAAGGCCATCTTAGTCTGAGCTTCCATGGTGCCCAATGCCACTGCCCGAGCCACGGGGCAGCAGGTTCCTGAAGTCAGCGCCAGCACCACCGGACGATTGAGGAAGGCGCAGGGGAAGGGCACTGTCGTTAGCGGAGACGCGTCAGAGCCAGGCCAGTCTAACCACAGGGGAGCGCTCAGGCAGCTGTGGGCCCCGCAGGTAATCCACAGCACCGCCAGATGGCCCAGAGCTGGTCGGGAGATAGTCTCGCTGCCTTTTCGGCTCTTTTCCCCGGTGTCCTCCATCGCTGTCGGCGTCTACTGGGCCTCCAGTGTAGCCGGAAGGCCGGTGGGCAGACTTCCCGCGAGGCAGACAGGAACAGAGCTGGCTGCAGGATGTTTTCCCCCGGGTCCTGCACAGATCCAATGCAGAATCACGGCTATGAAGAAACTACTCTTTATCGATTGCAAGAGAGAGAGAGGGAGAGAGAGAGATAGAGAGACAGACACACACAGAGATAGATAGATAGATAGATAGATAGATAGATAGATAGATAGATAGATAGATTGGTAAAAAAGAAAATACAAATAAACCTAAAATTGTAACCGTGAAGGAGAAAGAAATTTGCAACATTAACAACAGTAAACCTACCAAATATAGATCTGTAGCAATATAGAAAATCCCCCAAAAAAGCAATAACACAAAAAAATTTACTTGGCAATTAACAATGAACCAGGAAAACAAATATTTTATAAACAATAAATAATCAGTAATAAATATAATAAATTATCAGTGGACAATACCCATTATACAATAAGCAATGGCCTCGCGATAAACAATGAGAAAAATAAATCTGGGTCCTGGTTCTGGTTGTCAGGGTGTATTAGTGGTTGTAGAAAACTATTTTCTCGAAGTCAGTGACTCTACAGAGACGGAGCGCAAACAACAAACTGCACTCGCCTCATAATTAGATCTCCGTTAACATGGAGAGATGAATTCAAAGTACACGTTCAAGCGTGGAGGTTAGGATTAATTTTTGATGGCTTTTGCCCTTGAGTCAAAAAAGAATTGCACCACACATTAATAATAAAAAAAAAAACATTGTTGTTTTGGTCACCAGGGAGGTGTAAGTCTTAACGTTGCAAGTGTGACTTTCTTTGAATTGAATTTTTTTATTTATTTCCCTGGGTCTCCTCCAGCTCCCTCCCACGCTTCGAAACACACAAGCTAAGACGTTTTGGAGAGAATGAAATGACCAAAAGCAATATTTCCCTCAAATGATTGGGATAAACAATTTGGTTGTGTTTTTTTCTCCGGGTCGTGCTGCGATCGCGTGGTCCGTTCTCCCTGTTCTTGGCAGACGGAGGCGAGCACAGTCTGGCAAGCGATGGATCACCTCCAACTTATCTTCGCCACCTCCAACACCCACCAACTCCATTATCAGGGACGCTAAGTCGAAAATCGGCGACGACTCTTGTTATCCAGGCGCTGAGGTCGCCCACTCCCCGGCTCGCTGACCCAGAATCCCATGGTTTCAGAAAGTCGTCACACACGTTGCCACCAATGATGTCCCCCAGCAACAATCTGAGCTGCTTAAACACGACTTTATGGATCTTTTAAAACCTTTTCGAAAGATGTTTTTACATCCGGTGCCATCCCCGCGCGAGTCGCGGGATTGGGCATTTTTGGTAGACTTCTTACCCTCAACCGCTGGCTCCAGATGCAGTGTGAGGCACACAACTTTGGCTTTTGTTGACTATGTTAATCTTCTCCGGGAAGCGCTCTGCCTTTTTTTGAACGGGACGGGCTGCGCCCGAACCCAGCGGGGCGGCGTGTGCCCTCCGCCAACATTTGCACGGCACCCTGGTTAGCTCACGTGCGTGGCTGTTTGCACGCAGTTCCGCATGCCATGCCGGTTCCGCGTTCTAGCTAAATCCATTCTCTACTGCTGCCACCCCGCCACTGATGCCGTATCCAGGAATAGCTCCCCACACCGGCCGCCTGTTATAGTCATTTATAGGCTTTCCCATTACCGTGCCCCTGACTCCGCCTGCCAGTTACCCGCCGCCTCCACTAACAGTTCTTCTAACTTTTTACACGACTCATCAGAAACACTGGCCCGCTCTGCGCTGTCTATCAATAGCATTGTTTCCTATCGCAATAACAATTTATAACAAGACTCGCCCGCTGTCCAGGCCAGTTGGAGCAAATATAAATAATCAAATTGCAGGGCCATTGGAAAAAGGACCCGTTTCCAAACGAACGCTCCCTGCTAGACAATTCAATTTTCTCAAAGACACATTTAGTTAATGACCTGATTGTTGATAACAGACTTGACTTTGCATTTTTAAACAGAAACATGGCTTGGATCAAATGGGGAGTGCGGGGGGGGTCACTCTGAATGAGGCTTCTCCTCCAAATTATAACTCTTCCCAGGCCACAAGGCAGAGCAGGAGAGGAGATGGGCTGGCAAGTATCCATGCGGATCACCTAAACTGCAAACAAATTGATCTTGGCAATTTCTCTTCATTTGAATCCCTTGGCCTGTGGGTTAAATGTGATGCGCACGTCCTTATTGTGATGATATATCGTACATTGGAGCAGTGTGCAGCTTTTCTCCCAGAAGTTGCAGGTCTATTGTCTATCCTTTCAACTGACTATGACAAGGCTCTCCTAGTATGCGATTCTGCCTTACAATTTTCAATTTTCCATTTATTCATTGAGCAGACACCTTTGTCCAAAGTAACTCACGTGAGAGTCTAGAAACAACCATTGGAATAACATCAAACTTAGGTGCACGATCCCCCGTTTCTAAATTCAACCAGATGCGAAAGATGTGCAAGTGCACGATGCTGTAAGTTATCAGAATAAAAAGTGTTGTTAGTTATTTTTTTCTTAATGCTAGTGCATTATGTCAAATAACAACTTAACAGCTGGTCAACATCGACAGAAACAAGAATACTTAATCATAGCTAAGATAGGATCCGGGTTTAAGATGTTCCTGCAAGAGCGGGGTCTCCAGGTGCTTCTGGAGGTCGTAGCTGGGGAGCTCGTTCCACCACTGGGGCACCGGGCATGAGACAAGTCCGGATGGAGAACTCATTCCACGCACCACCAGCCGCCGTTCATTTGCAGCCCTCAGAGAGCGGGTTGGGGCGCGTGGCCTGACACGTGATGCAATGTGTGCAGGTGCAGATCCAGCGTCCGCCCTGTCGGGCCGGCATCAACGATTTGAACTCGATGCGGGCAGCTACAGGGAGCCGGTGCACGTAGACGATATCTCGGACTCTCAGGCTATGCACTTTTTAAATCCATTGCACTCACTTGGTTTTACTCGGCACGTTACCGGACCAGCTCACAACAAAGGCCGGGGCTCGACATCAATGCTTGCCCGCTTTCCCGGGTCAGGGCAACTCTGTGTTCGGGCAAGTGGAACGCCTCATGGAGTTGAAAATAAATTTGACCCCTCTAACGTTATCTGAAATGAAATTGTGTACTGTGTTGCTGAAGTGGAGCTCTTCCAGCGGTGCTGCGTGCACGAGTGGGGAGGTGGTGTTGGGATGGGGAGGCGTCGCAGCTTGTGGGTTCTAATCATTTAAATAAAAAGTGTGCTCCGATTGAATTAAATATGATATATTTCACAATATGTCCACTTGATTTGGCAGAACAGAGACCGGCAGGATAGGATTTGGATTGTGATATCAAGGATGAGATAATAATCTTAATGATGCTGTGATTTGATGAGTAGAATTAGGAAAAAAAAAGTCTCATTATAGAAGGACGTACACGGACGCGGAGGAGAAGCATTTCTTTTAACTGTGAAATTGTTGTTTAAATATTTGGTTTATATTTATTTCACTGCAAAAAAAACCCAAATAACATTATTTATGATGATTTAATGTGACCGGACTCAATTAACATTCTCAAAAACTAATGACACAATTATAATAAAGGCGGGAAAAAATCCTACTGTTTTAAACAAAGTGTTATATTCCCAATACTTTCCTTGCTCCATAGTCTTCTAACTTCTCTTTTATAAATGTTTGTCCGCGTAACTTTAACTGTATTGGCAAAAAATGCTGAGCAGGTATATAATAATTTTTATAAGAAATCATAAATATTTCTTTCCACGTCCTCCATACTGGCTCACGATTGGGCGAGAGGAAAATAGAAACAAACACCAATCCGTATATATACTACATTGTGTATATATAGGTTATTTATTGTAATTGTTTCCTGTTAATTGCATGTTTTGTACGTCAATAAATTATAATAATTGTCCAAAATCCCTGTTTCATTTATTTTTTAATCGGCGTACATTTTCTATTTCGGACAACTGAATCGGGCCATCGGGCAAGTTAAACAAGTGGCTGAGATGCCATGCAAGAGCTTAAAACGCTTGCTGTTGAGCCCTGAGGGCCATACTTTAGATTAAGTTCAATCATTTCTGTCTCAGCGATTCTAGATCTAGCTTCGCCAGATCGTTATTTTAATGTTGGATTCTATTCTCTTTTTCAATTTAATACTCCCTGTCCAACTTGAAACAAACTCCATCGTCAAGAAAAGACTCCTAAGCACCCTTGCAATCACCGAGTTCAGAGAGTTTGTTACTTCAATCCCGCCGCCGGCCTGATCAGCATTCTGATCCTGACAATTTGGTGAACAATTTCAACAATCAGCTGAGAGCCACCCTTCGACAATGTAGCCCCTCTAAAAATGTGTAAATTGAGAGCGAAAAGGGACGGACATTCTGTGCAAGACAGAAGTAAACAAACTGCTTAAAAGGACCTGCCGCACAGCAGAGCGCCGACGGAGAAAGGACAAGCCACCCGTTCGCTATGAAATCCTCAGGGAGCAACTTGCCATTTGCAACAGAGTAATGACGACGGCCCGACAGGCGCACGTCTCGAGACTCACTTCTGAAAACAAAAATTAACCTAACATTCTTTTTTCCACAATCGATGGCTAAATAAGCCCTACGCTCACTGCTGATCCTGACATTGCGTCCGGTTCCATATGAGCCACAAATCTGACAATTTCACAAAAAGATCGCCATTATTTGGGCTAATGGCGACACTTTTGTCAAATGGTGGCGATTGTGTGATAATTGGGAAATCTCTAGCGTTGCGTTTCCAACATTTGCTAAAAAAATCACACTCAGATTCGGATGGAAACATGTGAGCGTGGAATCCAACAATTTACACAAAGATCTTTTTGGTGAAGTCGTGGCAATCGTGCGATAATTGTGACAACCCTAGCGCAAACATTTGTCCAAATTCCACCCCGACATGGCTGCAAACGCGATTATCCGAGCCAATTGCGAAATTTTCGTGAAATCGCTGCGATAATGTAATAACTGTGACACCTCGAGCTCAACGTTTCCAACATTTGCTCAAAATCCCACTCCCGTTTGGATTGGAACATG
This sequence comes from Zeus faber, assembly GCF_960531495.2. Classification (NCBI taxonomy): domain Eukaryota; kingdom Metazoa; phylum Chordata; class Actinopteri; order Zeiformes; family Zeidae; genus Zeus; species Zeus faber. The sequence continues at coordinate 26,248,437 of NC_137204.1, read as the reverse complement.
CAGTACAATGACAGTATACAGAGCGTGGAATGAAATTATTTCACAAAAGGATTGCAATTATTTGAGCTCATTGTGATATTTTGGGTCAAATCAAGGCAGTCATCGTCGACCGATGATGTAACTTTCCTTTCCAGTTTAGATCCGTCACATCGCTGACCCACACGCACACACCCGAGATCAGATTTCACTGTACACTCTTCTTTTTTGAGTGAAAGCAGCAGGGCGGAGCATCTGCTGCTCGCCTGCAGGATATTCTGGGATATTCTGGGATATTCCTGGATATGATGGGATGTTGTGGGCATCGCCTACCACAGTGTTATTCTCGTCCGTGGAGGATTATTTCCTGCCAAACACCGATGTCTCTCTGGCCGCCGCGTTGTTTGGATTCCGCGCTTGCAGCTTACTGTGCTACACTAAGTATGAGCTTGTATTATATATTTGGTGTCACATCTGAAGGAACTCATTGATCACATCCGCCAGCAGGGGTGTGGGGAAAGCACGGGCCCGGCTCATTACAGCCTCACAGTCAACACTGCCACGGTCCCGGTTTATTGATTCCAGAAGTGGAAATTCAGGATCAGATCTGACTCAGATTCTGATATACACTATACTTTATTTCCTTTGGGGCTTTTAAGAGGAATAGTTGGTCGTCGGAAACCCTTCGCAAAAAACAAAATGATGAAATGTTTTCGGAAAAAAAATCTATAATTATAATCGATTCTATAAAAACAAGTAACAAGTCTATAAAAACAGATATTTTCTTTCAAAGTGATAAGTAACAGTAATATTTCTTCATAGTAGTCAATCAAACATTACCATATATGGAATAATCCTTTTGGCCACCTCTCCTCTACTGTAAGACTTCTATAAAAAACGATCCATCTTTCTGTCTGTCTGCCTGTCTGCCTGTCTGTCTGCCTGTCTGTCTGTCTGCCTGTCTGTCTGTCTGTCTGTCTGCCTATCTGTCTGTCTACCTGTCTGTCTGTCTGTCTGTCTGTCTGTCTGTCTGTCTATCTATCTGAAGTGTGTGTGTGTCTCTATTTACGTCGGAGCGCCGCAGGTGGATCTCTCCGTTCTATTCTGCACAGTTTTGTTTTGTTAATTTTCCTGCCAACTTACAGTTGAATCTATCAGAGCGGCGGCGGCGGCGGCGGCGGCGACGGCGGCGACAGTGCTCCGCTGCTATTTTCATGGAGAGACACGAGAGAAACAGTCCAGCGAGAGTCAGCAGAACCCGAGAGAGAGAGAGAGAGAGAACGAGAAGGAGGCAGGCATTGGGGAGAACGATAGGCCCAGGTCTCTGCCTTCACTATCATTAAGCCAAAGCATGCACTCATTCATTCACTCATTCATGCACTCACTCATTCATTCATTCGCTCATTCATTCACTCTTGCATTCATTCACTCATGCACTCATCCATTCACTCATTCATTCACTCATTCGTTTACTCATTCATACACTCATTCATTCACTCATTCATTCAGAGACTAATGATATGCCGCAGGATGATTCATTTCTGGATCCCCGTGACAAGGAGCTGAATTGAACATATTGAATTACCGCTCACGGGTGTTTACCCAAATTAATGGTTTTTGGTGTCACCACGGCTCCGGTGGGCATTTATAAGAGAGCTCCGCCCGTCACCTCCAGTTACACCGTCACCACATCTTGCTGCCCCCCCCCCCTCCCCGAGACGGGAAACCCTAGAGGGCACAGCAAAGACATCCATCTATTTCTACTGTCTCAGAGGATAGAGGCGGAGAGCAAGAGAGAGAGACAAGAGACAAGAGAGATCTATCTATCTATCTATCTATCTATCTATCTATCTATCTATCTATCTATCTATCTGTCTAGCGATCCATCCATCCATTCATCCAGCCACCCTTTCTTCAATCCATCCATCCATCCATCCATCCATCCATCCACCCATCCATCCAACCATCTCCATATACATAGAACCCTGGAGGTCGTTCCAAAGACATCCATCTATTACCAGTGTCTGGGGGGTTGAGGCGGGCGTCCTATGCAAATGAAACAGTTTATAGAAAACGTTTATGAATTCAGATTGTTTCCTCCTCAGCAAGAAAAAAAAAACATTTTACACTAATGGGGGTTCGGGAGATTACAGATCAGAGCTGTTTTCATTTGTTTTTAACTATACTGTAAATTAATGAAAATCTATGTTCCAAGTAACAAGGGACCAAAAGGAGTGCATTTTAAATATCGCACACTCACACGCTCTGTGGACGGAATGTTTATGCCGAAGCATTTTAATGAATGTGGGTTTTTTTGTTTTGGTTTTGATTTCTGTGCAAAAACAGAAAAATGGATACAAAGAAATAAATATTTCAAATGTTTAGCCGCAGGTTGGATACGGACACAGAATATATACTGGATATGTAACGTACATGTTTTCATCTTCAAAGCCAGTAATTAGGAATGTGTGATATTTTATTCTATTTGATCCAGTCAATACAGATGGTTCAATCCTGGGATTTATTGTTTTACATTATGGAAAAATACAATAACACGTTATATAAAATATAAAATAGTGTGAAAACAGCACAGAAGTGGAATGTAGAAATTTAACTAAAAAAGTAACGACACCTTAGTGACAAATTGCTCTGCCGACACGACACATAAGGACAGTACGTTATTATTAAATAAGGAAAGAATGAAAGCACGGTGACAAATTGGAAGAAGCTGAAAGAAAAAAATGGTAGTGAAATGGTAGTGAAATGACTGTGCTTCAGAGAAACAGTTCAATGCACCATGGAACCATGAGTTACAATAATGAAGTGAGAAAAGAAATGTGAAAAAAGTGGAATAAATTGAAATAATTATATGTACAGTATATAGATAGATACATACCAACATATAGACATACAGACAGACAGTCAGACAGACAGATAGACAGACAGATAGATAGACAGATAGATAGACAGATAGATAGATAGATAGATAGATAGACAGATAGATAGATAGATAGATAGACAGATAGATAGATAGATAGATAGATAGATAGATAGATAGACAGATAGATAGACAGATAGATGGATAGATAGATAGATACTTAAAAAACCTTTGAAATTAACCAATTATTTTAGACAAGCAGTCGCTTTTTGGACTAAAAATGTTGTTTACACTCGAGATTTGTTGATAAAAAAGATAAAAGTTATCGACGCTACATGATCACCATCAGTGGTACTGCAGGCCACACGCACATTCAAATCAGGAATCAGTCGGTTCAGAAAGAAAGTGGATGGATCGATAGAGATGGCTATTCAAAAACCCATGTGTGTGTGTGTATGTGTGTGTGGGGGGGGGGGGGGGGTGCGCGCGCGTGCACGTGTGTTTATGCATTATTCCGCATGCCATATACATTTAAAGCAGCACTATGGATCCAGCCGCCTGCAGCATTTTCTTGCATTTGGCTGCCAACATTCTGGGTTTGGGCGTCCTGGCTCCGGGCGAGGAGGCTGCCAACGTGAGCTTCATCCAGCGGGGGAGTCGGGGGGGGGGGGGGTTCAAGGGTAAAAGGAAACGGGCAGAACTCCCTCTGACGGGAGACTAATGCCATTTAGCATGTTGTGTTGGCACCCGCCTCCACCCTCCTCGAGGCTTACTCCACTCCGGGCGGAGAGGCGGCGTAGTAGACGGACAAAGTCACCGAGGGGCTGGGGCTGGGAGGCCGGGTGCGTTTCCTCAATGCGTGCCCACGCCGTATGCACTTCAAGGGAACCGTATGGATTTGTTTTTTCCTTTTCCTCCAAGGGCGCGATCACGGGCGCTCATCGAGCCGCCACGTAAATAATGAAAACAGAGGCCTGGATAAGTGATAGCGGGCTCTCAGGGTTCCACCGACTCCCAGTCGTCGGGCGCGTCCATTGCCCCCGAATCTCCAAGCGACTCCTTTCTCTCTCATTGTACCGGCAATCAAAGGCGAGTTCATCCTCATCAAACTCCGTCCGCGTCTGTCCACGGCTCAGCGCTCAGGCTTTGGGGGAATTCATACCTGGCAGGTAGAATGGACGAGCACATTTTTTTTTCCTTTTTTTAAGTGGAGCCAAAATGGGGACATTTTTTGAATGCAAAAGCCCAACACACCTTTTTGTTATCTCCCAGCTAAGGAAGGAGGGAAGGCTCTCTCTCCCTCTCTCTCCCTCTCTCTCCCTCTCTCTCTCTCTCTCTATGATTTTCCTTGGACCGCGATGTGCTTTGTCTGCATTTTTCCTTGATTTAGGCGGCAGCTTATCAGGCGCTTATAGAGATGTCAGCAGAAGCCCCTTTTTAACAGCACAAAGCTCTTAATTCATTACAGAATGTAAACTTTGCGGCATAGGGAGGCGGAGGCATCACTTCTACTCAGCTAATTACTAATTACTCTGAGGATTCTCTGTGCCTCCTGGGAACACAATCATGGCTCCCTGGGATTTAGTAAATATACCTTAAATTTACCTTATTGAGGTGAAGGGGGCAGTTTACCTTGTTTTTGATTTGTTTCATACTCATATTTGGTTTCCATTTTTTTTTTTACTCGAAAGTGTGCAGTTTCTTGTTTTAATTTCCAAATTCCAATTAGTCCATTTTTACCTGACCCAGAGATTAACCCATTTTTTACCTTTCACCATATTTTGACATACTTTACCTTCTTTTTTTTTTGAAGCTGAAAGGAGCATCTTTTGTATTTTTTTACCGCCTGTGTTGATCCAAGCTGCCTGGTTTATTTAAACAAATACTTCGAAACAAATTAAAAACGTTTTTGTATCTTTTCTATGCAAATGTGTCTGAAGAGAAACTTTGTTTTTTTCCCCAACGACAAAATCCTTATAAGTATATAAAAATGCTGAAACACTGATTCTGATCCCGATTACTGTGGACTAAAAACATTTTTTTGGGGAAAAAAAAAAAGATAATAATAAAAATAATAATAATAATAATAATAATGCTCTGAGCCTGCACAAGTGGAAATAACCCTCCATACCAGCAGGTGGCAGTACTCCGTATTCATGATTCAAAAAAGAAAACGCAAAATCCCCAGACTGCGGAAATATAACACAAAGAGAGTTGCCTTTTACCTCGCATTTTTACGCCACTCTCACTCCCTCCTTAAACGCTCTCATTATACTAATCAAGAAGATGTCCAAAGAGAAGTCGGCGCCGGTGTTGTCAGACCAGTGATAGTATGAGAAAATTACGTAGAAGACGCACTCAACGGGTGAACCTGGTGGATCCTGCAGGGAGCCTTCCCGGGCCCGTGTCGAGAGCTGGAATGATTTTAAACCTCAGATTGAGAAGAAATTCGCTCTTTTCTGCACAGTTGTTGAAGGAACTTATGGGTCCAACCATATGGAGGCCAAATACTAACTACCAGGATTGCATCTCGGTAGGGGAGCGTCTCACAGTGACACTGCGCTTCTTGGCAGCGGGCAAGCACTGCTGAAGGTTCCACAAGACTTTGTTTCTCAGTTTGGATATTATGCTTTTAGGCAATAAAAATACGCAAGATTGGGCTAAAGTTATTGTAACGCATTGCTGTGGCCGGGCAACCTGTTCCCATCTACAGCCTGCGGTGTTGCAGCTAATGAGCGTATGATTACTGTATTCTTTTATTAGATAGCCAAGTTATGTGCTTGTTTGTACTTCCAGGGGAACGCCTCAGGCTCCTTTCCTCCACGTCAGCCCAAAATGCTGCCGCCGCCGCCGCTGCTGCTGCTGCTGCTGCTGCTGTCCAGCCGAGCCCTGCGCTATTAGCCCACGACCCCTGACCTTCCAAGCTGTCGTTCCGATCACCCCGAGGCGACCCCCGGCCGAGGCAGTTACTGCCCGACCATCCTGTATTTCCGATCCGCGGGGTCCGGATGTCGAAAGTGAAGGATAATGATTGATACAGCGGTCACAGCCGTCCTCCACAGAGAGATGGATTGTGATGGAATGGGAAGGGACGGCAAGAGCTGGGATGACGGCCTCTTTGGAAATCAAACTGACAGTTTCAAAGCGGCCCTCACTCGGTCTCGTAAGGTTTTCAGCACGTTTCCTTGTGTTGCTTTCATTTTAGGAAAAATGATATCCAAATCCAAATATCCAAATGTACGGATCTAATTCATGCAGTTAGGCAATTAGAGTTAGAAGGTTTGATGGTTACTGGTGTTTGATCATAGATAGACGGATTAATGGATAGATAGATAGATAGATAGATAGATAGATAGATAGATAGATAGATAGATAGATCAATAATTGATGAAGAAAATGTATCTAATATCATTTTTGTCTCTTATTAAAGAAATACGGGTTTGAGAGTTAGATGTTATTGGTATTACATCATAGACAGATTGATGGATGATCGATAGATTGATAGATTACATATAAGGGCGAAGGAGGACAAAGAGCGAGACTGTTCCACGTGTTCCAAGTTTTCATGGGCCTCCCTGCTAATGCAGCGGGAAGAGATGTGGAGCCGGATGGCAGCGGCTCCAATGGACGCCCCAAAAAACCTCCATAGGGTAATGAGACGGCATGAAGCACTTCCTGCAGGTGATGCCGTCAGTATGTCTCTACACCCTCAGCCTTACTCACCACTGAGAACCATCCAGGTCAGAATCTGAGCTATGGGCCTACGGCCTTACTCACCGGACTATCCAGTGGTGGAAAGTAATAAAACTACGAAAGTAATGAAAAATGAAAGTACTTTGTTGCTGAACTTTAGTAAATTTTTCTAGTATCTGTACTTACCCTCAGTATGTTTAGTTTTGGAGACTTTCAGACGCATTCTCCACAATCAATACCCACAAAAAAAGGAACACTATTTTAAGAGATCATAATTAAATCAAGTTTAAGTGAGCAATTCAAACTTTTTAATCACACAGATGACTCAGCGACATACAGGATATTACAATTTTTTCAGAATTCAGAACATATTACCAAAAATACAATCAATATTATGAACTTGTCTCGATGGGGAGCTCTTAGGGAAGCAAACAAGCGAAGTTGGAACTGATGTGGTATTTTTTTTTGTTATCACTGATGACTATTATTGACACATACACGTACACATACACATACACATGTACACATACAGACACATATACATATGCATGCACATACAATATGCACATTCATTTATATGTATACATATACATGCACATATACACCGATCAGCCTCAACATTAAAACCATCTGCTTAATATTGTGTAGCTCCACATGGTGCCGCCGAGCTCTGACCCATGGAGGCATGGACTCCACAAGACCTCTAAAGGTGTCCTGTGGTATCTGGCACAAAGGCCATAGCAGCAGATCCTGCTAGTCCAGTAAGTTATGAGGCCCTCGTGTATCGGGCTTGTTGTTCCAGCACATCCGATAAATGTTAATTGAGATCTGGGGAATTTCTCTTTGTCATGTTCCTCAAACCATTCCTGAAATTTTTTTGCAGTGTGGCAGGTTTGCATTATCCTGCTGAAAGAGGCCACTGCCATCAGGGAATACCGTTGCCATGAAGGGGTGAACTTGGTCTGTAATAATGTTTAGGCAGGTGGTACGTGTCAAAGTAGCATCCACATGAATGCCAGGACCCAACGATTCCCAGCAGAACTTTGCCCAGAGAACATTGCCCACTGCCTCCACCGGCCTGCCTTCTTCTCATAGTTCATCATGGTGCCATCTCTTCCCCAGGGAAACAACGCACCACATGATGGAGAAGAAAACGTGATTCATCAGACCAGGCCACCTTCTACCATTGCTACATGGTCCAGTTCTGACGCTCACATGCTGTGTGCGGACAAAGGGGCGTGGTCAAGCACCGGCTGCAGACGGCAGCAGGGTTCCCTTTCCCTTTCGGCCTAATCAGCGCGGTGCTGATTGGTGCAGCCTGAGGCAGGGAGTTTTCTTAGTGTGTCTGCCTTTGCACAGGAGATTGGCGCACGGGCTCGTCAGCAGCCCAGCAGCAGAACGTCATTCCTCCCGCGCCTGAGAGGATCATTATTATCCGCAATTATTATAATAATCCTCAGTGATAAATATAATTGTGGCCTGCGTGCCACATATTGAAACAAACAATAAAACTCTCGCCATGAGTCCGCCTCCACCCCCTAAACCCTAACTTGTACAACCCTTCCCACGGGTAAGGGTTGTAAGACAGACAAACAGACAAACCTCTGTAAGACAGTCAAACATGAAGAATACTCCCTGCCTTGATGCAGCTTGGTGGTCGCGGGAAAGGGAACCGTGCTGTCGTCCGCAGCCGGTGCTTGACCACGCCCCTTTGTCCACCACGCATGCCCATTGTAGGTGCTTTCGGCAGTGGACAGGGGTCAGGATGGACACTCTGACTGGTCTGCGGCTACGCAGCCCCACACGCAGCAAGCTGCGATGCACTGTGTGTTCTGACACCTTTCTATCATGGCAGCATTACATTTTTCACCAATTTGTGATGCAGTAGCTCTTCTGTGGGATCGGACCAGACGGGCTGGTTCTTTGCTCCCCATGGGCATCAATGGGCACCCATGATCCTGTCGCCGGTTCACCGGTTGTCCTTCCTTGGACCACTTTTGGTAGGTACTAACCACTGCATACTGGGAACACCCCACAAGACCTGCCGTTTCGGAGATACTCTGACCCAGTCGTCTAGCCATCACAATTTGGTCCTTGTCAAAGTGGCTCAGGTGGTTTTAATGTACAAATGCATTTACTTTTACACATACACACATATACATATACAGTACATACACATATAGATACACCGGTACATATAAGCACATCTATTTTTGTTTTTAATATTTCGTTATATCTCTGCTTTCTAGAATATATTTTTTTCTGATTTTGATTTTTATCTTCTTCAGTGCAGCGCAGTTCAGATCTGAGATCCCACTGCGGGGAAACGTCGTCCAAATAACAATTCCTGTTTCTCCACACCAATTACTTTCTCACATATTTAAACAATAATCCAGCCCAAATGAATAGTCCTTAGCCATGCAAGTGTTGAACATTTTCAGCGTGAAACACACTGGCTGAGTGAGATCATTACCAGTCTAAATTAATGGCCTGAAGGCTTCACAATAGGACGATTCATTGTTTTACAAATAATAATGATCCATTGGAACATAAATATTCAGGCAATGAATTTGCCTCTACGCAGCTAATGGAAAAAGAAATAATTCTCCTATTATTTTTTCCCACATTTTTAACACAGGTTTGAAATTTGCCTTAAATTAGCATTGGAAGTGTATGATTATGGTTTGTAATGATTTTACATAATGAAAAATGTACCACTGTTAATGTGACAGGTTTGAAAAATAATCGTGATTAGCTCAAATAATTTAGACCGGGTGATAATGTTCCCAATGTGACAGCTCTTACCTCAGGATTTAAACAGTGGTTGAGGACCCTGTGATAAATATTGACGCAAAACTCTGCTCGCGAGCGATCCCTTCCTGACAAACTAATCGTTTAAATGACTGTGGAGTCCGGAGACACTCTGCCATTAGAGTCATTTGTTTGCAGCCAGACACACAGGCGGAACTGAGACTCCTCATTCGATTTGCAGGCCAAAACAGCCTCCCACCCACGGCGTTGCATTCCACCTAAATAAATAATTTTTGTCTAATTTAATGATTCATGTTAAAATTCCATATAAGTCGGAGCTGAACCGACCCTTCTGAATCGTTACAGTGACTGAATCAAGACAAATAAAGAGAGGACAATTCAGCTCACCTTTTCACCGAGTTGCCCCCGTTATGAGCCGGCTCTCTGAAAAGGGAAAAAACATCTCATCACCAATGGACACCAGCCGAGCGAGGCTTTGACGCAAAAACATAAAACCTTTCGGTTCTTTTATGTTCCCTGAATGATCATCTATGTGAAAAGTTTCTCCCCGTTCAGCCTTGAGGCCACTATATAGACGATGAAACCTTTAGTTTTCATATTTATTGAATGGATGAAAGGAATTGACGTCTATCCCCTCTGCCCTGATCGCATAATACCCACGTTTCCAAAGCGCTGATGTGTTTTTGCACACACACACATGCACTGAACAATTTTTTTTTTTCCACGTAGTCGCTCTATCGATCTATCAAGTATAAATCGCGCACAATGAAATAAACACAAGCATCTATGGACGGATAATTAACAGCAGTAATGAAGACGATAATGTACCTTTATACACCATATGTTTTTACCAGAATTGTTTAAATATTTTAAGATTCATGTATTTGGAGCTATATTTTTTGACTACAACATTTACATTTTTCTGTTTTAAATGTACGTCTGATTTCTATATCTCTTTTTGTTTTCTATTTGGATTTATTCTTTTCAAGTTGATGTCTTGGAAGCAGTAACCCATGGGCAAGGGCACGGATCTGAGTGACCTTGACAAGGACCACATTGTGTTGACTAGACGACTGGGTCAGAGCATCTCCAAAACGACAGGTCTTGTGGGGTGTTCCCGGTATGCGGTGCTTAGTACCTACCAAAAGTGGTCCAAGGAAGGACAACCGCTGAACCGGCGACAGGGTAATGGGGCCCCCACTTCACAACTACAAGGACTTAAAGAATCTGCTGCTAACGTCTTGGTGCCAGATACCACAGGACACCTTCAGAGGTCTTGTGGAGTCCATGCCACAATATTGGGCTGAAATATGTTGATCGGCTGATCAGATCAGATCCGGATTTAGATCTGGGGAGTTTGGAGGCCAAGTCAACACTTCAGTGTCCAGTTCTGATGCTCACATGCCAAAGGTAGGTGCTTTCAGGGGTGGACAGGGGTCAGCATGGACACTCTGACTGGTCCCATACACACTAAGCTGTGATGCACTGTGTGTTCTGACACCTTTCTATCATAGCACCATTAACCTTTTCACCATGTGCTACAGTAGTTCTTCTCTGGGATCGAACCAGACTCCCCACAGGCATCAATGAGCCATGGGCGCCCATGACCCTGTCACCGGTTCACCGGTCGTCCTTCCTTGGAGCACTTTTGGTAGGTAGTACCCACTGCATACTGAGAACACCCTACAAGACCTGTGGTGTTGGAGATGCTCTGACCCAGTCGTCCAGCATCACAATGTGCTCCTTGTCAAAGTGGCTCAGATCTTTACGCTGCTTTAACACATCAACCTCAACAACTGACTCTTCACTTGCTGCTTCATATATCCCCCCTCTTGACGGGTGCCATTGGAACCGATGCGATGCGAGCGTGCGGGATTAGCCGACACCAACTCGGGACTAGTGTCCATTCGAGGCTAGGTACATGCGAGGGTCGCCAGTCCTCTTGCCAGGCCGGATTTTAGTGGGGGTCCTTACTTGATGTTATATGGAAGAAACCCCATGTGAGCACGGGGAGAACATGCAAACTCCACGCAGAAAGGACCCTCACCGGGAGATAACCCGCCGGACCATGGTACCAACAGTGCCCCAGGTGGGAATCGAATCCAGAACCTTCTTGTTGTGAGGCAGCAGCGCAATGCAATGCATATATATATTATTCACTTCACCTGAAAAAATCAGACGGAGAAAACGGCTTCTACCGGCCCTGTGATCGCGTGGTGTCGTTCGTGAAGGATTAGAATCTTTTGAGTGAAAAGGGGGATTCACCCACCTGTGAGTCTGGATTTGCCTTGCGTTTTCTAAATGCTGCATATGTCTCGCCATATTGGTGAAGATGTTTCCTTAATTTGCTTGTGTTTTGTCTATTTGCACGTGTTTTCCTAAGTTGCAGTGTGTTGAGCTCTCAGGGCCTCCGTAGCGAAGCCAGTAGGCTAATAGATCAGGATTATTGAAATTAAGGTTTTTCACATGGGTGATCAAATTGTTGTGTTGGCTGCTGCTCTGAAGATTACATGAAATTATTAGTTTCCCTTGCCATTTTTTTAAAAGCTATTTATCTGCCATTATAAAAGTTACTTATCCAGAGTAAATTAAGCGGAAGGCCAATCAAAGCACCGTTCCACCGGTGGAAAGCAATTTGATGCAAGGACGCCACGGAGGAGTGCAGGGGGTGGAATTGCCAGTGCAGCAGAGGAAAAATGGATGCCAAAGTTATTTGCCGGAGCACCACAGTGTGACGGCACCGTATTCAATATTCCTGGGGAAATACGTATATTCCTTGTCCCTGCCAACTTTGTGGCCTTCTTATTTTGTTGTACTTTTTTTTTTTCATAAAAGCTGGTATCTTGACATTAAAAAGAAAGAACATGAAAACACTGTAAATTGGGTCTTCATGCCCTTCATTTCTGAAAAGCAATATCCTCCCCTTGTAGTGTAACTCTGTTGATGTGAATCAAGAGAGAGAGAGAGAGAGAAAGAGAGAGAAAGAGAGAAAGAGAGAAAGAGAGAGAAAGAGCGAGAGAGAAAGAGGAGGGGGGCGGGGCGGGCTGGGGTGGAGGGGTAGAGGATTTGTCAAAGCTGACAACCTACATGGAGCTCCACACCGTGCATGATTCCAGCTCTTAATTAGGAAGCGTTCGTTTAATGCTAACAGATTGAGTCTTGAAGGAGTGACACTTTGGCTCATTTGCTGCAGTCGCACCGCCACCACATCGTAATACCTCATGTGGTGAGTCAGCAGGCGCGAGCGGAACGAGGGCGGGAGGGATGGCGGGCTGGCAGGGCCGGGTGGGGAAAGGAGGGAGGACGAGGGGAGGAGCGTGCCTTCGAGAAGAGACTCCACAACGGCCCCAATTTCAGAGAGGAAGAACTTTTCTTTATTGTTTTCATTCGTGTGTCCTTCTGTTGCAGGTGATACGTTACTTTGGTTAGAAAATAACAACTTCTAGAAAGTACTAAAACGAAATACTAATCTGTATAAGTATAACAATGTATAATACTAAGAGCAATTACAATCTAATCAGTTAGAGCAATTACAATGTAATTACAATGTAATTGCAAAGAGTAATTACTAATAGTAATTAATTATTACTAAGAGTAATTACAAAGCGTAATTACAATGTAATTACAATATGACACTACGAGTGACACTTGCGATAATTTGCTGCACCTCCACATAGTAATTCCTCATGGTGGTGAGTCAGAACGAGGATGGAGCGCTGGCTGGCTGCTGTGTGGAGGGAGGGAGGGGAGGGAGGGGAGGGAGGGGAGGTTGAGTGAGAGGAAAGCATTATCTCGCTGACAGAAGCACGGAAGCCTTGACCTGAGTAAATTACAGCTGCCGCCGAGGGAGGTGGCCCCGGTGGAGACGGGGAGCGTTGTAACGTGGGGCGGGGGCTGGGACTGGTCCAGCAGCCTCGTGGTCCCGCCCCAGGGACACAAGGGGGGGGGGGTGGTGAGAGCAGAGGATGGCCGGCCAGCGCCGAGCGGCGAAAACAAACGGTTCAGTGAGCGACGCGCGGCGTAGCCGGCCGAGACGCGGCGGGTCGGAGGTCGAAGAAGCGGGATCGCCGAGACTCTCTCCCCGGGGGCGGACGGAACGGGGGGAGGGAATGAGGGAGCGAGACGGTGGAGACAGGAAGAGTGAGGGGGAGGTTAGGGGGAGATTGAGCGCAGCCACGGGGGCCGACCCAGCGGGGGTCCCCGCTTGTTATTTTTTCGTACAGCTTGATTTAGCGGCGTGTTTGCGCACCAGGCGATGGGATTGGAGATCACATTGATTTAGAGTTTTTCGAGGATGGATCTGAACACCACGGCCGTTTTAAAACGTCGTCTCCCGTCATTTATTCTGACCATTCACGGCAACAACCTCGATGAGTGTGGACCAATAGAGTCCAATGGGGCAAACGTTTCAGCCTTTCAAAAACAGGAAACTCACAATGTGTGTATTGTATATGGAGTGTATGTGTATAGTGTCTAGATGTGTAGAATAACAGTATTATGACGTTTTATTCAGGGCCGCTTCTTGTAATTGTCGCTGTACATCGAGAGCATAACATGGGCTACAGCAGGTCGCCAGTAGGAAGCGACGCAACTTCCTGTTTCTAGTCCCTCACGTTAGTGCTGACAAAGCCAAAAGAGGTGATTTGCGGAACTGTAACAGGGTCAGTAAAACTCTGAAAGACCATATAAAAGGTACTTTTCTTTTCAAGACATAAACGCTTGCCCTGTTGGGCTGCATGTATTCACAGTGAGAAGCTGCAGCGGAGTGGTAAGTTTCTCAACAGGAGGTGAACCTATCCGTTGATCTCTCATTTGGCGTTTGTATCATTATGTCATCATCATGCCTTACACAGTTATTCTATTATTTTCTATTCTGTTGTAATAACTTATTAGGTTGCAAAACATTGGGTTTTTTTGGGGGGTTATTAGGTTGTAAAACAGTATATCTAAGGATTTGATCTGTCTATCTATCTATCTGTCTGTCTGTCTGTCTGTCTATCTATCTATCTATCTATCTATCTATCTGTCTGTCTGTCTGTCTGTCTGTCTGTCTGTCTGTCTGTCTGTCTGTCTGTCTATCTATCTATCTATCTATCTATCTATCCTTCTATCTATCTATCTATCTATCTATCTATCTATCAGTGGCATAGGCAGAAATAAGATTCTGGGTTGGCCAGTACAGAACAAACTAGGTGCCACGTACTATACTACGGAGAAGGCACAGTGCTTGCTTCGTTACACAAGGAAACGGAGTAAATACCTCTAAAATAAAAACGGACGTGGCGGGCACAGCCGGTACGTTCAGGGAGGGAGCGATCGGTGCGCAGAGCCACAATTATTCAAAATTATATAGTTATGTTCACAATGATATACTGAGGGGGACAACTCTGTTTTTCCCAGGAAAGGGGGCCCCTGTCCCGCCCCTCCCCCCTGGTAATTTCCGCCCCTGTCAGGCTGTGAAGGTGGTTATCTGCGGGAGAGCACTGGCCCCGGAGAGCAACCAATTACACTTCCTATAACTTGTTTCAACAGTTCAGGTTTAATATGAAGACAACACACACACACACACACACACACACACACACACACACACACACACACACACACTCACACACACAACAATAAATCAAGTTTATAGTCATTTGTTTTCTTCCATCAAATTTCATATATTTTGTCTGTTTTTATAAATTATTGTATCCAGCGCTGTCGTAAAGCTTTGAAAATTGGTTCAAGAATCTTCTAACAATTGAAGTGTCTCCATAAACCAGATCACTGGACTATAAAACAAACCCTATAATTACCAGAACGTGTGAAAGAAATATATTTTGCACTAATTACAGTATCAACCCGCATGGCTGAGGCCTGCCACTGCACTGGCCGGCGAGCGGGGGGGCCGGCGGAGATCTGAGGCGGCGGCTAGTTAGCGCTGCTGTCACCATGTTACCTCTGAACGGAAAATCTGCAGCTCAACGCAGCGAAGGAGAGGAGAAAAGGGAGACAGAGCCAAGGCATAAACATGGGGACGCAATTAAGGACACAAAGTTTTCTTTTTCTTTCCAAAAGCATCATTTCTTTTCGTGGAGCACAGGATTCCCGGCCAACGCCCTGTATGCGTCGATAGACAGACAGACAGACAGACAGACAGACAGACAGACAGACAGATAGATAGATAGATAGATAGATAGATAGATAGATAGATAGATAGATAGATAGATAGATAGATAGATAGATAGATAGATAGATAGGGTCAGCCACCATCTTAGGTGCACGCCCCAGGGTCCTGGAGGCGTACGGGTTCTGGAGGGATGGCAGATTACAGCCAATCACCTTCTCAGTGGTGCGAATGACACGCTGCAGTCTGCCCTTGTCCTTGGTGGTTGCAGCAGCGTACCAGATGGTGATTGAGTAGGTGAGGACGGACTCAGTGATGGTGGTGTGGAAGTGCACCATCATCTCATCGTCTCTGGCAGGTTGAACTTCCTCAGCCGCAGCTTGAAGTACGTCCTCTGCTGGGCCTTCTGGACGATGGTCCCGGGAGATGATGGTTTCCAGGAAGCGACGAGACTCATTAGAGTCGACACAGGGGGCGATGGGGGTGAGCGGGGCTGCATTCTTCCTGAAGCCCACAACCATCTCTGCTGCCTTCACTGCGTTGAGCTCCAGGTTGTTCTGGCTGCACCAGGTCACCAGCTGGTCAAGCTCCCACCTGCAGGCGGACTCATCCCCACCAGAGATGAGCCCAGCAAGGGCGGTGTCGTCCGCAAGTTTCCCGAGCTTGACAGACCGGTGGCTGGAGGTGCAGCTGTTGGTGTGCAGGGAGAAGAGCAGAGGAGAAAGAACGCAGCCTTGAGGGGAACCGGTGCTGATGGTGCCGGAGTCAGAGAGTTTTCCCAGCTTCCCTGCTGCCTCCTGTCAGACAGGAAGTCTGTGATCCACCCGCAGGTGGAGTGAGGTACGCTCACCTGGGAGAGCTTGTCCTGCAGAAGAGCCGGGATGATTGTGTTGAAGGCAGAGCTGCAATCCACAAACAGGATCCTGGCGTAGGTTCCTGAGGAGGAACATACATATAGGTATAAATAGATAGACAAACGGACTGGTGGACAGACAGACAGTCAGACAGACAGATAGAGGGATATGAATACTGTAGATAGATAGGCTCCATAGATGGATAGCTAGATAGATAAACAGACAGACAGACAGACAGACAGACAGACAGACAGACAGGCTGACAGACGGACTGATTGATTGATCATAGGCTATATACAGTATATATTTTATATAAATCATTTATTTTTCATATTTTAAATCGTATTCATTCCCTATCTATCTTAGCCTTGACTGCATCTATTTTAACTGGCGTTTGCCGCCATTAGCGCGGGGATCTATTGGGGATTATCTTTCCCTCTGGGACCCCGGCAGCGTGCCAGATGCAGGCAAGGGTGCGGTTAGGGTGAGGTTAGGGTGAGGTCAAGGTGAGGTTAGGGTGAGGTTAGGGTGAGGGTCTTTTCAATGATGCTCAAAGAGGGACGGACCCTCTGGCTGTGCCTGGGGTTCAAGGTGTGACCCTGGAACCGCAGGAAAACCTCTCTTACCACTGGGCCACAAAGATGGATTTATCCTCTTTTTCTATTTGTAAAATTACACTGATAATTTGTGAAATGCACCAAATGGGATGTGTTTGTTTTTTGTTTTTTTAATTTATTGTTGTTAGATCTTTTTTTTATTCATAATGTTTCAAGATTTGTTTTAATTTTAAATATAATTACATACTCCTATTGACACACAGATCATAGTTAGTGGAAAATAATAATGACTAAAAAATAAAAATAAAATATTAATTATATAAACCTTATACAAAATAATACAAATAAATTGTAATACTACTAATAAATAACCATGCTCATAATAAAACATTATATATATATATATATATATATATATATATATATATATATATATATATATATATATTATAATATATACATTTAAAGCTTCTCTTGACAATTTTTTTTATTAAACAATGCATAAAAATCAAACGTTGTTTTTTTCCATGACATTTAAGACTTTTCAATCCTCTCATATCAACACATGCTCTTTTTTTAGAAAAAATAAAAATATATTTATATTCGGGCTGTCAAAGTTAACACGTTAGGCAGCTCCGCCTGCCACACGCCATCCGAGTTGCATTTCCAGGGCCCTCCGGCACAGAGACAGGCAGAAATGTTGCAAACACACCAGTTTATTGTAGAGAGTGGACAGATGGAACAAGCTGGGAGCACATGGACACGTGTCATGGCAGCGGCTCTCCCTGTGTCTTGTGGGGATGGGTGTTTTAAACCTATTGCTCGCTGATTGGTCTGACGAGCAGCGGGCGTACAGCCACCCTGATCCCGTGCCCAATTATCGAGAGCCAAGACAAGTGTGGCTGCTTAAACCACAACACACCCACACCACCTAAATATTTTAATCGACTGACACCCCTAATATATACATTTTACTGGTAAAAAGCCACAACATATATCAACAATATTACAATTAATTTCCATCTGAACGGTTTTAGAAGCTTTCAAAGAATCCAGTGCAAGGTAGTGGACACAATGAGTCTACATGCTCTAAATGAAGCCTTTGCATCACAACCTCCAGTGTCAAAAGCAAACCCTTGTGTTATAATAAATAAATCGCAACACCTACAGATAACTAAGGATCTTATCCTCTTACATTTATTTGCAGAACCCAATTTCACAGTGGAAACTAAAACTTTGTCTTAAGATTAAGCAATTTATTGCAAACCATAATCATACACACAATATGGATAAGTGTGCAATTATTTTTTGGTGCGAGTTTGGCTCTAGTCCCTCTGTGACAAGTTTGCTCGCACTCTGCAGGGATGGCAGCTGGAAGCAACATTAAAACTGATTCACTGTCATCTTTCCATACAGAAGATGGAGGCAGGGGTTGTGGTCGTGCAGGTGGTAATGATGTGACGATTTTTTTTTTGTATTGGTTTGTTTTTGTGTATTCAGCAAGGCAGTCAAACATTAAAATAGATAATCTTGACTCTTGGAAAATTAATGTTTATTTGATTAATCACAATCTCACAAATATCATGTCACTAATCGCAAGTGGTGCACCCAGAAATGTAACATTTTTAATTTTTTACTATTCATGTATAAAATAAAATCATAGTCAACATGTAGATGCATTTAAGGGGGTTAGAAAGGGGATCCCTTTGAGAGCTTTTCAAAGGGTTAGGGTTAGGGTATGTCGGGTATGTCGTCGGTCTCCTCCGGTGGTTCTTGAAAATATTCAGTTTCATCGCCACATGGTCAGGTTGAAATCCGCTGTTTGAAATGTTCTCCAAGTCCGGGATAATGCCGGTATCAATTTCAGAATCGCTGTCGTTCTCTACGTCACTGTCGGAGAACTGTCTATCATCATGGAAAATGAAGTCCAGTACCCACTGCTTACACTCACTTGGATCTATCGCACTGGTCAGATTAAGGTCCGCGATATGATTTAGATCTTCTGCTACCTGCTGGTCCTAATCTATAACAACACGGAGACGAAAGTTTTCACAGACAAGTGAAACCGTATCCTCAGCTTGTTTACGGAAGTGACATCAGCATTTCTTCTTCGATGGTACACGTTGGTACACGCCCCCTGCACAATGAGGTCTCTGTGTGTGTGTGTAAAAGTAGTAACATTTAATGGTTGAACTCTATCAAAAGGGTTTCACATTTTGACTTCACATCACATGGAATATGGAGGAATGATCTTCACCTTGATGGTCGATTTGAGGAAACGATCGATCAGCGATCGTTTTATACGTCTTTGTAAGTGAACTGTGTTTCTCCATGTAATCTAACGGAAATATTTAACTCCACGGTTTAACATTTTTCTACGATTTATAAATTGAATATGGTTTGGAAATTACATTGAGAGATGAAAAAAACCCCACAAAGGAACACAAATCTGGAAAAATCAAATTTTTCTTCTAGAAAGGTTTTTTTCAACTTATATGCAATTTTAGAAATGCGCAAGATAGCGGGTTTTGCTGCGGTGTGCCACATATATAATGTGACTAATTGTACAAATATCATGCGATTTATTGTACTTATATCATGTAATTATTTGTACAAGTATCACGATTAATCGCACAAATATCATGTCATTAATCACACAAATATCATTGGAGCTTAATCCCATTTACTAGATCACAATGTGAATTGAGGAGGGCCGCAACGCCTCTCCTCTCCTGTGACGCTGTGCTTCTCAGACAAGTCTTTGCACAAGGCTGAGAATAGGTTTTTAGATACCGTATAGTTTCTCCTCATTGCCAAACAATTCACTGTTTTCAGGAAAAGGGTTTCAATGGCCCTCTGCGTTAGTGGAAAACAATAAAAAGTTATGGTTGGCTCTTCAGAAAAACAGAAGGTAAGCACTGCCTGGATTGGAGTTCTTTTGGACGTTTAGGGTGGTTGGTCGGACAGGTTGTACATTGCCAAACTGGCAATTCCTAAATCTCCTAAATGCTCTCACCGCATTCCTTGTTTAAAGACAGACAGACAGACAGACAGACAGACAGACAGATAGATAGATAGATAGATAGATAGATAGATAGATAGATAGATAGATAGATAGATAGATAGATAGATAGATAGATAGATAGATAGATAGATAGATAGATAGATAGATAGATAGATAGATAGATAGGATTTATGAATATATGATCAATAGGGAGATACTTAATTTAACCCCAGAGGAAAATTGTAGAACAGATCAAAAATAGGCCATAATAAAAAGAAATAGAAAAAATTGCATATAGCAGGTAGCAAAACCTGCTATATAATAATAGTCCAGTTTAGTCATGTTAGGTACGTATTACAGTTTTTCCGGCTTCTTTGACACACAGCACGAGTTACAGTTTTCTGAGTTTACACTGAACACAGCATTGGCTCCACTGGTCTCTCGTCTCAAACACTAATAAATACTACGCGGAACAACCTGGTCTCCACAGAGCAATTCGCCTAATGAGAATGAGCACCCCGAGACGAAGCCTACAGACTTATATAACATCAGTTCATGATGTCACAAACTGCCCCGCGCCACAAACTAATCAAGATACACCAACGCTCTTCATTTCCGCAATATTTGCCATGGTTTTTCACAAATTCCTGCCTTAAATGTAGATAGATGTGGATAAAACATGCACCACAACACTTCTGAAATGTCCTGTTTCCAACAACACCTCAATGGCTGTTGTTGGAGAATTTCTCCTGCCTGGTCAGTGAGGTTAATCTGCCCGCTACAGGACTTATACTCTCACTGAGAGTATAAAATATATTTAACCTGCAGAATAAAGAGAAAGATAGTCACACTTCAAAGCAGTGTTCTGATCAGTCTACTCCTGCTTCTGACAAAGAGGGCTTTATACCGATGAGAGGTTGTGTGCCATTGGTCAAGATTCAAGATTCAAGATTCAAGATTCAAGAGGTTTATTCGTCACATACATAAACATACTCTCATACATATATGCAGTGAAATGTAATGCAACGCACCCGGTGATAACACACAATATGTCCTAGGAAAAAAATTCTTTCTAAAAGACCAACTAACTGACTCCTAAAACGTAATACAGTAAGTCGAATACTTATAGAATAAAAATAAAAATATATAGAATAGAATAAAATACAATAAAATAAAATGAAATGAAATGGAATAGATAGAGGGAATATGCTTATGTATATGGAATAGGCAATTATGTATATACAGATATGTGCATTAAAGTGGCATGTGAATTAAAGTGGCATGTGAATAAAGTGAGGTAGTGTTTGGGATAATACAGCACAGTATACAACAGTACGGCGCAGCAATACGGCATCACAAACAACCCTAAACAGTGACACAGTATGCGGTACAGTATGCTACATAATAGTACAGTAAGGTAGTGGAGCCTATTTGTGTGGCTCAGTGAGGACCCCTGGTGAGGTCAGTGTTGACAGTTCTAATGGTTTGCTCAGTCTCAGTCTCAGTCTCTCTGTTCTCGCTGTGTGACTGCGGAGGCGCTTGCCTGACCGCAGCAGCTGGAACAGCCCGTTGTTGGGGTGATGAGGATCCTTCATGATCCTGCGGGCTCTGCTACTACACCTCCTGGTGTATAAGTCCTGCAAGTAGGGGGGTGGGTAGTTCCAGTGGTACGTTCAGCTGAACGCACCACCCTCTGCAGGGCCCACCTGTCCTGAGCAGTACAGCTTCCAAACTAGGCAGTGGTGTTGCCTGTCAGGATGCTCTCCACTGCTCCACAGTAGAAGGACTTGAGGATCCTCACCGAGACCCGGAATTTCCTCAGCTGCTTGAGGTGGTAGAGGCACTGCCTCGCCTTTCTCACCAGAGTGTCTGTATGTACAGTCCATGTTAAGTCCTCTGTGATGTGGACTCCCAGGTATTTGAAGCTGCTCACCCTGTCAACAGAACTCCCATTAATCACCAAGGGCGCGTGCGTCCTCGATTGTGATCCTCGACTAAAGTCCACAATCAGCTCCTTGGTTTTGCTGACGTTCAGGTGTATGCTATTGTCCTGGCACCAGAGTGACAGGTCAGCCACCTCCTCGCGGTAGGCCTTCTCGTCACAGTCGGTGATCAGGCCCACGACCACGGTGTCGTCAGCAAACTTTATGATGGTGTTGGAGCTGGACATGGCCACACAGTCATGTGTGTACAGGGAGTACAGTAGGGGGCTGAGGAAGCAACCCTGGGGGGATCCTGTATTCAGGGTGAGGGAGCTTGACATGTGCTTCCCCACCCTGACCACCTGGGGGCGGGCTGTGAGGAAGTCCAGGATCCAGGCACACAGCGGAGCATTCAGTCCGAGCTCCTTCAGTTTGACAGCCAGTCTGGTGGGGACTATGGTGTTGAAAGCAGAACTAAAATCAATGAACAGCATTCTCACATAGGCCCCCTTCTGGCCATCCAGATGCGTGAGCGTGGTCAGGTGTCATTTACAAAACTGTGCCACCTCAATCATATCCCTGGGTGTTACCCTCAAACAGTGATTTAACAGTCAAACTCCGGTCACAGATACAATCCTTCTATGCCATAAAACAAACACACAATGCTCTTTCAAGCCCCCTGGGGTTATCCCTATCTCCGCCAAGGTTGAGTGACGATGGAATGTGATCTGGTTTTTCAATACTACAATAGACATTGTTTAGAAAGAACAGTCTCATCAGAAAAAATCTGAGAGAATCCAGAGGCAATGTGTTTTAAAAGCTACATTACATACAAAAGGCTATTGTCCAATATAAAATATGGAAAACATCATTCAAATAGTTGATCATGTGCATTGTTTTCTCCCACTCCCTCATTTTATTCCTACTGGAACAATACCTCAAGGAAATGCAATAAAGCTAAAATGTAATATAATTGCGGCAAAGGGATCAGAAAATGAAATATAAATTGAATACAATACAAATATAATACAGAGATATCCTAAGAATAATATCTTGTTGAAATCAATTGGGAAAACACACATCAAATACTAAATACAGTGTATTTGAGACACCACAGCAAAAGCCGCCATCTCTCGCATTTCTAAAATCGCCAGGAGCAGCCACAGCCAAAAGTTTAAAAACCTTTCTTGAAGGAAAAACTTATTTCTCCAGATTGGTGTTCCTTTGTGTATTTTCAAAACCGGGTTTGATTTATAAATAGTAGAAAAATGTTAAAGCGTGGAGTTAAATATTCCCGTTAGATTACATGGGGAAACGTAGTTCACTTACCCAGACACTGAATTGTGCTAAATAACGCTGATTGATCGTTTCAGTTAGAGCGTCCGTCCAGGTGAAGATAATTCATCCATATTCCATGTGATGTGAAGTCACAATGTGAAACCGTTTTGATAGATTTCAACCTTTAAACGGTACTACTCTTACACACACGGAGCCATTGTTGTGAAACCGCAAAGAAGAAAATCTCTTTGCGTCACGCACCTACGTCACTTCCATAAACAGATGGTTAAAGCGTAGTTCTTCTCCTAGTATCGTTATGGATTACGCGAAACAGGTGGCGGAGGCTCTGAATCATATTACGGACCGTAATCTGACCAGTGCGATAGATCCAAGGCAGTGTTAGCAGTGCGTACTGGACTTCATTTTCCGCGATGATAGTCAGTTCTCCGACAGCAACGCAGAGAAGGACAGTGATGCTGAATCTGATATTACCCTGGACTTGGAGAACATTTCAAACAACAGATTTCAAACTTAATGTGACAATGAAACAGAATATTTTCAAGAACCAGCGGAGGAGACCAATGATACGTTGGTTACAACGGAAGAAGTTTATATCGTGAAGTCCGTTGAGGTTGGTGACAGATTTTCAGATTTCAGATTTTCTGAGACTCTGATACATTTTGTTGTGTTGTCCGTACTTTTAAACTCGAAAATAGTTCCACTTTTATAAAACATGTGCATTGTTACTGTTAGATAAAAGCTTTTTTAAAAACAACATTGGTTGTGTGTTGTTGAGCTGTTCGTGATTGGCCCATTCAGCAGTATGTTAATTAGCCATTTGTTTTTGTCCGCCAACTCCATTTGCATTCTGGGAGCTGGCTGAATGAAGCAGTTGTGGGTAAAACTTTGGAGATGATTATCTCAGAAACACGTATTTCGGGGGTTTGTGTCTTAAATTCCCTTAAAGTCCCCGAGGACGACCACTAGGGAGTCCAAATGCCTGGCTTGCAGTTGGCTGTAAACACTGTGTCTGTTGTGGAAGCCCCTTTGGAGTCACACCCTGCACATACCATATTATACACGTACATATTCTGGTTCGTTCCTTCAAACAAAAGGTTCATGACTAACTCCTCCTACAGATATAGTCCAATGTGGATCAAACTTAGACCACAGCATGGGGGCCCAAATACTCATTCATTTGTGTCCGTGGGTTCAATGGTTTCTGAGTGCCAGACGCTTTGACTGGTGATAATGGCAGAAGAATAATAGGAAAAACATTATGTCCTATGCGGCAACCCCCCTTCCCGATAGAATCGTAAATTTGCAATCGCTGCCCCCCAGCACTTGCCGATTGGAATTTTGCTTGATCGCCCAAGCCTACTAACAAACCTTACAACCCTATATATAAAACCTACACACAATTTGGAAACGAGATGGAACAATTATTTCTATTGATGTTCATGTTTTGATTCGGCCATTACAATCACATTTCATGGTTAGTCAAAGCCGGCACACGCTTCATTGGAACCGCGGCGTCATATTTCCCGACCTTTCGCATCGGTTCCTACTCCTGTTCACCGGAGTAGCGGCGAGATTTTTGGCGTCATTCGCTAATTGAAGCCAAAAGTCACAGTGCTCAGCCTTCCCTCCCTTCCTGTGTTATGGAGATGCAACTCGACGCTCCGTCGGTGCTTCATCAACACTTACGAGGGCGAGTGAGTGGGAGACTGAGTTTTGGGTTTTTTTTGTTCCGAGCTACTGTGCACTTTTGACCTGAGAGTGATTTTCTACACAAACGAGGACGCTATTTTCACGCGAGGGATTCCGCCCCCCACTCCTTATTCGCAAGAAAGCCATGCATATTCAATCCCAGAAACGATTCACTCCACATATTCAATCCGCCCAATAAGCTTCCTAATCCCCTACACTCATCTATCCCAATGTCTGGTTTATAATTGTATTCTCTCTCCCCTTTTTTTTCAAGCCAAGAAAAACAGGCATGAAATTGACCTTATTCCACAGGAACCCGGCACAAAGCCAGACGACTGTTTTGCGATTTCTTATTGAGACTTATCACAACGATGTCGTAGTGAGCAGCGAACGGTTGGGGTCGAAAGGTGAAGTCGAAGCCGGTCTTCTGCCCTCTAGTGGCTGGTTTCAGAACGGTTCTTAAGCCCCGCTCCATGTGCACGTAAACACACCGGATGATCGAGTGACTCGAAGATATTTGAAAGGCATTCGTCAGGCATCGGTTTGGGGTCAATTTCCATTTAATGACCCACACAATGGCCATCACATTGCATGGATGACAAATTGTTGCTCTGTTCTTCACTGTCGGCACAGTTATTGGCCATTACATTGTTGCCGGGCCGCCCAGTGGGCCACATGTTGGGCCACCACTGATCTACAGCCTCATTTAGAGGCTGCCACTGGTACCAGGAGGCAGATTATTTCAAATTATTTAGGACAGTATTACAGAGGGATGAGGGATAGCTGGCAGGGCTCCCTCACCCAGGTATACTGGATATACTGAAGTGACTGGATATGTTGAATATACTGGTTATACTGGATATACTGAAGTGACTGAATATGTTGAATATACTGGTTATACTGGATATACTGGATATACTGAATTGACTGGATATGTTGAATATACTAGTTATACTGGATATACTGGACATACTGAATTGACTAGATATATTGAATATAATGGTTATACTGTATATACTGGATGTACTGAATTTATTGGGTATATTGAATGTACTCTATATACTGTACATACTGAATTTATTGGATATATTGAATATACTGGCTTTACTGGATATACTGGACACACTGGATTTACTGGATTTACTGGATTTACTGGATATATTGAATATACTGGAAATCCTGGACGTACTGAATTTACTACATATATTGAATATACTGGTTATACTGGACACACTGGATATACTGGATGTATTGAATTTACGTGATACGTTGAATATACTGGATACACAGAATTTACTCAATATATTGAATATACTGGATATACTGAATTTACTGGATATATTGAATATTCTGGACCTACTTGATATACTGGATATACTGAATTTACTGGATATATTGAATATACTGGATATACTGAATTTATTCCATATACTGAATACACTTGATATACTGTCTTGATATATTGTCAAGATATGTCCAATACACTTAGTACTCCGGTTCCTGTTTATGGTGCTTTTTTTATTTTTATGTTTTCTATATATTTTATATTGTTTATAGTGCGTACCTTGATATGCTCTCTATTTTCTGCCGTCCCCTTTTTGCTGCTGGAATGATGGAAATTTCCCCGTTGTGGGACTAATCAAGGTTTCTCTTATCTTATCTTATCTTATCTTATTGAATTTACTGGATATATTGATTATAATGCATACACTGTACATACTGAATTCACTGGATATATGGAATATACTGGATATATTGAATATACTGGATATACTGGACACACTGGATATACTGGATATACTGGACAGACTGGATATACTGGATATACTGGATATACTGGATACTGGCCAGTCTTTGGTCTTTGGATGGACTTTCTATTCTGTGGTTGGCATCTGCTGCTTTCACAAGTGAGATTATTCTTGTG